>NC_090371.1:111746803-112062220 GCF_036365525.1 Heterodontus francisci | reverse complement strand
CTGGAGGGCCATGTTATGGAGAGCACAGCAGACCACCACAAATCATGAGACCCTTGCAGGAGTGCACTGCAGGCCACCACCATATCGGTCCAGGTACCGGAACTGCAGCTGAGAGCCTAATGGTCTGCTCAGTGGTGGTCCTTGTGAGCAGATGGCAGTTGTAACGCCTTCTTGGCTCTGTCTCGGTGTTTCATAAAGGAGTGAGTAGCCATCTCTTCCCTTGTCCTCTAAAAGACATTCACATCGTTTGGTGGGGTGGAATAAACAGCTGCGGCAGCCTGGACTGATGAAGTCTGAAGGAGTCATGACAGCTGCCAGGAAAGCAAGTGCACACATGGAGGAATCTCTTGTTGTGGCCACAGCTCAGTTAAGGAAGTGGGAGCCCTTCGTGCTGATGAATCTGACTGGTCGGTCACTGGGTACTGTGATGACCACATGGGTGCAGACAATTACGCCCTATACCTGAGGGGAATCCAGCGATGGTGGCGAAGCCCACTGCCCTTTGTGCCTGCATGGAACTGAATGTACAGTCCAGCTCTCCAGAAAAGGACATCCAGTAAGCTGTGAGATGCAGTGGTGTGTAGCCATTTGTGAGGCACCACCAAGGTCCGCAGCTGATCCCTAGAAGGGGCCAGTGGTGAGGATGTTCAATGCCACAGTGACTTTTACGGCTACTGGCAGGGCATGGCAAGCAGTGCTGTAAGGTGTGAAATCTTCCGCCGCAAGGGCACTAATCTCTGTGACCATCTGCCTGGAGAGTTGCAGTCTTCTGTAACACTGGTTCTCCGACATCTCCAGGTGTCTCTTTCTCTGGTGGTAGATTCTATGCTGAGGGTATGGCCTCCAATGCTTTACTGTCCCTCATCCCTCTCTGCTGCTCTCCCCATGTCTGGGGTTCTGCCTCTCCCGTGACAGATGTTGCTCCTCAGCACTACTAGACCTAAAATCTGAGAGTAAAGCTCCCATTACCAGCTGCTTCCTTTCTTGTGCTCATCTGGACTCCCAACAATGCCAGGAAGCCTTACCTCCTCCTCTTATGTCCCAGCGATGCCAAGAGGATGACAATCCCCGACACTGCCTGAACATTGGTTTGACCACTCTCATTGCAAACTGTGCACACCTGATGGAACCTATGTGCCAATGGCTGAGTGCACCTTTCAGCTGTGCTTCCTTTTATGAACCAACCTAATTACAGGGGGCAGCCATGACTGGCTTCTCGTTGTGTTGTCGCCTCCATGCACCTGATCTGCACCTGACCCTGTATGCAGCCCTTGTGGCCCCATAAAAATCTCAAACTGGCCCTCAAAGAGCTCTCAATGAGCTCTTTAACTAGTTTAATTAGTCTTATTTTAGAATCCAGCAGCTTTCGGGACAAGCCATCATCTGACCGGATGATACTCACCAGCGGTGGGAATGGCGAGGGAAACCGTCACGCCATTATTTTCAGTGCCCAACCGGCTCCATTCCCACCTATGGCAGGACCTAAAAATCCTGTCCCTGATTTTTAAAGAATAAAGCCCTGAAAAACCTGGGATAGATCTGGGAATTGAGCAGAACTTTTACATTCCCACTGTGCAGTGCTTAGCATCACAGCCTCACAGCTCCAGCAACCTGGGTTCAGTTCTGGGTACTGCCTGTGCGGAGTTTGCAAGTTCTCCCTGTGACTGCGTGGGTTTCCGCCAGGAGCTCCTGTTTCCTCCCACAGCCAAAGACCTGCAGGTTGATAGGTAAATTGGCCATTGTAAATTGCCCCTAGTGTAGCTAGGTGGTAGGAGAATTGAGGGAAGGTGGGGATGTGGTCGGGAATATGGAATTAAATGTAGAATTAGTATAAATGAGTGGTTGATGGTCGGCACAGACTCGGTGGGCCGAAGGGCCTGTTTCAGTGCTGTATCTCTCTATAACTCTATGCTGACATCCCCAATAGTGGGCAAACAGAATTTCTGCTCTACGTTGAGATGCATTGCAAAACTGGACTTTAAATGTTTTAATTGCTGTACCACAGCCCTAGCAATTTTAGCCACCAAGGATTCATAAGCATTCTTGCTGTCTAACATTGCTAAGGACATAATTCAAGCAATTACATTTCATGGCACACTATCTTTATTTAAATTGCATTACAATATGCTTCCCATGTGTGGGGTGTTGGGGGGAGGGCCTGCCCTCAAAAATACCTAAATTTCCAGTAGGGCCGAAAAGAGGTGGAACTCTGACAATCCAGGATTGGCTCCAAATTATAGCCCATCCATTGCCATTACACTGGAAATCTAACCAGTTGGTCCCAGGAATCTGAAATGATTTCTAGTATATTCCCTTTAATTTTGCTGAGAGCTGAAAAATTGCAATGCCTCATAAAATAATCCATTTATTTTTAACATACACACATTAAATGCTTCAGGTACCAAAAATAGAGTCTATAAAGAGATCTATTTTTCAGATATTTATGAAATGCTCTTTGTGAGAGCAGAATGTTATCATCTCCTGGGTGCATAGTATGCAAGATATCAGGCCAGTGAAGCTGGCGCTGGCGCCATAGTTATAGCCTGTGTTTGAGATCAGATCTTGGAGAGAATAATGCAAATACCTTGAAATCACATTGCACAAGAATGATCATAGGAAGTAAAATACCTTCATTCTTAGCATTAAAATGAAATGAGTTAAGGTACTAAGGAAATGAAAGCAAAATGCTGCTAATGCTGGAAATCTGAAATAAAAATAGCAAGTGCTGGAAATACTCCACAGGTCTGGCAGCATCTGTGGAGCGAATCACAGCATCGTTACAGTGCAGAAGGAAGCTATTCAGCCCATTGTGTCTGTACTGGATCTCTGAAAGAGCAATTCCCTCAGTTCCATTCCCCCGCCTTCTCCTCATAACCCTACACATTCTTCCTTTTCATATAACTGTCCAATTCCCTTTTGAATGCTTCAAATGAACCTGCCTCCACCACATTCTCAGGCAGCGCATTCCAGACCTTAACTACTCGCTGCGTGAGAAGGTTTTTCCTCATGATATTTTTGCTTCTCTTACCAAATACTTTAAATCTGTGCCCTCTCGTTCTTGATCCTTTCACAAGTGGGAACAGTTTCTCTCTATCTACTCTATCCAGACCTCTCATGATTTTGAATACCTCCATCAAATCACCTCTCAGCCTTCTCTTCTCCACGGAAAACAGTCCTAACTTCTCCAATCTATCTTCATAACTGAAATTTCTCATCCCTGGAACCATTCTTGTGAATCTTTTCTGTACTGTCACCAATCTCCTTACGTCTTTCCTAAAGTGCAGAGTCCAGAAGTGGATGCAATGCTCCAGCTGAGGCCGAATTAGTGTCTTATACAGAGTTGATGTTTTGAGTCCGATATATCCAACTTGAAACGTCAACTTTGTTTCTGTTTCCTCAGATGCTGCTGGAGGGGAGATGGTGATGTAGTGGTAATGTCACTGAACTAGAACTCCAGAGGCCTAGGCTAATGCCCTGGGAATACTGGTTCAAATCCCACCATGACAGCTGGTGGCATTTAAATTCAATTAATTAATAAATACAATTAATTTTTAAAAATCTGGAATTGAAAGCTCGTCTCTCAGTAATGGTGCCATGAAACTATCATCAATTGTCATTAAAAAAACCCCATCTGGTTCATTAATGTCCTTTCGGGGAGAAATCAGCCGAACTTACCTGGTCTGGCCTACATGTGACTCCAAACCCATAGCAATGTGGTTGACTCTGAACTGCCCTCTGAAATGGCCCAGCAAGCTGCTCAGTTGTCAAGGGCAATTAGGATGGGCAATAAATGATGGACTTGCTGGCAATGCCCAAATCCCATGAAAGAATTTAAAAAAAGTATTTCCAGCACTTTCTGTTTTTATTTAAGGTACTAAGGAAATTGGTTCTCATCTCTTCTTTATATTGCAGAACTTCTTCAGGAAGTGGATTGGAATCTCTCCGACATGAATATACATGAAGCAATTATAACATGTCATAAACAAATATGTAGAAATGTTTTACTGTTTTTTTTATTAAATTGCATGTGCTAATGTGAATTAACAAAACTTGTAAAAACATTCTGCAGGTTAGCCTCCCAAAGTGGCAATGTAAGGAACCATTCATGCACAGTAACTGTGGATGGACACTAAAGGGTCCAATCTAAAATTCTTTTTTATTGGTTAAAATAATTCCTTTCATTATATTTTTCAGGAACATATCAATGAAACACATCAATACTAATGCAACTGTAAAGCCATGTTCTGTCAGGAACTTCTTACTTTCCAGAAAATCTTTTTATGACCATAGGGCCAGAACTTGCACCTATAACTCGAATGATGCGCAGGATCCATGAGTACACCTATGTTGATTGTGGGGTGAAATTATGTTGCACAATATTAACACATGAGCATGCTAGTACAGTACAGCACAGTGTGATTTCATCCTAATAATGGTATAATGACTAAGCAGTTCATTCCAATTTAGCTTATAGTGTTTTAACGCAAGAACGCAAGGAATCGAAGCAGGAGTAGACCATATGGCCCGTCGAGCCTGCTCTGCCATTCAATATGACCTTCTGCCTCAACTCCACTTTCCTGCTCACTCTCCATAACACTCGATACTCTGAGAGACCAAAATCTGTCTATTTAATACAATCTTTTCTGGTACTAGTCATCAAACGATGAGCAGCCAATGAGAAAAAGATTGCAATAAAATTCCATAACCAATCTGACAATGAGACACCTTGTGCTGAATTTTATTAGCACGCCGCAAATCTTAGTGGCGGTCTTCAGGCACAGAAACGCCGGCGCTGAATACCCATGATATTTCGCGCAGGGGCTCATTAAATGGAGGGAGCTGTGCAACTGCCCCCAATGGCATAGAGGGGGTGGCCACTCCGTTCCAAGCAATGGTGTCCAGCACCACTGTGCAGGCGCTGGCACCATTTTTAAAGAAGAATTTTGAATTTTTAAAGGGAACAAAAGTGTGAAATTAAAGTTTACATTAAATAAGATCTTTACTCCCCTCAGCCACGCCCCCAAGGAATAATCTATTCATTAATAGCCCATTCCCCCCAAAATAACCTTTTATTCAGATCTGACTTTAATAACTTTAACACTCAACCCCTTTCCACCATCCCTCCCACCAATCCAACAAGTTTTACCCACTTCGCCCCCCCACCCCCCATATGAAAATTTCACTCCTCCACCAGTGTCATGCCTCGGTACGGAGTTCCGAAGGTGTGGGAGTACCGGCTAGTGGCCGGAATATCGGCATGGGATGGCCGTCGCTACCAGGTAAGTCATTATTCTTTAATTTCACTATCATTTGCATATGAAAACGAGGGCCCCACCACTGAGCAGTGGGGGGGGGCTGTCCCGAGACCTCGCCACCGTCGGCAAAATGCAAGCATTTTCCGGGCCCCCTCCGCCATGACCCCCGACGCCAGAGGGCTCATAAAATTCAGCCCTTTATTGAATTTTATGCCAGATAGTTTGTTACAATGGTAAAGAACAAGCACGAGCTTTCTGGAATAAAAGTGGTAGGCAACAGCACAGAGTGTGCCTTATAGATCAAGCTATTTCCATACATGAGCTACCACTTTTCTGTGGTCATGATGTCCTGATTGACCTCACATTAAGAAACAAATAATGAAGGTATTAATGTAGTGCCCAGTGCACTTCTTGCATAATGTCGAAATTAATGGTATAATTTACTCACAGTACGTTAAGAGTAGCATTTAAAAATGTGGCAAATGATATTTTAGTCTTTATTACAAAGGGATTACAGTATAAGGGTGAAGATGTCTTATTACAATTATATAGGGCCTTGGTGAGGTCATATGTGGAGCACTGTGTACAGTTTTGATGCCTTACCCAAGGAAGGATAAGCTTGCACTAGAGGGAGTGCAGCGAAGGCTCACAAAACTGATTCCGAGGATAAGGGGATTGGCCTAGGAGGAGAGATTGAGTAGATTAGGCCTATATTCCCTGTAATTTAAAAGAATGAGAGGTTATCTCATTAAAACATATAAAATTTTTAAGGGGCTTGATGGGGAAACTGCTGTGTGAGGATGTTTTTCCCTGGCTGGAGAGTCTCAAACTATGTATCACAGTCTCAGAATAAGGGTCGGCTATTTAGGACTGAGATGAGGAGAAATTTCTTCATTCAAAGTGTGTATTTGCCAATGTGTATTTTTGGAACTCTCGACTGCAGAGAGCTGTGTATTCTTATTTGTTGAATATGTTCAAGTCAGAGGTTGACAGATATTTGGATCCCAAGGGAATCACGGGATACGGGGATAGTGCAGGAAAGTGCAGTTGAGGTAGATGATGAGCCATGATCTTATTGAATGGCAGAGTAGGCTCTAGGAAGTGAATGTCCTGCTTCAGCTCCTAGTTCTTATCTTCCTAAAAGAGAGTGAATTGTAACTACTTTTATTTCTGTTTTACTTGTCATCTCCATACAATTTTACCTGAGGTTAGATGTGTGAGGTTAGATGTTAGACATGGAGGAACAAATTTGCAAGGAAATTACAGAGGGGTGCAAAAATCATAGGGTAGTTGTAATGGGGAAATTTAATTATCCAAACATAGACTGGGATAATAGTACTGTAAAGGGCAGTGAGAGTCAAGAGTTCCTAGAGTGTGTTCAGGAAAATTTTCTGCAACAGTATGTTGCTAGACAAACAAGAAAGGATGCACTGCTAGACCTGGTTCTTGGGAATGAGGCGGGCCAAGTGGATCATGTATCAATAGGAGAGCATTTCAGGGACAGTGATCTTAAGGTTTAGGCTGACTATGGAAAAGGACAAGGTGCAATCCAGGGTAAGAATAATTAACTGTGGGAAGATCAACTTCCATGGGGTAAGAATGGAGCTGGGGTGAATAAATTGGAGTCAAAAGCTGGTAGGAAAACCAGTAGATGAACAATGGCTACCTTCAAATAGGAGATAGCTCAGGCACAGTCAAGGTATGTTCACTCGAAGGAGAAACGTAGAGCAAACAAATCCAGAGCTCCCTGAATGACAAAAGAGGTAGAGATTAAGATAAAGAAGAAGTGTGCTTATGACAGACGGTGGATAATACAGCCGAGAACCAGGCTGAATGTAGAAGATCCAGAGGGGAAGTGAAAAAGTAAATAAGAGAAGTGAAGAGAGAGCATGAAAAGAGACTGACAGCTAGCATTAAATGAAATTTCAAAGTTTTCTATAGGCATATAAATAGTAAAAGGGTGGTAAAAGGAGGAGTGGGGCCGATTAGGGACCAGAAAAGGGACTAACACATGGAGGCAGAGGGTATAGTGGAGGCATAAAATGACTACTTTGCATCTGTCTTTGCCAAGGAAGAAGATGCAACCCAGGCAATGTTGAAAGAGGAGGTAAGTCAGACACGAGAGGGGTTTAAAATTGATAAAGAGGAAGTATTAGATAGGTTGTCTGTACTTAAAGTGGATAAAGCACCAGAACTGGATGAGATGCATCCAAGAATACCGAGGGAAGTGAGAATGGAAATTGTCGAGGCACTGGCCATAATTTTTCATTCTTCCTTAAACTTGGGGATGGTGCCAGAGGACTGGAGAATTGCCAGTGTTACACCCTTGTTCAAAAAATGGTGTAAAGATAAGCCCAGCAACTACAGGCCAGTCAGTTTAACTACAGTGGTGGGAAAACTTCTAGAAAAAATAATTTGGGACAAAATCAATAGTCACATGGACAAATGTGAGTTAATTAAGGAAAGCCAGCATGGATTTTTTAAGGGAAAATCATGTTTAACTAACTTGCTGGAGTTATTTGAGGAAGTAACAGAGAGGGTTGATGAGGGCAATGCTGTTGATGTGGTGTACATGGACTTCCAAAAGGCATTTGATACAGTGCCACACAACAGACTTGTGAGCAAACTTGTAGCTCATGGATAAAAGGGACGGTAGCAACATGGACAGGAAACAAAGAGTAGTGGTTAATGGATGTTTTTTGGGCTAGAGGAAGGTTTGTAGTGGAGTTCCCCAGGGATCTGTGTAGGGACCCTTGTTTTTCCTGATATATATTAATGACCTAGACCTTGGTGTACAGGGCACAATTTCAAAGTTTGCAGATGATATGAAACTTGGAAGCATTGTGAATTGTGAGGAGGATAGTATAGAACTTCAAAAGGACAGAGACAAGTTGGTGGAATGGGCGGACAGGTGGCAGATGAATTTCAATGCAGAGTGAAGTGATTCATTTTGGTAGGAAGAACATGGAGAGACAATATAAAATAAAGGGTACAATTCAAAAGGGGGTGCAGGAGCAGAGGGCCTTAAGTGTTTATGTGCATAAGTCATTGAAGGTGGCGGGACAGGTTGAGAGAGCAGTTAATAAAGCATACAGTATCCTTTGCTTTATTAATAGAGGCATAGAGTACAAGAGCAAGGAGGTTATGTTGAACTTGTATAAGACACTAGTTCGGCCTCAGCTGGAATATTGTGTCCAATTCTGGGCGCCGCACATAAGGAAAGACATGAGGGCATTGGAGAGAGTACAGAAAAGATGCATGAGAATGGTTCCAGGGATGAGGAATTTCAGTTATGAAGATAGATTGGAGAAGTTAGGACTGTTTTCCTTGAAGAAGAGAAGACTGAGAGGTGATTTGATAGAGGTATTCCAAATCATGAGGGGTCTGGACAGAGTAGATAGAGAGAAAGTATTACCACTCATGAATGGATCAAGAACAAGAAGGCACAGATTTAATCTTTTGGTAAGAGAGACAAAAGAGACATGAGGAAAAACTTTTTCATGCCGCAAATGGTTAAGGTCTGGAATGCGCTGCCTGAGAACGTGATGGAGGTAGGTTCAACTGAAGCATTCAAAAGAGAATTAGGCAGCAATATGAAAAGGAAGAATGTGCAGGGTTACGGGGAGAAGGCAGGGGAATGGAACTGAGGGAGTTGCTTTTTCAGAGAGCCGGTGTGGACATGATGGGCTGAATGGCCTCCTTCTGCACTGTAACAATTCTGTGTTAAAATAAAATCAATAAGATATAGAAAGTATGTTAGTTGACAGTATGGTGGAGAGAAAGAATGCCTTTTATTGATCTGAAGTGCATCCAAAAAAGATCAATGGGCCCAGCAGGCATCAATCAAGCATTCCCAGAGTCAATGTGGTGTCTCTACAAGGAAAAAGAGACAAAGTAAGTAGGAAGAGGAATCTTTCATTATTTTAGAATTACTGTACCTGTTTGGCTCCCAGTCCAGCAACCAGCTGTGCTTTCAGGTGCCAAGGCTGAGCATATGAACATACGAATTAGGAGCAGGAGTAGGCCATCCGGCCCTTCGAGCCTGATCCGCCATTTAATAAGTTCATGGCTGAACTGATTGCTCCACATTTCTACCTACCCCCAATAACCTTTCACCCCCTTGATTATCAAGAGTCTATCTACCTCTGCCATAAAAATATTCAAAGACTCTGCTTCCACTGCCTTTTGAGGAAGAGAATTCTCAAGACTCACGACCTTCTGAGAGAAAAAATTTCTCCTCATCTCTGTCTTAAATGGGCGACCCCTTATTTTTCAACAATAACCCCTAGTTCTAGATTCTCCCACAAGGGGAAACATCCTTTCCACACCCACCCTGTCAGGACCCCTCAGGATCTTATGTGTTTCAATCAAGTCGCCTCTTACTCTTCTAAATTCCAGCAGGTACAAGCCTAGCCTGTCCAATCTTTCCTCGTAAGACAGCCTGCTCATTCCTGCTATTAGTCTAGTAAACCTTCTCTGTACTGCCACCAACGCATTTACAATCTTCCTTAAATAAGGAGACCAGTACTGTACACAGTACTCCAGATGTGGTCTCACCAATGCCCTGAATAGCTGAAGCATAACCTCACTACTTTTGTATTCAGTTCCACTCACGATAATTGATAACATTCTATTAGTTTTCCTAATTATGTGCTGTACCTGCATACTAACCTTTTGCGATTCATGCACTAGGGCACCCAGATCCCTCTGCATCTCAGAACTCTGCAATCTCTCACCATTTAGATAATATGCTTCTTTTTTTATTATTCCTGCCAAAGTGGACAATTTCATACTTTCCCACATTTGCCAGATCTTTGCCCACTCACTTAACCTATCTATGTCCCTTTGTTGCCCCCTTATATCCTCTTCACAAGTTACTTTCCTACCTATCTTTGTGTCATCAGTAAATTTAGCAACCATACCTTTGGTTCCTTCATCTAAGTCATTTATATAAATTGTAAAAAGTTGAGGCCCAGCACAGCTCCCTGTGGCACACCATTCATTACATTTTGCCAACCAGAAAATGACACATTTATGCCTACTCTCTGTTTCCTGTTAGCTAACCAATCTTCTATCCATGCCAATCTGTTACCCCCCTATACCATGAGCTTTTATTTTCCACAATAACCTTTGATGTGGCACCTTATCAAATGCCTTCTGGACATCTAAGTACAATACATCCACTGGTTCCCTTTATCCACAGCACATGTAACTCCCTCAAAGATCCCCAATAAATTGGTTAAACATGATTTCCCTTTCACAAAACCATGTTGATTCTGCCTGATTAACTTCAATTTTTCTAAATGCTCTGCTGTAACGTCTTTAATAATCGCATCTAACATTTTCCCTAAGACAGATGTTAAGCTAACTGGCCTGTAGTTTCCTGCTTTCTGTCTCCCTCCCTTTTTGGATAAAGGAGTTACATTCGCTATTTTTCCAATCTAACAGAACCTTCCCCGAATCTAGGGAATTTTGGAATATTAAAACTAATGCATCAACTATCTCACTAGCCACTTCTTTAACACCCTAGAATGAAGTTCATCAGGACCCAGGGACTTGTCAGCCTGCAGTTCCAACAATTTGTTCAGTACCATTTCCCTGGTGATTGTAATATTCTTGAGTTCCTCCCTCCCTTCCATTTCCTGACTTACAGCTAATACTGGGATGTTACAGATAAATATTTGTTCAATTCATCTACCATCTCCCTATTATCAATGAGTAATTCCCCAGACTCACTTTCTGTAGGACCAACGCTCACTTTGTTAACTCTTTTCTTTTCAAAATATCTATAGAAACTCTTACTATCTGTCTTTATATAATTTTTCCTTCCTCATCAATCCTGTTGTCATTCTTTGCTGTTTTTTATATTCTGTCCAATCTTCTGACCTGCCTCCCATCTTTGCGCAATTATAGGCTTTTTCTTTAAGTTTGATGCTATCTTTTAACTGTTTTAGTTAACCACGGATGGCCAGTCCCACCCTTGGAATTTTTCTTTCACGTTGAAGCTCTGAAATTCCCCCTCCCTTATACCTCCCACCACTCTCCTTCTCTCCTCCTTTAAGATGCTCCTTAAAACCTACCTCTTTGAGAAAGCTTTTTGTTACCTGATCTAATATCTCCTATGTGGTTCAGTGTCAAATTTTGTTTGATAACACTCCTGTGAGGCACCTTGGAATGTTTTACTCTATTAAAGGTGCTATATAAATGCAAGTTGTAGTAGCATCTGGGTCCAATTTGTAATTTCTTTAATAGAAATATGTGGATTATACATATTGGCGTGCATTGGTCTCATAGGAAATCTAAAGTGATGTGTTTTAAGGACTAAATTCTAGTGTTGATGGGAGGGGTTGGGTGGGAAAGAGCAGGAGGGAAGGAGGGGAAGGAGAGATAAATCATGGAAACTACCATAGCAGGGATGGAGAACCAACAAATGCTTTGGTCTCGTGAGACTAGATTTTCTTTGGTACCAGTGAGGGTGTGTTTCTCCAATCCTTTCTCCAGCCATAATTTCACTCTCAGCTGGGGTGGAGGGTGAGGGGACCAGCAGCCAGGGCCCATTCTGCTGCTCAGTAGAAGTCTGCCACACGTGAGGTTTCCTATACCAATGAGCGAGCAACCAGAGCTCATTTTCTTGTTCAGTGAGGTAACCTGAGCTTTTTTTACTGCTCAGTGGGATGGGGATTATAGCACAATTTCCTATTCGTGAGGAATTTTGCTGCTCAATGGGGAGGGGTGGGAGCAGAGTCAATCATAAGCCATTTTCTGACTCAAGGATGAGAGGCATTCATAATCTATTTTGCAGCTGACTGGAGAGAAGCCATGGACCATCAAACAGCTTAGTTGGGGCAAGCGGGATACACAAGCTGTTTGATTGCTGTGTCAGGAAGAGAAGTGTGGTTTACTGAGCTGTGATTGAACAGGGCACAGAATTTACTTTTTGAGGAGGGAAAGTATGTTGGGAAGGCTAAAATAGAAAGGGGAATTTTCTTGTCCTGAAGGCAGAGATGATAGCTATAATGATGAAAGTTAATCACTGAGAAGGGAATGATTATATCTTTCACTGAAATGGAGGTGAGGGCTGTAACTGCAGACAGAACAGGAACGGAAGTTCATTTAGAATAAAAAGCAATGGTAGAAGAAAATTGAACTCATGGCCTTGATATTAATGCCCCATTCCCCACGCCCCAACAAATGGGAGGAGGTCGTGAGGGTGGCATGGAGTATTTATGCGAGAAAATAACAAGAAGTTGTATTTATATAGCACTTTTAACAAAATGAAATGTCCCAAGGCGTTTCACATGATATGACACCAAGCCATGTAAGGACATATTAGGGCAGATAACCAACAGCTTGAAAAAAAAAGAGTTTTTTTTTATTTGTTCATAGGATGTGGCCATCGCTGGCTAGGTCAGCATTTATTGCCCATCCCTAATTGCCCTTGAACTGAGTGGCTTGCAACACCATTTCAGAGGGTATTTAACAGTCAACCACATTGCCGTGGATCTGGAGTCACATGTATGCCAGACCAGGTAAGGGTGGCATATTTCCTTCCCTAAAAGGACATTAGTGAACCAGATGGGTTTTTGCAACAATCGACAATGGTTTCATGGTCACCATTAGACTAGCTTTTTAATTCCAATTGAATTCAAATTTCACCATCTGCCATGGTGGGATTTGAACCCATGTCCCCAGAGCACTAGCCTGGGCCTCTGAGCTACTAGGCCAGTGACATTACCAGTACGCCACTACCTCCCCAGAGCATCTTAAAGGAGGAAAGAAAGGAAGAGAAGCAGAGAGGTGTAGGGAGGGAATTCCGGAGCCTAGGCCCCAGGCAGCTGAGGGCACAACTGCCAATTGTGGAGTGATTAAAATCAGGGATGCTCAAGGAACCAGAATTAGAGAAGTGCTGATATCTTGGAGGATTGTAGGGCAGGAGGAGATTGCAGATATAGAGAGGGATGAGGCCATACAGGGATTTGGAAACAAGGATAAAAATTTTAAAATTGAGGCATTGCTTAACCAGGAGCCAATGTAGATCAGCGAGCACAGGGATGTTGAGTGAACTTGGTGTGAGTTAGGACATGGGCAGCAAAGTTTTGGATTACCTCAAATTTACAGAGATAGAATGTGAAAGGTTGGCCAGGAGTGCATTGAAATAGTCAGGTCTAAAGGTAACAAAGGCAAGGATGAGGGTTTCGCATTAGATGATCTGAGACAGTGGTGGAGTCAGGCGATGTTACAGAGCTGGAAATAGATGGTCTTAGTGATGACATGAATGTATGGTTGGAAACTCATCTCAATGTCAAATATGACACCAAAGTTGTAAACAGTCTGGTTCAGCCTCAGACAGTTGCCAGGGAGTGGGATAGAGTTGATGGCTATGGAGCGAGGTTTGTGATGGGGACTGAAGACAATGACTTCTGTCATCCCAATACTTAATTGAAGGAAATTTCTGCTCATCCAGCACTGGACATTAAACAAGCAGTCTGACAATTTAGAACAGTGGATAAGTCGAGTGAGGTGGGGGTGAGATACAACTGGGTGTTGCCAGCATACACTTGGAAACTTATATGATGTCAGATGATGTCACCAACGAACAGCATGTAGATGAGAAAGAGGAGGTGACCAAGGATAGATCCTTGGAGGACACAGGGGTGACTGTGTAGGAGCTAGAAGAGAAGCCATTGCAGGTGATATTCTGGCTATAATTAGATAGAGAAGATTGGAACCAGGCGAGTGCGGTCATACCCAACTGGACAATAGTGGAGAGGTGTTGAGGGAGGATGGTGTGATCAACCATGTAAAAGGATGAAAACAGATTGAGAAGGATGAGAAAGGATAGTTTATCTTTGTCACAGTCACATTGGATGTCATGTGTGACTTTGATAAGAGCCATTGCGGTATGTTACAGGGTGGAAAATTGATTGGAGAGATTCAAATAATTTGGCCACCTACTGGGCAGGAAACAGAAGAAAAATATGATTATGAGGTCCTGCAATTAAATTCACCAAAGTCTCTGAGTCCCTGGCCTTGTTAGGTTTCTTCCATGCAAAGACACTCCCCATCTTCCCCGACTCCCCAAGAATCAGAGTTAATCAATTTGGCGATCATTTGGATCAAGTTTTTAACTCAACATCTTCCATGTATGATGAAGGGTGAGTGGAGGGTGCTTAGAGCAAGCCTCCCATCAAATGTGAGGTAGACCACACTGTATTTAATAAGCCACACTGAAAGTTCCTAACAGTGCCACCTGCAGGTGCCATGCCATCAGAATATTTTGAATATTATATCTGGACAGATGTAAAGCCTGGCTACCTGACCCGAACCCGACTAGACCCGACTACACGTGTCGGGTTCGTGTTGGGTCGGGCCAATATTCTGAGTCCAGCATTCGGGCTCGGGTCGGGTCAGGCTGGACTGTGCTGCTTCCGGGAACACACGGGATCAGGCTTATCCATGTTTCCTCACAACTCCATCTGCAGGAATAGCCTGCTGCCGGAACAGATGAATGATATTCTTGTCGGGTTGGGTCGAATCAGGCACGAAAAAAATTAAAGGACTCAGGCCCGGGTTGGGTTCGGGTTGGCTGTGGTCAGGTCAGGCCCGGGTCAGGTTTCAATTTTATACCCGAGCAGGCCTTTCGATGGATGGACAGATAGCTAGCTTGATAGATTGCTACTTCTTCTAACATTATGAACAGAAAATACCATATGAAGGTGCTAAGCATTTATCTGTTATTATTAGCTACAGTAATTATTGGGTTTCATATGATGTAGAATTTACTTCTGACTGTACATTTCATTTTATACAATGTAAGCTTTTCTTTGGTGGAAAAAGTGTTGTTCAACAAGCACCTTTGCACAATTTTGAGGAATACATAATGTTGAACTCCTTTACAAGCATGCAAATACATGGACTGAATGACACAGAAGTTTGTGTAGATTCTAATCTTCAGGAAATGTGCTGTCATAATCGTATACATTTATTGAGTCAATAATTGTGATTTGAATCATGTTCAAAGCAATGTTTCTACCAAGATGCAAACATTAGGAGTAATTTAGGACTTTGATCTGCTGGCAGGTTGCCTCCCCCATCAGAATGATATATCATAAATTTGGGTGTGCTCAGCACATAATTTAACTAACCATTGATTTACAGATTGAAAATTATCACAACAGTATATGCTGCTATTGCAATAGCAAAATGCTTCGATACTGATCATGTTTGTTTCTTTCTTACAAAAAGACAAGACTCATAAGCTCAAGACAAACCATCAAGAATAAGCACTATGTCACCCACATCAGTTAAAGCAGATACAAGCCCTCTACTTTCATTTCAAAGGGAAATAGGGAGGTTCTGGAAACTATGCATGATGAGGCACTAATTACAAGTGAAGAATAGGCAGAGATGGTGCACATCAACAAATAGGCTCCTGCTGAGTGAAGGTTCATCATAGCCAGGTTGCTTTGTGATTCTATCCTGAAGTTGCCACTTATGAAGTATAAGTCACTGCATGAACAAGAGCAGTTGGAAAAGTATCTTGCTTCAATATAAAAGGACCCTTGTAATGGAAAGAATTGTCGATTCTGCCACCTAGTTTTGTACTTCAATGCAGCAAGTACTGCCATTAAGCAATGTGCATGATTAGTACGTTCTACAGGGAGAGGCAAATGGTATGTTGACCTTTTTTGCAAGGAGATTGCAGTACACGAATAGAGGATCAGCAGTAAGACAGAGGAGAAGATAACAGCAGTATGACTCATGATCATAGAAGAATAGAATCATAAAAGCTTACAGCACAGATGGAGGTCATTCAGCCCATTGTGCCTGTGCTGGCTTTTTGAAAAAGCTGTCATGCTTAGTCCCACATCCCCACTTTTTGCCTGTTCCTCATCCTCAAGTGCCTGTCTAACTCCTTTTTAAAAGTATTTCTAGGATCAGCTCCATCCACCTTTTCAGGTAGAGCACTCCAGATCCCAATAACTCTGAGTGAAAAAAAACTCTTCAGTTCTCCTCTAGATCTTTTTCCAATGATCTTGACTCTATGACCTCCAGTTATTGACCCCCTCGCCAGAAGGAATAATTTTTTTCTATTTACTCTATCAAAACCTCTCATCATTTTGAAAACTTCTATTAGGCCATCTCTTAATCTTCTCTGTTCCAAGGAGAACAGTCCTAACTTTTCCAACCTCTCCTCATAAATGAATTACTACATCCCAGGCAACATCCTGGTAAACCTTCTCTGTACCCTTTCTAAGGCCTTTACATCTTTCCTGAAGTGCGGTGCCCAGAACTGACCACAATACTCCAGCTGAGGTCTAGTGATTTATAAAGTTCCTTCATAATGATTTCTTTGCTTTTATATTCTATTAGTATATTATGTTTTCTATTTCTCTATTTACAAACCTAAGTAACCCATATGCTTTATTAACCACATTATCAACTTACCCTGCCACCTTAAGAATTTGTGCATATGGACACCAAGGCCTTGTGGCTCATTGAGATTTCTTAAAAGCGTGCCATTTGTATTATACAGTCTTCCCGTATTAGTTCTCCCAAAGTACATCACTTCATATTATTCTGCATTGAACTCCATCTGCCATGCTTCTGCCATTTCACCATTCTGTCTATGCAATCCCGAAGAACATAACAACATAAGAAATAGAAGCAGGATTGGCCAATTGGGCTCTCAAGCCTCTTCTGCCATTTAGTAAGATCATGGCTGATCCTTGACCTCAATTCCACTTTCTCGCCTGCCCCCCATATTTCTTGATTCCATTAAGGTCCAAAAATCTACCGCTCTCAGCCTTGAATATACTCAATGACTGAGCATCCACATCCCTCTTGGGTAGAGAATTCCAAAGATTCAAAACCCTCTGAATTAAGAAATTTCTCCTCATCTCAGTCTGAAATGGCCAGGCCCTTATCCTGAGACTATGCCTCCTGGCCCCCCAACCCAAGTTCTAGACCAGGGTTGTCCAACATATGGCCCTCGGGTCAGGATCTGGCCGCTGAAGGTTCCCATCTGGCCCGCAGCTATAAACTGTACCCAGAGCTGTTCCTCATCCTCACCAGGGGTCCGTAATTGCAGATGGGAAATTTCCCTTTGTTAAATCGACTTTTAAAAAAGGTCGCAAGTCAGTTTCACAGCTGACAGATCCTGACATCGGTTTCTGAACTTCAGAGAGATTCAGAGTTTTTTTAAAAGCCAGCCGAAAAACCCCAAATCTATCTGAAGTTCAGAAACTGTTGTTCCCGATGTCAGGATCTGTCAGCTGTGAAATTGACTTGAGATTTTTTTTTAAAACTGGTCAACCATCTGCTGAGCATTCCCGCTCTCTGCAACTGTCAGAGAGAGAGAGAGAGAGAGAAGGGGGGACAGAGAGAAGGGGGACAGAGAGAGAGAGAGAGGAAAAGGGGGACAGAGAGAGAGAGAGGAAAAGGGGGACAGAGAGAGAGAGAGGAAAAGGGGGACAGAGAGAGAGAGAGGAAAGGGGGACAGAGAGAGAGGGAGGGACAGAATGAGAGAGACAGAGGGGGGCAGAGTCAGAGGGAGAGAGAGGATCAAGATCACTCCTGACAGAATAGCATCTATTCAGAATACTCCACATCACTACAAGAAGTGTGTGGATGAACATTGACTATTTGTGCAAGCAAAAAAATGCCAGGTTTCACACTAAATCAGTGTCCAACATAATGACCAGAAAGTAAGTCAATAAATTAGTCTTCTCATTTAAAGCTTCATTGCAAAAATGCACCTTTGTTGTTGTTTTGATTAATAGTATGATAAATTTTGATGCCTTTACCTTTACGAAATTGCCTCACCAGCCCCCCCCATGTAAGACAAAAATTGTAATGTGCACCCCCCCACCCCCCACCATGTGAAAAGGTTGGACAACCCTGTCCTAGACTCTCCACCCAGGAAAAGCAAACTCTCAGCATCTACCCTGTCAAGCTCTCTCAGAATCTTATGTGTATAAAAGAGATCACCTCTCATGCATCTAAATTTCAGAGAGTGCAGGCCCATTCTATTCAATCTCTCATCAGAAGACAACACTCTCATGCCAGGAATCAATCTAGTTAACCTTCATTGCACCCCCTCTAAAGCAAGTTAGATATAGAGACCAAAACTGTAGACAGAACTTCAGGTGTGGTCTCAACAAAGCCCTGTACAATTGCAGCAAGACTTCCTTACTCTTGTACTGCAATCTCCTTGCAATAAAGACGAATATACAATTTGGCTTCCTAATTGGTTGCTACACCTGTGTGTCAGAAATGTTGCAAAAAATGCCACCACGCCCATATCTTGACATGCTCCTGCCACCTTCCATCTTTCCCAAAAATGGATTGGGACTGAAGTCGAGAACATCCACATCTGAGGTGGGATATCAATTAAACTAATTAAGCAGGGAATTAAGAGGAATTTTGTACATGGGCTCTGTCACAAAAATGTGCTGTGCTGAGTGATGATGTTTAATTAATTGTTTGGAAACCTAAATTCAACTTTTAAAAAGAAAGCATCCAAGATGACCACTGCAATTTGCATTGAAATACCTCACATTCTAAGGTATCAAGGTGGAGCTACATGTCTGAATAGCCCTCATCCAAAATAATGGCTTGAGCAGTTTGAATGAGGTAGCTGGTATCGCCTTCATTAGCAAGACATTCAAAGCCATCTTGGAACATTAACACTAGTGGAGATGAACTTCAAGGGATAAACTTTGAAACAATAAGACCTGAGATAGGTTGGAATTCTTAGGCTTGGATCTCATTAAAGTGCAGAAGAGGATACACTGATATAATCATGTGACAGTATCGCTATCTATGTAAAAACTTGGAGTTTCATTTGGACAGATCAGACAAGCACCTGAGCTAACCAGTGTAGGACTTCAGTGGGGCTCTCTCTCTCTCTCTCTCTCTCTCTCTGTCTCTCCAGGCAAAACTGTAAGTTTCAAATCCTGGTTGCAGGCTGAAAAACATCCAATTCTATCATTGCAGCAGACTGAGACTCTGGGGAGAAAACCATCTACATCACTGTCTCCAAGAAAACCCTGAACCAGGTGGCCACCTCTACCAAGGAGAAACTTCAGGACCAAAAATCATCCGTAAGACAACTGAATTACCAGACTCCACAGACCGCATATTCTTTTATAAAAACAGAAAGTGCTGAAAAAACTCAGACCCTTCTTCAGAACTGGTCACTGACCTGAAATGCAAACTCTGCTTCTCTCTCCACAGATGCAGCCACACCTGCTGAGTTTTTCCAGCACTTCCTGTTTTTATTTCAGATTTCCAGCATCCGCAGTATTTTGCTTTTATTTTACTGTATATTCTTTTATTTGTTCTGGACTCTAATCCAACCAACCTAATAATCGTCACTCTGCAACCTATTTGTGGCTGTGTGTGATTCTTGTGTGTGCGTGAGAAAGTTGGAACGTAGTTTACTATTTTTACTTAGATTGTGTTTTGATTTTTAGTACAATAATCTAACCTCTTTCTTGTTTAAACACAAGAAAACCTGTTCCTTTATGATCAAAGCACAATGGAAGGGTTAAACACTCACTGAATTGGTAAGCACATCCATTGTTTGAAAGAAATAAACCCTATTGTGGTCAAACAAGGAGGGAAAGGAGGGGAATCTTTCGATCCCTCCTCACCTGATTGTAACAGATTCCCTCTTTCCCAACAGGAGATCAGTCCCACACTGTGGGTTGGAATTTATAAGCCCCCTGGGAGGCGGAGGGTGTGGAGTGTAAAATGGTGAGGGAAGGCAGGGGTGGAGTGCCCATCGGCTTCCCGATGCCAGGGTATTTTACCAGTGGTGAGGAAGGTCAAGGAATGACCTTCCTGCCCAGAGACCAATTGAGGCCAATTAAGGGCTTCTTCTTGCCGCCGCTAGTATTGTACCAGAGAGGGATCCCTTTGTTACAAAGCGAGACTGCACAGTGTCATGAAGACCACCTGCCAAGAATGAGGCATATTAATTTTGTCATATGAACATTAATTTTTAAACTGAAGAAGTGACTTGTTTTACAAGTGAGCACCAGACATTTGGCTGGAAGGACATTTGCATTTCCAGCAGCGGTGGCCACTGCTGGAAATGCAGTCCAGCTGACCAGTTGGTGCCATGAGTGAAGGCAAGATGGGCATGCCTCTGTCCTTCCCTGGTGAGGCTGAAGTGGTCATTTGTGGGGAGGTGGGGGGGGCATCTTGGGTCCCAGGGGTGGGTTGGGAGGCGGGGGCGGCCCTCAATCAGGCACCCTGTGACCGACTGCCATGAATCCCCACACCCACCCCCCCAGCCCCGGCGTGTGTGCTATCGCTGGCCGGCCTTTCATATCCCCAACACGCCCGCTTGCTATGGGTAAAATACCTGTAGAGGTGGGTGAGGGCCCTTAAGTCGCCGTTAAGTGACCACTTAAAGGGCTTGATCGGCCTTGGGCGGGCAGGCCATTTCCCTCCACCGCCCGACTGCCGTAAAGTTAACCGGAGGTGGGAACAGGGCAGGTAGGCCTCCTGGAGCCTCCCGCCCAATTTTACACAGCCCCCACGCCACCATCTGACCCTCTAGGGCAGCGTAAAATTCAGCCCCTTATGTCTGTGGCCCCGGCGAGCTCAACCCCACTTACCTGGGTTCCAGGGCATCTTCCATTGCTGCTGCTACTGGCTGGCTGCAATACTAGCAGTGGCCACCCCTTGCGGTGGTACTGCTGGGATTGAAGAGCTGCTGACCTTCTGATTAGCCAGCAGCTCTTGGAGGCAGGACCTCTGCTCTTACATGGATGTGGGCTTTGGCACCAGGCAATTAATTGCCTGAAGTGCATAGAATTGCACTGGGGCTCCCTGAAATATCCACAGTGGGGTTGCCTCTGGTTCTCCGGCCCATCATGGGGGCCACTGCTGTGGCCATTAAATTCTGCCCACAGTGTGTGAAGATCCATTGTTGGGAAAGATAGAATCACGCACAAAATCCCTCTTAATTGCCTCCTTAATGAGATTAATTGCCTTCTCTTAGCTGCAGGTGTTCCTGACTGAACCTCAACCTCCCCTGGGAAGGATGGAAGGAGGCGGGAGCATATTGGGATACTGGCCCAATGGCATTTTTTTTGCAATTTTCTTGTCCTCCACCTCCAAATTGGACTCCACTGGCAAATGCCCCCATTTATGTCCCCTCAAATCTTACTTTCCCACCTAGCTTATATAGACAGCAAATTTGGGTACATTACATTCAGTTCATCAAAGCTATTAATAGGGATTGTAAATTGTTGAGAACCCAGCACTGATCCCTGCAGTATCCCACTAATTAAAAAATGCCATGTTGAAAATGACCCATTTATTCCTACTCTCTGTTTCCTGTCTTTTAACTAATCCTCAATCCATGCTAATATATTGCCTTATCTTGTGCAACAACCTTTCGCGTGGCACCTTATAAAATACCTTTTGAAAAACTAAATATACTACCTCTACTGGTTCTCCTTTATCTCCCTTGTGTATTTGTTACATATTTGAAAAAAACTCTAACACTAAACACAATTTCTCTTTCATAAAACCACACCAACTCTGCCTAATATTATTCTGTTCTTCCAAGTGCCCTGTTACCACTTCTTTAATAATCGATTTCAACACTTTCCCGATGACTGATGTCAGGCTAATTGGCCTGTAGTTTCCTGCTTTCTATCTCCCACTTTCTTGAATAGTAGTGTTACATGTGTTACCTTCCAATTTACTGGGACTGTCTAGGAAATTTTGGAAGATCACAACATGTATTATCTCTGCAGCCATCTCTTTCTGAACAATAGGATGTAGGTCATCAGGTCCAGAGAATTTGCTGGCTTTCAGTCTCATTAATTTCTGCAGTACTTTTTCTTTACTAATATAAATTACTTTAAGTTCTTAGTTCTCATTAGACCCTTAGTTGACCACTATTTCTGATATGTTTTCTGTGCCTGTGAAGACAGACACAAAATGGTTGATTAACATCTCTGCCATTTCCTTATGTCTCCATTATAATTTCTCCCATCTCAATCTCTAAGGAACCCATGTTTACTGTCTCTTCCTTTTTACATACTTGTAGAAGCTCTGACAATCATTTCTTAAATATTTCTTGCTAATCTGTTCTCATGTTCTACATTCTCTCTCTTGATCAGTTTTTGGTCATCACTTGCTGGTACTAAAACTTTTTCAATCCTCAAGCTTACTACTCTTCTTAGCAAAATTATAAGCCTCCTCGTTTAATCTAACACTATCATTAACCTCTATAGTTAGCCATGGATAGATCTCTTTTCCAACAGAGTTTTTATTTCTCAATGGAATGCAGATTCACTGAGAATTAGAGTCATAGAGAGATATAGCACTGAAACAGGCCCTTAGGTCCACCTAGTCTGTACCAACCAACAACCACCCATTTATACTAATCCTACATTAATCTCATGTTCCCTACCACATCCCCACCATTCTCCTACCACCTACCTACACTAGCGGCAATTTATAATGGCCAATTTACCTATCAACCTGCAAGTTTTTGGCTGTGGGAGGAAAAAGAGCACCCAGCGGAAACCCATGCAGTCACAGGGAGAACTTGCAAACTCCACACAGGCAGTACCCAGAACTGAACCTGGCCCACTGGAGCTGCGAGGCTGAGGTGCTAACCACTGCGCTACTGTGCCGCCCCATTATAAAATATTTTTAAATGTTCACCATTGCTCATCTACCACCATACATTTTAATCTAATTTTCCAATCTATTTTAGCCAACTCAATCTTCTAACTATGTAGTTGTCTTTATTTAAGTTCAATACTCTAGTTCTAGACTTTTGTATGTCACTTTTGAACTCAATGTGAAATTCTCTATCATATTATGATCATTCTTTCTCAGACGATCCCTTACTATGAGATTACTAATTAGCACTGTTTCATTACACAAAACTAGGTCTAAATAGCCTCTTCCCTGTTCAGTGCCACAATGTATTGTTCTAGGAATCTGTCTCAAGTGCATTCCATGAACTCGTCCTCCAAACTACTTTAGTCAATTTGGTTTGTACAGTCTATATAAAGATTAAAGTCTCCCATGATTATTACATTGCCTTTGTTACAAGTTTCTCTTATTTCTTGATTGATATGTTGTCCAACAGTTTAACTACTGTTAAGGGGCCTATAAATTACTCCCACCAGCATTTTCTAATGCTTGCCTTTTGTTATCTCCACCCATATTGACTCTACTTCCTCTTCTTCCAAGCCAAGATCCTTCCTCACTACTGTCCTTATGCCATCCTTTATTATCAGGTGACCTGAAATTATCAGGTTTCCTGGAATATTTAGTTCCCAACCTTGGTTGTCATGCAACACACCTCTGCAATGGATTATAGATCAAACACAGTTATATCTATTTGTGTCATTAATTCATTTATCTTGTTATGACTGCTTTGTGCTTTAATTTTAACTTTTCACCATTTTTCCCTGATTTGACCATATTCGCTAATGCACGATTACCATTAGACGTTATGTCCTTTCCTGTCCCACTCTGCTTGACTTTACTCAAATTGCTATTTTGTCATGGAGTCATACAGGTCCTTCAGCCCATCATGTCCGACTACACTGTCCCCTATCAATACCACATTCATTTCAATCCCCCTATTTGAAGGGCTCCTGCACCATTGTACTATGGTCAGTTTTCCCATACACTCTGCAGTCTTTGTTCTCATCTACACAGTACCCCTTACCTGTTGGTCAAAATCAAGGGCCAAGGCTGCTCCATCAATACGTCCTGGCTCCCAAACCTGCCTGACTCACAGTCACACCCTCCGATCTCTGACCAATAACCAGCTCTAAAGTTCTACTCAACCTAAGGTGTGTGACTGCCTCCTAGAACAAAGTATTCAGGTAACTTTTGCCCGCCCCAATGCCCCGCAATGCCTGCAGCTTGGGCTCCAGCTCAACAACTCTGAGCCGAATTTGCTCGAGCTGCAGACACTTACTAGAGATATGGTGGTCTAGGATCGCAATGCTCTCACAAACTCTTACATGTTGCAGTTACGGCACACCACTGCACTGTCATGTCTGCCTTATTTATTTGATTAGCTAATTAGTTACTAATTTAGTAAAGTAATAGTAAGTTACAGTTTCCTAGCTTAGAGACAAAGTAAAAACACTCACCAGCTACAGGAGTTAAACCAAAAAGAATAAAAAGTACCTCCTTCTTCTGCACCGAATTCCCACTTGTACCAAATTCCTGACCTTAGCACTCTGTTTATAAAGTACTCAGTTCCCCAATCACTGTGTGGTAGTAAATAATGTCTACTTATATTGAGAACTTATAATTCACACTCAAATTACGACTGCTAAATCAGCTTCCTGCTATAGTAATTAACACCTATTCTGGCAATCACTTTCAGCTGATTGACAATTAACAGCTACTGTCACTAACAAGCATTTTTTTAAACTAGGTATCTCAACTAACATTTCAATTTATTTTACAGTTTTAAAGTTCTAAGTCAAATTCTAAATGTTAAGCTAAATTTCATCTTGAGTAATACTTACTAGAGAGATTGCATTTGCACCAAATTCCCAACTTTAGCACTCTATTTCAGAAGCACTCAGTTCTTCAATCACCCTGCGCTCCACAAATTATTCCATTCTCTTTGATACACAAAATAATAGCTATGCCACTTGTTTTCTCTCTAAACATAGCTTTTAAATAAAATATACCTGCTGCAACTACTATCTAGTTCAACTCCCTGGCTAGTTGGAACAAAAACTTAAACCATTAATTTCTGCACCTGTTGGCTGAGAGTTTTTATTCTTTCATGGGATGTGAGTTTCGCTGGCAAGGCCAGAAATTGTTGTCCATCCCTAATTGCCCTTGAGATGGTGGTGATGAAATGCCTTCTTGAACCTTTACAGTCGATCTAGCGCGGGTACATCTACAGTGCTGTTAGGATCGTGTGTGGCTTGGAGGGGAACTTGCAGATGGAGTTGTTACATGCTTCTGCTGCCCTGTCCTTCTAGGTGGTAGAGGGTTTGGAAGGTGCTGTCAAAGAAGGCTTGGCAAGTGCGGCAGTGCATCTTGTAGATGGTGTTCACAGCTGCCACTGTGCACCGGTGGAGGAGGGAGTGAATGTTTAAGGTGGGGGATGGGGTGCCAATCAAGTGAGCTGCTTTGTCCTGGATGGTGTCGAGCTTCTTGAGTGTTGTTGGCGCTGGACTCATCCAGGTGAGTGAAGAGTATTCTATCACACTCCTGACTTGTGCCTTGTAGATGGTAGACAGGCTTTGAGGAGTGAGGAGGTGAGTTATTCATTGCAGAATTCCCAGCCTCTGACCTACTCTTGTGGCCACAGTCTTTATATGGCTGGTCCAGTTAAGTTTCTGGTCAATTGTAACCCCCAGGATTCAGTGATGGTAATGCCATTGAATGTCAAGGGGAGATGGTTAGATTTTCTCTAGTTTGAGATTGTCATTGCCTGACACTTGTATGGCATGAATGTTACTTGCCACTTATCAGCCCAAGCCTAGATGTTGTCCAGGTCTCGTTGCACGAGCTGTGGAGTTGTGAATGGTGCTGAACATTGTGCAATCATCAGCGAACATCCCCACTTCTGACCTTATGATGAAGGGATAGTCATTAATGAAGCAGCTAAAGATGGTTGGGCCTAGGACACTACCCTGAGAAACTCCTGCAGTGATGCCCCGGGGCTGAGATGTTTGGCCTCCAACAACCACAACCAGCTTCTTTTGTACTAGGTATGACTCCAACCAGTGGAGAGTTTTCCCCCTGATTCCCATTGACATCAATTTTGCAAGGGTTCCTTGATGCCACACTTGATCGAATGCTGCCTTGATATCAAGGGCAGTCACTCTCACCTTACCTCTTGAACTCAGCTCTTTTGTCCATGTTTGTACCAAGGCTGTAATGAGGGTTGGAGCCAACAGTCTCAAACACTGACTTTGGACTATTGAAAATATCTCTGAATATAATCCATAGAAAGAGAAGTCTAACCCTGAGCTGTATGCCTACAGCTTATGTTCTGCTACCTTCTCAAGGGTCACAGCTATCAATCAAACCTACCACCCCAGACCAGAGTCCATTCTTTGATCTGTGTCAAGGTGGTTTGTGACCATTCCCCCAACTATCCTGAAACAAATGTAGACCCTCTGATCTTGATCCTGTTGGGTTATCAGGGTAGGGTGACCTAATTTTCATTGAAGTGGTGGTTGCTCCAAGCACTAGTGGCTCCTCTTGGGAACCTACCAGAAGAGGCGAGCTGAAAAAGTGCCTGTGTCCAGACACTATTTAGGTCACTGATGCAATTTTATTTTTTTGCAGTTCACTTTATAATGTAACCAATAGTACTCATGCTACTGGTGTTCTGAGGGGTGTCCAGGCCAGAATTTTGGATGCTTTAGGAGGACACCACTTAAGTTGCTCAAATAATTTGCATGCTGGGTTCATCCAACTTCCACGTCACTGATGGTAGTGAGACTGAGAGCTGAGGAAATTTCCAATGTGCAAATTCCTTCTTCCTAGTCACCACCCATCAATCTCATGGGCCACATTTAGGGTGGATGGATGTTCATCCCAACCAGACCCATTGAGTATTAGCAGCCTTAGCTGGGACCTAGCCTTATGTGGGCCATGCCAAATTTTTCCGTGGCTAGACTTCACTCCAAACTAACTTACACTGACAGACTTCCTCTGGCCCAGCAGAGATACAGGGCCATGCTATTCCCAGCAATATAGAATATAAGTTAAAAATTCAACACAGGTCAAAGTACATTTTTGCCACAAGCATGTTGATCTCATTAATGCCATTATAATTAGTGATTAAGTAATCAGATTAAAGTAATATTGCTGCAAAAACTGCAAACTGCTTGGCTACAGTACTGAGCAACTTTCACAATAATTGGTATTGGATTCAATATGCGACCTGCTCTGCAATTGACTGAAGAGCATGAGAAAGAGTAACATAGGGCTGCCTATGATGTAAAGTGACACACATTTTACAGGTGAGTTCCGAATGGTATGCAATGCATCAGCTCTATTGTCCCAGGTACTGAGAAATAATTGAGGAATGATGAAACAGGAAACTTGCGACAGACCTGATCCATCTCCTCAATGAGGACTTGCAGACATAATCAAGGATCTGTATCACTTTGATAATGCATGTTAAAGTCACTATGGCCCTGAATCTCTGCTTCTGGATCCTTGATGTATGCAGTGCCAGTCAAATTGAAATATGAAAGAGGTCACGGATGCCTTAATAAACAGGGTCAGCAACTTCATTACTTTCCCTACAGGCAACACCAATATGATGGGAAAGCACAATCCTACATGTTTGACATTGATTGAATGCACCTTGCTAGTTGAGCCCTTGTTCATCATGATCTACACTACATCGGGTTTTTAGGGAGATTGAATGAAAAATACTACAGAGTCTACTGACATCTGTACCCAAATTGACACTATGCATTTCTAGATCATTCATTAAAACTGCCCTCTTATTTTATCAATATGCAGCTGGTACAGAACCACCAATATAGAACAAGGTAGGTAAATGCAGGTTTCCCTGAGAGCTTGCATGATTTAAATTTTTAATTCTTAAATTTAAGGCAAGCATCAGCAATGTCTTTATCTGAAGAGAAATACAAATGGAAGTACGGATTTTAAGAAGACAAGATTATCCACAACAGCCATTGTGCCTGACACCTCTGATCAACCACAGACAAAAGCAGAGTGCAGGTACAACAAGGTTTATAAATGATTGTTGAACACATCACTGGAATTTTGAAGCAATGTCTATTTTACCTTCACATGTCGTTTCCTTCATCTGAACATTGCTCTACCACATTACCTGCCTCCACTTCTATTTCAGCATCTCTGCCATTGAAACCTCTATTCATGTTCTTGTCAATCCAAACTTGAAATTATTTGGACTTTTTTTCGAGTGACCCTTCAAGAGCCTTTGGTTAGACCACTCAATACAGTGCAAAAGCATGGCATGCACTCTGTCCATTTTACCTGAAAATTGCAATCAGGGTCCTACAACAAGTAAGTGAGCTCCTTATCCATTTTGAGATCTGCCAGAAAATTGCATCAGGCATACCTTAGGTATCACGATGGTGGCTGAGGAACCCTCCCCAATTTTCAGCTACTGGCTGCCTGCATTTCTGGTTAGATATAGTGGAAATATTGGTGAAGTCCATGGCCTGCATTTGTAACACAACAAAGGACGTATGTCAGGACATGCAGAATCCTCTGGTAAATGTGACGATCAAGGAGATTGTGGCTACAATAAGATATTGGGAGGAGGTTCTAAGGATTATCATTGCTTTTGGAGTGACAGCCACAACTGTTTCCACAGATTCCCTCAACAACCTCCTGGTTCAAAGCTTTCAGGATTTAATTGGTATTATTCAATCTGTTATGCCCAGCACAAGTGGGTCACCATAGTAGCCACAGATGTTGTTATTTCTCATGATAGTGAACATGTAGCTGCATCAATTCAGTAAACTCAGTTGCCAGCAAAAGAAATAACTGTTAATCAGACTAGGTAGGTATTGAATGCACAAGCAAGATGACAACAGAAGCAGGTGCTGCAAGGCTAGCAGCAACACTGAGACAAGTACCACCTCAATCTTCTAGGACTCCGTCAGTAAAGTTCCTGCAATCACATAGGAGAAAAAAGGATAGCATCACAAATTTTAGGAACAAAGGTTAGGCACTACGAAAAGAAATAGCAATAGAAGGTAATGAAGAGGCAGCAATCAATATGGAAATCTGTCAGTTCCTGCAAATATGAGAGCATTGAGAGCATTCATTTTAGCACATACAATATTGCAGCCAGATAAAAGCAGTAACATTGCTTCATTATGCTTCAAAAGATAAAAACACAGAGTCACTCTTTTCATAACACACAAAGAATACCCGTGAGTCTCTGTGCACAGAACTGTGAGCTTCTGCTTCAATTGTGAAACTTCTGGTGATAGCTGGTCAATTTCATTCTCATCTTCATCCTGGGATGGCTGCTGATCATATTCTCTGTATATACCTGCTTCAAAGCAAATCATGTGCAGCATGTAAAGTACCAATATTATTCTGCCAACTCACTTTGACTCATACCTCAGCCAGCCCCTGCAAGTTACATCAGCAGTTACCGGAAGAATATTCTCCTATGGTCACATACCATCTGTAAGTTAAGTGGATAGTGATACTTTCCATTGACAAAGGGAAGGACATTGTTATACGATGCATCTGTCATGATGTGCATGCAATATGTGCTGTCTTGTACTTGGGATGCCGTGCATCTTAGAAAAATGGGGACCAAGATTCCAGAGTCCCTGTTTTGACTCCCAGCTGCCTGCTGCTATAGATGCTGGTCCCATTGCAAATTGTGTGGCTGGGGCAATTAGCATATTTAGTTCAGGCACATGGTGCCTGTAAAGGTGCATCAGTGACACCTATTCTGACAGAAGCCTTGAATAGCAGAACAGCTCCATGTCCTTTTCAGTGCAGTACAGGAGGCTCAGGAAAGGCCGGATAGTAGAACAGCTGCATTACTTTTCAACTCCCAAAGAAGATGTCAGGTGATCCCTGGAAGGTAACTAATTCCTACTGTGATTGATTACCTATTCCCTCAGGCATTTTGAGGCCTTTGCAAAATCTATAACATAACCAAGTGTTAAAGCTGATAAATTATATTTTTAAATTTAGAAATCTCGTGAGGATTTGTGCTCTCAGAATGAATGATATCAGCACAGGAATGGAACATGTAGCCAAAGATGTTATTTGTTAATAAATAAATTACTGACTTTTTGGGGTTTACACTGGCCAATATCTCCCTTAACGTTTTCATCTATCACCAGCTTCAGGCTAAAGGGTTGTCCATTTTTTAGTGTCGCAAGCCTTCATTTACAATCATTTACAAAAAATGCTGTCACTGGGTAAAATTTCAATTTAAATTGGTATCACTATTTATTTTTCCCTTCTGGGGAAATAGTACTGTTCACTCATTCCTTTATAATTAGAGGTTAATCAATCACATCTGCAGTTGATTGATAAATTTGTCATTTAAAGATCATTTTTCCCCTAGGGAAAAAAATCTTTTAAATTCACAGATTAGGTAGTTGTATTTTAATCTATACCATACGGTATTGACTTTCTATTAGAATATAACAGTGTAAAAATTAACTCTTCATGAATTGGTGCACATTTGCGTAGTTTAAGAGTTACTGTCTGCCTAATGATTGTTGGCCATACAAAACAATAAGTGAATAATAATTTCATGGACTGGAGGCTCAAACATCATCTGTTTCTTCGGATCAGCCAAGCTAAATAATGCAGACTTTAGAGAGCATTTTAGATTGCTGGTCATTTAGAGATAAAAGATGTGCATGTTTTTTTCATTACTTATATTATCTTAATTCTTTGTCAACTTCCACTCCTCACTTCTTGAAGATGTTGACTGCTTGCTCAGGACAGCTCCCCAAATGGCAAATGATTTGTTCAGGTTATCATTTACTCACAAAGCAGTCTTTTCAGTCAGTCTATTCAGGGAGCATTACAGCTCAGCCCCGTCGTTACTTGATATCCAGGCATGCACTTCCAGCATGGACTACTGGATAGTGGTTAGAAGTAGAAATCCTGACTTATTTTTGCCTCTATCTGTTTAACCCAAGACATAAAGCATGCAGTTCTCCTATTACTAGCCAGGTTATCTCAGCACAGACTAAGGGTTGAACCTAACAATCTTCCTTGTGTGTATGGGTTACCCACTCGCTGGATAAACTCAGTTAGCCACAAGGACAGCTCTTTATGTAGTTGTCTGGCAGTCTTCCTTAATTTTATTGGTGCATACAACTCTCTAGCTAATCAGCTGAATGCATCATTTAGAGATTGAAAATAAGATCTTTCATATCAGCACATAAGACATTTTAGGAATGCTGCCTTTAGTATTGGGAATTGTTAAGTTGATTTTTGATCTAAGACTGTGTTGGACTAAATAGCAAACATTGGTTTTGGCGACAGACATTAACTCTTGTGAACTGAAAAAAACTTCTATGGCGTCGGTAGTTTGTTTATTTCTAATAAACATCAACATACAGATCTCCTGCGGCATTACCGGTGATGTGCTAAGTTTAACTGGTTTCTGCAAAATGTGGTCCAATCATGATAAGAAGAGAGTACTAAAATGCTTGACTCAGTGGTAGCACACTTCTCTCAAAGTCAGGAAACAATGAGTTGAAGTCCCACTCCCGGGATCTGATTTTTCAGGCCCACCCCCCGAGGTCAGGAGCAGAGGCGGGGGGTCCGAAAATATCAGCGCTGGCTAGCGTGCCAGTTTTGAGACGCTGTTCCTGGCACTGGCAATGTTCACTAGGAAGGGCGGGACAGTGTACCTATCCACCTCCCAATTAAGGCCAATTAAAATACTTCAGTAGCTTGTTAAGAGCTTGTTGGAGGTGGAAGTTGGAAGTTTGAAGGGGGCGCAAGGGTTAAACTTGTCTGTTGCTGACCAGCTGAATGGAGGTGGGTACAGAGTCATCGCTGCTCCAGGGAATTATCCCGGCCCAATAACTGGGTCAACATGACAAAGAGGAACTCGGTATTTGGAAAGGAGGTTCCTTTGGTACTTTGCAGGTGGCGGGTAAAGTGGGCAATCAGCGCTCAGGCACAGAATGGGGTCATGACCCCCTCCCAGCATCGCTGAGGCAGAAGAGCAGGGGGCAAGGCTGCCAATCACAATACGGCAGCCACCTGTCCAAAAGAAAGGCTGCAGCTGGCAAGGGGCACAACTCTCAGATTTTGAGTCCAGTGGCAATGAGATGCAACACCCTACACAGGAAGGATAGTACCCCAAGCAGCAGGAGGGCACAGAAGAGGAAAGATGTGCAGGAAGAACAGGCAGACCATACCCTCAGTATAGGGTCTACCGCCGAAGATGGAGCTACCTAGAGATGATGGAGACCCAGTGCCGCAGGAGACTGCGACTCTCCAGGCAGATTTTCACAGACATCTGTGACCTCATTGCTGAATTGCTGAAGATCTCACAGCACTGGTCACCATGGCCTGCCAGTAGCCATCAAAGTCACTTTGCCCTTGAACCTATTTGCTTCTAAATCCTTCCAAGGATCAGCTGCAGACTTTAGTAGCATCTTGTCAACGGTTGCACACCACTGCATTTTGCAGGTCACTGATGCCCCCTTTGCCAGAGCTGGACAGTACATTCATTTCATGGTCTCGCATGGACAGAGCATAAAGGATTTTGCTACTATTGCTGGAGTGTCCCAGATGCAGGGCATCATCAATTGCATCCATGTGGCCATCAAAACACCCAATGACTAGCCAGTCATATTCATCAACAGGAAGGGCTTCAACTCCCTCAACATCCAACGGATCTGTGAACGCAACAAGAACTTCCTCCATGTGTGCGCTCATTTTCCTGGCAGCTGCCATGACTCCTTCATCCTCTGCCAATCGAAGCTGCCTCAGATCTTCATTCCAACCCCAAAGTACGTGGATGGATCCGGGGGACAAGGGATATCCCTTGAAGACATACCTACTCACCCCTTTATGAGAGCTCCAGACAGCGGCACAGAGGCAGTGCAACCAATGCCACTTGCTCAGCAGGACAACCATTGAGCAGGCCATCGGGTTTCTGGAGATGCGATTCCGATGCCTGGACCAGATGGTACCCTCCAATACCCTCCTGCAATGATCTGGGTCATTGTGGTGGTCTGCTGCCTTCTCCATAACAGGGCCCTCCAGAGAGGTGTGGACCTTGAGGACGGTGAGGCCCTGGAAGGAGACAGCTCCTCCCCTGGGAGGAGCAGGAGTAGGAGGTGAGAGAGGAGGAGGAGGTGGAGGTGGAGGGATATGACTGAACAATGAGGTGCCCCTGCTCCACAATGTAGTGGCCAGGAATGGCTCAGGGCGCAAAGGGCTTGTGAGGATGCCATGAATGCCAAGGATCTCCTGATTCAAGAACATTTCAACTGAGCCTCACTCACCCATGGCATGAAAGGGAGTCTGAGATATCTGTGCCAACAGATCCATGGAAAAAGCAGCCTGAAACATCTAATCACTTACCTCCAATGAAGGGGGCACATCGACAAGAGGCTTTGCCATCACTGTGGAGGATCCCATTTTCTCTTTCAACACCTCATACCACTTTTCCTAACAAGGCAAAAATAAAATGAAACAATAAAAGGTGTGGCTTAAAATGTCATCATTTATACAGTGCAAAAAGAGGAAAACAGTTCATAAAGACGTTAAGCAGACACCCCGGGTGACCGACTCAATGCTCCATGGGTGGTGGCCTCTGCGCTTGGCCACTCCTTTGCGGAGATCGCCTTGTGGCTTTGGAGGAGGTGGATGAAGCCTGATCACTTGCCTCATCTTGAGGCTGAATTGCATGTGACGGTCATTCTCATTGTGGAGGTGTCCATGGGGTCATCACCAGAGGCTGTTGCACCTGCATCATTGCAGGGGCAGGCTCTGTCATTTGGCCCTGCTGCACAGATTGTCCCTCAGTGAGAGGGGGCCAAGGAGGTTGAGGATGATGTGTGGGGTGGCATCTTCATCCTCCACGGTGACATCCTCAGCCCTTGGTGGGCACTCCAGATGCTGGTGGAGGACAACAGCTGGGGCACAGATGGTATCACCTCCAAAGATCTCTGCACCACCAGCACCACCAGAGGAACTCATGCCCTTATAACCCTGAGCCATTGTGGCGCACAAGAGCTGGATGGACTCCTCCATATTCTGCCCAAGATCCCACACTGCAACATCTCCTGCTGCTATTCAAGGCAGAGCCTCCTTTCCAGTGACTCCTGAGGCCCTGCACCTATGCCCAGCAGAGCAGGGCTGTGTCAGTTCTCCCTCCTTTGAGGCAAACTGCGCACAAATCCCTCTGCCTCTGGCACCTCCTCCTGCCCATTAGTAGCATGATCATCACCCTGTGCCACCCTATCGACTCGCGCATGAGGACCCATCAAGAATATCCGAACATACAAATTAGGAGCAGGAGTCGGCCACTCGGCCCCTCGAGCCTGCTCCACCATTTACAAGGTGAGTGTCTGCGCTGGTGGACGGTGCGCTCATAAGGTGAGTTGCTCTGGACTCGTGCGTGAGGTTGCCGTTGGTTGGATGTCTGCACCTATGGGAGACACACGAAGATATGATGAGAGCTAGCCGAGGAGAGTAGAAAACACTGCAGTTCTGAGGCTATACAATGTTACTCAGTGTGCAACATGGACAGGGTGGAGTGCATTGCACTCCCTTAATGATCACATTGCTTTCTGTAAACACCAGGTCCACCAGGAGCTCCCTTTTCACAAGGCCCAACTGCCTCCTCTTCCTGTACCCTGGCTATCTCCATTGCTGCCTGCTCCATGGGGGTACTGTGGTAGAATAAGGACACCCCACCTCCCGTCTGGGCCCTCTCACAGACATTGTGTGCCATTTCTTTTGCCAGGACAAAAGGGAGCGAGATAAGTCACTGCTGTCCTCTGTGTCCAATGTTATCTGTCCCTATCCATTAGGAGCTGTATGTCTCAGTAGTGACAGGCCCTCAGCAGCACGTTGGTTCTGAGCCATTCTGCGGGTAAGTGGCCTGGGCAAACACCCCTCCCATGCTCAGGAGCAGCATGCACCCTGAGGCTCCCCAGATGATGTGTCCGCTGGAGGGTGTAAGCCCTGAGAAATGTCTGGACCATAGAACCATAGAAAAAGTACGGAACAGAAGGAGGCCATTCAGCCTGTCGTGTCCGCACCGGCCAAAAAAACAAGCAGCCCAATCTAATCCCACTTTCCAGCACCTGGTCCATAACCTTGCCAGCTACAGCACTTCAGGTGCATGTCCAGGTACCTTCTAAAAGAATTGAGGGTTTCTGCCTCCACCACCATCCCTGGCAGTGAATTCCTGACACCCACCACCCTCTGGGTGAAAAGGTTTTTCCTCATGTCCCCTCTAATCCTTCTACCAATCACCTTAAATCTGTTCCCCCTGGTAATTGACCTCTCTGCTAGGGGAAACAGGTCCTTCCTGTCTACTCTATCTAGGCCCCTCATAAATTTTGTACACCTCTATTAAGTCACCCCTCAGCATCCTCTGTTCTAAGGAAAACAATCCTAGCCTATTCAATCTTTCCTCATAGCTGCAACCTTTGAGCCCTGGCAACATTCTTGTAAATCTCCTCTGTACTCTCTCCAGAGCAGTTATGTCCTTCCTGTAAATGGTGACCTGAACTGTATGCAATACTCCAACTGTGGCCTAACCAGTGTTTTATACAGTTCCAGCATTACAACTCTGCTTTTGTATTCTATACCTCGGCCAATAAAGGAAAGCATTCCATATTCCTTCTTCACCACTCTGTCTACTTGTCCTGACGCCTCCAGGGACCTGTGGACATCCTCTCCAAGGTCTCTCACTTCTTCTACCCCTCTCAATATCCTCCCATTTATTGTGTAGTGCCTCACTTTATTTGCCCTTCCCAAATGCATTACCTTACACTTATCTAGATTGAATTCCATTTGCCACTTTTCCGCCCACTCAACCAAACCATTGATATCTATCCTCTTCACTATCAACAACACGGCCAATTTTTGTGTCATCAGCAAATTTCCCAATCATGGCTCCCACATTTAAGTCCAAATCATTAATATATACCACAAACAGCAAGGGACCCAACACTGAGCCCTGTGGAACGCCACTGGAAACAGCTTTCCATTCACAAAAACATCTGTCGACTACTACCCTTTGTTTCCTGGCTCTGAGCCAATTCTGAATCCAACTGCCACCTTTCCCTGTATCCCATGGGCTTTCATTTTACTGACGAGTCTGCCATGTGGGACCTTGTCAAATGCCTTACTAAAATCCATGTAAACCACATCCACTGCACTACCCTCATCAAACCTTCTGTTACATCCTCAAAAAACTCAATGAAGTTAGTAAGACCTGACCTTCCCTTAACAAATCCATGCTGACTATTCCTGATTAAACCATGCCTTTCGAAGTGGCAGTTTATCCTGTCCCTCAGAATAGATTCTAACAATTTACCCACCACTGAGGTCAGACTGGCCAGCCTATAATTATTTGGCCTATCCCTCACACCCTTTTTAAACAATGGTACAATGTTCGCAGACCTCCAATCGTCTGGTACCTCTCCTGTATCTAGTCAGGATTTGAAGATGATCCTCAGCACATCCGCTATTTCCTTTCTGGCTTCCTTTAACAACCTGGGATGCAATCCATCCGGCCCTGGTGATTTACCCACTTTCAAGGATGTCAGACCCTCTAGTACTTCCTTTCTCATTATGCTTATTGTATCTGATATTTCAAACTCCTCCTCTTTACTACAATGTCTACAACAATGCTCTCCTTTGTGAAGACAGAGACAAAAAACTTATTAAGAACCCTGTCCACATCTTCTGCATCCACGCAGATGTTCCCTTGTACATCTCTGATAGGCCCTACCCTTTCCTTAATTATCCTCTTGCCCTTAATGTACTGATAACACATTTTTGAGTTTTCCTTGATTTTACCTGCCAATAATTTTTCATGTCCTCTCTTTGCTTTTCTAATTTCTTTTTTTGCTTCACTCCTGCACTTTCTATACTCCGCTAGGCTTTCTGAAGTATTAAGATTTTCATGATCGTCATAAGCTTTCTTTTCCTGCTTTAACTTACCCCGTAAGCTTCTAGATAACTGGGGGCTCTAGATGTGGCAGTACCACCCTTTATCTTTGTGGGGACATGTCTACACTCTGCCTGTAGTATCTCACTTTTGAATGCCTCCCACTGGTTTCCCACTGATTTTCCTTCAAATAGCTGTATCCAGTCCACTTTTTCCAGGTCACCTCTCAGCATCTTCAAGTTCGCCTTCCCCCAATTTAGAACTCTTACTCCTGCTTTATCTTTGTCCTCTTCCATGATTATGCTAAAACTTGCTGTATTATGGTCACTATCTCCAAAATGATCACCCACTGTTACTTCCTCCATTTGCCCAGCCTCATTATTGATGACTAAATCTCGAATTGCTCCCTGTTTCATTGGGCTTGTTAGGTGCTGGCTAAAAAAGTTCTTTTGAACGAGTTTCAAGAATTTTGTCCCCTCTGTGCCCTTCACACTGTTTGTATCCCAGTTGATATTAGGGTAGTTGAAATCCACAACTATTATTGCCCTATAGTTTTTGCACTCATAAATCTGCCTACATATTTGTTCTTCTACCTCCCTCTCACTATTTGTGGGTCTATAGTACATTCCTAGTAGTGTGGCTGCCCCTTTTTTATTTCTGAGCTCCACCCAGATGACCTGGAGGCAGGGTTGGGGGTGGCACTCACCTTGCCAGAATGTATGAGGTAATTGAACCTTTTACAGCACTGAATCCGGGTTCTTTTTGTCACGCACGTGCTGCTGATGGTGGCAGCTATTTGGTCCCAGGCCTCTTTGGTTTCGGCTTATGGTCTCCTTCTGCCACCCTCTGAGAAGAGGACCTCCCTCCTCTTCCTCACAGGCTGCAACATTGGATCCATGTCAACATCAATGAAGCGAGGGCAGTCCTGCTCTGGGTGCCAGGCTTCCAGCTTTCCTGTAGTATCTCGCTTCCCTCTACTGCTCTAGAAGGCTTTGGCACAAACTGCAGATCTCTCCCTTAGGACAGTGATGGCTGCTGTAGGGAGTCTAAAGCAGTCCCCCACTACATTTGACCCACCTCCATTTCTGACCCCACTGGCTCTAATAGCATGGGAATCCTTTTCCATATCAATTAAGGGCTCGGACCCATAAAAATCGTGACTTTAATCAGTTTCCCATCGGAGACTGGTCCACGACCCGAAAACAACCCAACTCATGTTACCCACCTCCTTGGTGAAAATTCAGCCCCAGGATTCAAGCACATAAATTAACCTGATATTTCAGTACAAAGATTGAGAGTCTGTATTATAATGTTTTGATGGAGGTGGTGCCTTTTGCATGGGGCATTACACTGAGGCCCTATCTGCTTTTTTCAGGTGATTATAAAAGATTGGACCCCAGCATGAATCATATTTTCACAAGAAAGGTGAGGGTAAAGGAAATTTGGTAAAACAACAACAATTCCTTTGTCTATGTAGGTGTTGTCCAGACTGGCCAAGAGAGTGTGGGAAAATGGCGCACTGACACGGAACACAAAAGTCCGAGTGTATCAGGCCTGTGTCCTCAGTACCTTGCTCTACGGCAGCGAGGCCTGGACAACGTATGTCAGCCAAGAGCGACGTCTCAATTCATTCCATCTTTGCTGCCTCCGGAGAATACTTGGCATCAGGTGGCAGGACCGTATCTCCAACACAGAAGTCCTCGAGGCGGCCAACATCCCCAGCTTGTACACACTACTGAGTCAGCGGCGCTTGAGATGGCTTGGCCATGTGAGCCGCATGGAAGATGGCAGGATCCCCAAAGACACATTGTACAGCGAGCTCGCCACTGGTATCAGACCCACCGGCCGTCCATGCCTCCGCTATAAAGACGTCTGCAAACGCGACATGAAATCCTGTGACATTGATCACAAGTTGTGGGAGTCAGTTGCCAGCGTTCGTCAGAGCTGGCAGGCAGCCATAAAGACGGGGCTAAAATGTGGCAAGTCGAAGAGACTTAGTAGTTGGCAGGAAAAAAGACAGAGGCGCAAGGGGAGAGCCAACTGTGCAACAGCCCCGACAAACAAATTTCTCTGCAGCACCTGTGGAAAAGCCTGTCACTCTAGAATTGGCCTTTGTAGCCACTCCAGGCGCTGCTTCACAAACCACTGACCACCTCCAGGTGCGTATCCATTGTCTCTCAAGATAAGGAGGCCCAAAAGAAAAAAAAAAGAAATAGGTGTCAATGTTACTGGCTTAAGGGATTAAAGTACTGCACAATTCAGTGGATGTAAATTTATTTTCATTTTTCTATGCCAAACAATCTAAATATCTGCCACTTAAGAGAGTTTTTGATAGTACCTATGCAAGTAGACAGGATGAAGTTGGGGGGGGGCCATGATCGGGAGCAAGGGGAAGGCAGTGATTGGGAGAGGGAGGGAGTCAGTGATTGGGAGAGGGAGGGAGTCAGTGATTGGGAGAGGGAGGGAGGCAGTGATCGGGAGAGGGAGGGAGGCAGTAATTGGGAGAGGGAGGGAGGCAGTGATCGGGAGAGGAGGGAGGGAGGCAGTGATCGGGAGAAGGGGGAGGGAGGCAGTGATCGGGAGAAGGGGGAGGGAGGCAGTGATCGGGAGAAGGGGGAGGGAGGCAGTGATCGGGAGAAGGGGGAGGGAGGCAGTGATCGGGAGAAGGGGGAGGGAGGCAGTGATCGGGAGAAGGGGGAGGGAGGCAGTGATCGGGAGAAGGGGGAGGGAGGCAGTGATCGGGAGAAGGGGGAGGGAGGCAGTGATCGGGAGAAGGGGGAGGGAGGCAGTGATCGGGAGAAGGGGGAGGGAGGCAGATTGGGAGGGGGAGGGAGGCAGTGATTGGGAGGGGGAGGGAGGCAGTGATCGGGAGAGGGGGAGGGAGGCAGTGATCGGGAGAGGGGGAGGGAGGCAGTGATCGGGAGAGGGGGAGGGAGGCAGTGATCGGGAGAGGGGGAGGGAGGCAGTGATCGGGAGAGGGGGAGGGAGGCAGTGATCGGGAGAGGGGGAGGGAGGCAGTGATCGGGAGAGGGGGAGGGAGGCAGTGATCGGGAGAGGGGGAGGGAGGCAGTGATCGGGAGAGGGGGAGGGAGGCAGTGATTGGGAGAAGGGGGGAGGGAGGCAGTGATTGGGAGAAGGGGGAGGGAGGCAGTGATTGGGAGGGAGGGAGGCAGTGATCCGGAGAGGGAGGGAGGCAGTGATAGGGAGAAGGGGGGAGGGAGGCAGTGATTGGGAGGGAGAGAGGGAGAGGGAGAGGGGGAGACGGGGAGGGGGAGACGGGGAGGGGGAGACGGGGAGGGAGGCAGTGATTGGGAGAAGGGGGAGGGAGGCAGTGATTGAGAGAGGGGGGAGGGAGGTAGTGATTGAGAGAGGGGGGAGGGAGGTAGTGATTGAGAGAGGGGGGAGGGAGGTAGTGATTGAGAGAGGGGGGAGGGAGGTAGTGATTGAGAGAGGGGGGAGGGAGGTAGTGATTGAGAGAGGGGGGAGGGAGGCAGTGATTGGGAGGGAGGGGGAGGGAGGCAGTGATTGAGAGAGGGGGGAGGGAGGCAGTGATTGGGAGGGAGGGGGAGGGAGGCAGTGATTGGGAGGGAGGGGGAGGGAGGCAGTGATTGGGAGGCAGTGATTGGGAGGGAGGGGGAGGGAGGGGGAGGGAGGGGGAGGGAGGGGGAGGGAGGGGGAGGGAGGCAGTGATTGGGGGGGAGGCAGATTGGGGGGGAGGCAGATTGGGGGGGAGGGAGGCAGTGATTGGGAGGGAGGGGGAGGGAGGGGGAGGGAGGCAGTGACTGGGAGAAGGGGGGAGGGAGGCAGTGACTGGGAGAAGGGGGGAGGGAGGCAGTGACTGGGAGAAGGGGGGTGGAGGCAGTGACTGGGAGAAGGGGGGTGGGAGGCAGTGACTGGGAGAAGGGGGGTGGGAGGCAGTGATTGGGAGAAGGGGGGTGGGAGGCAGTGATTGGGAGAAGGGGGGTGGAGGCAGTGACTGGGAGAAGGGGGGTGGGAGGCAGTGATTGGGAGAAGGGGGGTGGGAGGCAGTGATTGGGAGAAGGGGGGTGGGAGGCAGTGATTGGGAGAAGGGGGGTGGGAGGCAGTGATTGGGAGAAGGGGGGTGGGAGGCAGTGATTGGGAGAAGTGGGGTGGGAGGCAGTGAATGGGAGAAGGGGGGAGGGAGGCAGTGATTGGGAGAAGTGGGGAGGGAGGCAGTGATTGGGAGAAGTGGGGAGGCAGTGACTGGGAGAAGGGGGGAGGGAGGCAGTGACTGGGAGAAGGGGGGAGGGAGGCAGTGACTGGGAGAAGGGGGGAGGGAGGCAGTGACTGGGAGAAGGGGGGAGGGAGGCAGTGCTTGGGAGAAGGGGGGAGGGGAGAGGGGGGCTGATTGAGAGAGGGGGGAGGGAGGCTGATTGGGGGAAGGGGAGGGAAGGGGAGGGAGGCAGATTGGGGGAAGGGGAGGGAGGCAGATTGGGGGAAGGGGAGGGAGGCAGATTGGGGGAAGGGGGAGGGAGGCAGATTGGGGGAAGGGGGAGGGAGGCAGTGTGAGAGACGGGGGAGGGAGGCAGTGAGTGAGAGGGGGGGGAGGGAGGCAGTGAGTGAGAGGGGGGGGAGGGAGGCAGTGAGTGAGAGGGGGGGGAGGGAGGCAGTGAGTGAGAGGGGGGGGAGGGAGGCAGTGAGTGAGAGGGGGGGAGGGAGGCAGTGAGTGAGAGGGGGGGAGGGAGGCAGTGAGTGAGAGGGGGGGAGGGAGGCAGTGAGTGAGAGGGGGGGAGGGAGGCAGTGAGTGAGAGGGGGGGAAGGGAGGCAGTGAGTGAGAGGGGGGGAGGGAGGCAGTGAGTGAGAGGGGGGGAGGGAGGCAGTGAGTGAGAGGGGGGGAGGGAGGCAGTGAGTGAGAGGGGGGGGAGGGAGGCAGTGAGTGAGAGGGGGGGGAGGGAAGCATGATTGGGAGGGGGGGAGGGAAGCATGATTGGGAGGGGGGGAGGGAAGCAGTGATTGGGAGGGAGGGAGGGAGGGAAGCAGTGATTGGGAGAGTGGGGAGGGAGGCAGATAGGGAGGCAGATTGGGAGGGAGGGGGAGGGAAGCAGAGTGAGAGAGGGGGGAGGGAAGCAGTGATTGGGAGAAGGGGGGAGGGAGGCAGTGATTGGGAGAAGGGGGGAGGGAGGCAGTGATTGGGAGAAGGGGGGAGGGAGGCTGATTGAGAGAGGGGGGAGGGAAGCAGATTGGGGGAAGGGGAGGGAAGCAGATTGGGGGAAGGGGAGGGAAGCAGATTGGGGGAAGGGGAGGGAGGCAGATTGGGGGAAGGGGAGGGAGGCAGATTGGGGGAAGGGGAGGGAGGCAGATTGGGGGAAGGGGAGGGAGGCAGATTGGGGGAAGGGGAGGGAGGCAGATTGGGGGAAGTGGAGGGAGGCAGATTGGGGGAAGTGGAGGGAGGCAGATTGGGGGAAGTGGAGGGAGGCAGATTGGGGGAAGTGGAGGGAGGCAGATTGGGGGAAGTGGAGGGAGGCAGATTGGGGGAAGTGGAGGGAGGCAGATTGGGGGAAGTGGAGGGAGGCAGATTGGGGGAAGTGGAGGGAGGCAGATTGGGGGAAGTGGAGGGAGGCAGATTGGGAAAGTGGAGGGAGGCAGATTGGGAAAGTGGAGGGAGGCAGATTGGGAAAGTGGAGGGAGGCAGATTGGGGGAAGTGGAGGGAGGCAGATTGGGGGAAGTGGAGGGAGGCAGATTGGGGGAAGTGGAGGGAGGCAGATTGTGGGAAGTGGAGGGAGGCAGATTGGGGGAAGTGGAGGGAGGCAGATTGGGGGAAGTGGAGGGAGGCAGATTGGGGGAAGTGGAGGGAGGCAGATTGGGAAAGTGGAGGGAGGCAGATTGGGAAAGTGGAGGGAGGCAGATTGGGGGAAGTGGAGGGAGGCAGATTGGGGGAAGTGGAGGGAGGCAGATTGGGGGAAGTGGAGGGAGGCAGATTGGGGGAAGTGGAGGGAGGCAGATTGGGGGAAGTGGAGGGAGGCAGATTGGGGGAAGTGGAGGGAGGCAGATTGGGGGAAGTGGAGGGAGGCAGATTGGGGGAAGTGGACGGAGGCAGATTGGGGGAAGTGGACGGAGGCAGATTGGGAGAAGGGGGGAGGGAGGCAGTGAGTGAGAGAGGGGGGAGGGAAGCAGTGATTGGGAAGGAGGGAGGCAGTGATTGGGAGAGTGGGGAGGGAGGCAGATTGGGAGGGGGGGAGGGAAGCAGTGATTGGGAGGGAGGGAGGCAGTGATTGGGAGTGGGGGAAGGAAGGCAGTGATTGGGAGAGGGGGGAGGGAGGAAGTGATTGGGAGAAGTGGGGAGGGAGGCAGTGATTGGGAGAAGTGGGGAGGGAGGCAGTGATTGGGCGAAGGGGGGGGGGGGAGGCAGTGATTGGGCGAAGGGGGGGGGGAGGCAGTGATTGGGCGAAGGGGGGGGGGAGGCAGTGATTGGGAGAAGGGGGGGGGGAGGCAGTGATTGGGAGAAGGGGGGGGGAGGCAGTGATTGGGAGAAGGGGGGGGGAGGCAGTGATTGGGAGAAGGGGGGGGGAGGCAGTGATTGGGAGAAGGGGGGGGGAGGCAGTGATTGGGAGAAGGGGGGGGGAGGCAGTGATTGGGAGAAGGGGGGGGGAGGCAGTGATTGGGAGAAGGGGGGGAGGCAGTGATTGAGAGGGTGGCAGATTGGGAGGGAGGCGGAGGGAGGCAGTGATTGGGTGGGAGGGAGGCAGTGATTGGGTGGGAGGGAGGCAGTGATTGGGTGGGAGGGGGAGGGAGGCAGTGATTGGGTGGGAGGGGGAGGGAGGCAGTGATTGGGAGGGAAGGAGGGGGAGGGAGGCAGTGATTGGGAGGGAAGGAGGGGGAGGGAGGCAGTGATTGGGAAGGAAGGAGGGGGAGGGAGGCAGTGATTGGGAGGGAGGGAGGGAGGGAGGCAGTGATTGGGAGGGAGGGAGGGAGGGAGGCAGTGATTGGGAGGGAGGGAGGGAGGCAGTGATTGGGAGTAGGGGGGAGGGAGGCAGTGATTGGGAGTAGGGGGGAGGGAGGCAGTGATTGGGAGTAGGGGGGAGGGAGGCAGTGATTGGGAGAGGGGGGAAGGGAGGCAGTGATTGAGAGAGGGGGGAGGGAAGCAGATTGGGGGAAGGGGAGGGAAGCAGATTGGGGGAAGGGGAGGGAAGCAGATTGGGGGAAGGGGAGGGAGGCAGATTGGGGGAAGGGGAGGGAGGCAGATTGGGGGAAGGGGAGGGAGGCAGATTGGGGGAAGGGGAGGGAGGCAGATTGGGGGAAGGGGGGAGGGAGGCAGATTGGGAGAAGGGGGGAGGGAGGCAGTGAGTGAGAGAGGGGGGAGGGAAGCAGTGATTGGGAGGGAGGGAAGCAGTGATTGGGAGGGAGGGAAGCAGTGATTGGGAGGGAGGGAAGCAGTGATTGGGAGGGAGGGAAGCAGTGATTGGGAGGGAGGGAGGCAGTGATTGGGAGGGAGGGAGGCAGTGATTGGGAGGGAGGGAGGCAGTGATTGGGAGGGAGGGAGGCAGTGATTGGGAGTGAGGGAGGCAGTGATTGGGAGTGAGGGAGGCAGTGATTGGGAAGGAGGGAGGCAGTGATTGGGAGAGTGGGGAGGGAGGCAGATTGGGAGAGTGGGGAGGGAGGCAGATTGGGAGAGTGGGGAGGGAGGCAGATTGGGAGAGTGGGGAGGGAGGCAGATTGGGAGGGAGGGGGAGGGAAGCAGTGAGTGAGAGAGGGGGGAGGGAAGCAGTGATTGGGAGGGAGGGAGGCAATGATTGGGAGAGGGGGAAGGAAGGCAGTGATTGGGAGAGGGGGGAGGGAGGCAGTGATTGGGAGAGGGGGGAGGGAGGCAGTGATTTCGAGAAGTGGGGAGAGAGGCAGTGATTTCGAGAAGTGGGGAGAGAGGCAGTGATCAAGAGGTAAAGGGCAGCATTGATCAAGATGGTTATGTTGGGCAGAGATCAGGCAAAGGAAGGTGGTCAATTGAAAGGGTCCAAGAGTGATCAACAATGATCTTCAGAGATGCAGTGTAGCCAGAAGGCACTCTAATGCCCCAGCTCTGCATTCCAGTAAATATATTTTACAAACCTTTGCTTTTTGGGGATGTTTCTGGTTAACCTGCATATAGAGCACATTTCACTGAATGCCGCCTGTTTGGAATTGGCTGTGTTCAGGGCAAATGACTTTTTTTAAAGGGAGCATCAAATGGGGTATGTACCTTATTTGCATATGCTTAGGTCTTCATGCCTTTTTGATGCCTAAACGATCTTCCAATGCACTTCTAATATGGTCGCAGTGTCATTGAATTTCTAGGCTATAGATTTCTGAGAAAGGCAGAGTGTCATTAGAATTGCAATTAAAGCTGAAAAGCTTGCCTGATTTTTCTCCACTATTTAATGTACTGCTGCAGGGCTCATGCTGTTGTCCCAGTTGAGGATTGTTAAATCAGTATAGGCCTGAGATGAAACTGGAGACCTTCCTTGTGTACTAGACTGAGCGATGTCCTTACCCATTAATTAATCAGTGAACATAATTAAGTAAAGAATGCATATGGAGCTGAATTTAAAATGTTTATTGAGGAAGAACTTTAAAGCCATTTCAAAGCATTTGTTGTGCTATCTATAGGAAAATTCTGTTAATTCAGTAAGATTATATTCTGTTAATTTTTGAGGTGAGGGAAAACAACACAGAAAATGCTGCAAATCTGAAGCAGAATCAGAAAATACTGGGAATGCACAACATCAGCATTTGAAAAGAGAGGTTTTAGATAGACACCCTTTGTCAGAATAGTTTAGATATACACCTGCTGTGTATTTCCAGCATTTTCTATTCTTAATTCTGTTCAATTTTTGTGTAAATCAGACCTACTGAAAGAAATAAAAAGCAATCATACTTCACACTGTGTAAATATGCAGGGTTGGAAGGCACAGGCATTATAATACATGTTGAGCTATTCATTCTTGATCGACTAAAAACTTCATTATATCATTTCAAGGCATATTATTCTGAGATATTTATGTAATATCAGATGAAATATTAAAATCCATTTTGTATGCAAACCCAGCATTAATGAGTTGCAAACATACTGCATTAAAATAAAAATTCTTTGCCTCTGGTATGAAGCTAATATGCCTGTGCTGCTTTGTCTGTGATTGACAGTGCAACCGACACTCTTGTAAATTTCAGTTCCTACCAGTACAAACTAATTATTCGACTGGCTTGAACTGGTCTTGACTGGTACGTGATGGAACATGGTAGGAATACTAAGTAAGGCAAGTACATTGGTCTTCATTAAATGGGGCATAATACTTTTCCATTTTAAAATATAGTTCAAAGCAGATTTTACTGCTGCTAACTGAATCCTTCAGTGTGGCAGCTTGGTCATAGTAGTTACAAAAATTCCAAACCTTTTGCTTTTAAATTCCTGAGGAGGTATTTTCTCACAAAATAGAGCTAATGATCCTGAATATGAGGAAATCCAAACACAGGAGTCATTAATTTAAAGATAGTCACAAATAAATCCAGTGAGGAATTCAGGAGAAAATTCTTTACTCAATGAACAGTTAGCATGTGGAACTTCCTACCACATGGAGTTGTTGAGGCAGACCCAGCAGAGGTGGCAGCACAGTGGTATACAGTAGGGAGGGAGTTGCCCTGGGAGTCCTCAACATTGACTCTGGACCCCATGAAGTCTCATGGCATCAGATCAAACATGGACAAGGAAACCTCCTGCTGATTACCACCTACTGCCCTCCCTCAGCTGATGAGTCAGTACTCCTCCATGTTCAACAGCACTTGGTGGAAGCACTGAGGGTGGCAAGGACACAGAATGTACGCTGGGTGGGGGACTTCAATGTCTATCACCAAGAGTGGCTCGGTAGCACCACTACTGACCAAGCTGGCCGAGTCTTAGAGGACATATCTGCTAGACTGGGGATGCGGCAGGTGGTGAGGGAACCAACAAGAGGGGAAAACATACTTGACCTCATCCTCACCAATTTGCCTGCCACAGATGCATCTGTCCATGACAGTATTGGTAGGCGTGACCACCGCACAGTCATTGTGGAGATGAAGTCCCGCCTTCACATTGTGGATACCCTCCCTCATGTTGTGTGGCACTACCACCGTGCTAAATGGGATAGATTTCGAACAGATCTAGCAATGCAAAACTGGGCATCCATGAGGCGCTGTGGGCCATCAGCAGCAGCAGAGTTGTACTCAACCACAATCTGTAACCTCATGGCCTGGCATATCCCCCACTCTTCCATTACCATCAAGCCAGGAGACCAACCCTGGTTCAATGAAGAGTGCAGGAGGGCATGCCAGAAGCAGCACCAGGCAAACCTCAAAATGAGGGGTCAACCTGGTGAAGCTACAACACAGGACTATCTGTGTGCCAAACTGCGTAAGCAGCATGCGATAGACAGAGCGAAGCAATCCCATAACCAATGGATCAGATCAAAGCTCTGCAGTCCTGCCACATCCAGCCGTGAATGGTGGTGGACAATTAAACAACTAACTGGAGGAGGTGGCTCCACAAATATCCCCATCCTCAATGATGGGGGAGCCCAGCATATCAGTTCAAATGCTGAAGCATTTGCAACAATCTTCAGCCAGAAGTGTCGAGTTGATGATCCATCTCGGCCTCCTCCTGAAGTCCGCAACATCACAGATGCCAGACTTCAGCCAATTCGATTCACTCCACATGATATCAAGAAACGACTGAAGGCACTGGATACTGCAAAGGCTATGGGTCCTGACAATATTCCAGCAATAGTACTGAAGATCTGTGCTCCAGAACTTGCTGCACCCCTAGCCAAGCTGTTCCAGTACAGCTACAACACTGGCATCTACCCTGCAATGTGGAAAATTACTCAGGTATGTCCTGTACACAAAAAAAAGCAGGTCAAGTCCAACCCGGCCAATTACCGCCCCATCAGTCTACTCTCAATCATCAGCAAAGTGATGGAAGATGTCATCCACAGTGCCATCAAGCGGCACTTGCTTAGCAAGAACCTGCTCAGCGACGCTTAGTTTGGGTTCCGCCAGGGCCACTCAGCACCTGACCTCATTACAGCCTTGGTTCAAACATGGACTAAAGAGCTGAACTCAAGAGGTGAGGTGAGAGTGACTGCCCTTGACATCAAGGCAGCATTTGACCGAGTATGGCATCAAGGAGCCCTAGCAAAACTGAAGTCGATGGGAATCAGGGGGAAAACCCTCAGCTGGCTGGAGTCATACCTAGCGCAAAGGAAGATGGTTGTTGTTGTTGGAGGTCAATCATCTGAGCTCCAGGACATCACTGCAGGAGTTCCTCAGGGTAGTGTCCTAGACCCAACCATCTTCTGCTGCTTCATCAATGACCTTCCTTCAATCATAAGGTCAGAAGTGGGGATGTTTGCTGATGATTGCAGAATGTTCAGCACCACTCATGACTCCTCAGATGCTGAAGCAGTCCGTGTAGAAATGCAGCAAGACCTGGACAATAGCCAGGCTTGGGCTGATAAGTGGCAAGTAACATTTGCGCCACACAAGTGCCAGGCCATGTCCATCTCCAACAAGAGAGAATCTAACCATCTCCCCTTGACATTCAATGGCATTACCATCGCTGAATCCCCACTATCAACATCCTAGGGGCTACCATTGACCAGAAACTGAACTGGAGTAGCCATGTAAATACCGTGGCTACAAGAGCAGGTCAGAGGCTAGGAGTCCTGCGGCAAGTAACTCATCTCCTGACTCCCCAAAGCCTGTCCACCAACTACAAGGCACAAGTCAGGAGTGTGATGGAATACTCTCCACTTGCCTGGATGGGTCCAGTGCCAACAACACTCAAGAAGCTCAACACCATCCAGGAAAATGCAGTCCGCTTAATTGGCACCCCATCTACAAACATTCACTCCCTCCACCACAGACGCACAGTGGCAGCAGTGTGTACCATCTACAAGATGCACTGCAGCAATGCACCAAGGCTCCTTAGACAGTACCTTCCAAACGCGCGATCTCTACCAACTAGAAGGACAAGAGCAGCAAATGCATGGGAACATCACCACCTGCAAGTTCCCCTCCAAGTCACACACCATCCTGACTTGAAACTATATCGCCGTTCCTTCACTGTCGCTAGGTCAAACTCCTGGAACTCCCTTCCGAACAGAACTGTGGGTGTACCTACCCCACATGGACTGCAGCGTTTCAAGAAGGCAGCTCACCACCACCTTCTCAAGGGCAATTAGGGATGGGCAATAAATGCTGGTCTGGCCAGCGTTGCCCACATCCCATGAATGAATAAAAAAAAAGCATAGATGCCTTTAGGGGAAGCTAGATAAACACATGAGGAAGAAAGGAATAGAGGGATATCTTGATAGGGAGAGATTAACTAAGGTGGGAGGAGGTCATGTGGAGCATAAACACCAGTTTAGACCAGCATAGACATGTATCTCTGCTGTAAATTCTATGTAATTCAATGTCATTTCTGCCGGTATTCCTGATCTCCTGCTGCAAGTTTGGAAAGAGAAATGTGAAACCCTTAGCAAAACTACTTAATTGTCTGAAAATAGTTATTCATGCCATTTCCCCAAGAGTTCCACCAACCTCCTTCCAAAGTTGTGGCAGGAGATCAGGCAAACCCCCCGTTCAGAATAGGGATCTGAAGAACTGATCTTACACTGTATTTTTCACATTGGTTCCATCCTAAGGCTTACATTATATTGGTCATGATCATTAAATTGATGCCGTTAGTCAGATATTCTGGGAAGAAGCAGATTGGTGAGAAACTGGTGAGTTGTTTTTTTTGGCCCAGATCAGGGACAAGACTTAAGTTTATTTCTGTGAGTTTAGATCGTAGTCTTTTTTTATTCTTTCATGTGTTGTGACCATCGCTGACAGGCCAGCATTTGTTGCACATTCCTAATTGCCCTTAGCAACTGAGTGGCTTGCTAGGCCATTTCAGAGGGCAGTTAAGAGTCAACCACGTTCGGAACATATGGGAAATAGGAGCAGTAGTGGGCCATTTGCCCCCTCGAGCCTGCTTCCCCATTCAGCTAGATCATGGCTGATCTTCTACCTCAATGCCATTTTCCCACACTATCCCCATATCCCTTAATATCTTTAGTATCTAGAAATCTATCGATCTCTATCTTGAGCATACTCAATAACTGAGCCTCCACAGCCCACAGGGGTAGAGAATTCCAAAGATTCACAACCCTCTGAGTGAAGAAATTCCTCCCCATCTCATTCCTAAATGGCCTACTTCTTATTCTGTGTCCCCCAGTTCCCCAGCCAGGAAAAACATCCTTCCTGCATCAACCTTGTTGAACCCTGTAAGAATTTTGTATGCTTCAATGAGATCACCTCTCATTCTTCTAAACTCTAGAGAATATAGGCCCAGTCTCCTCAATCTCTTCTCATAGGACAATCCTGCCATCCCAGGAATCAGTCTGGTGAACCTTCACTGCACTCCCTCTACGCCAAGTATATCTTTCCTTAGGTAAGGAGATGAAAACTGTACGCAATACTGCAGGTGAAGTCTCACCAAGGCTGTATACAATTGTAGCAAGGCTTCTTTACTCCTGTAATCAAATTCTCTTGCAATAAAGGCCAACATACTAAAACAAAAGCAAAATATTGCAGATGCTGGAAATCTGAAATAAAAACAGAAAGTGCTGGAAATACTCAGCAGGTCAGGCTGAGTTAGACAGAATTTTGATCTACAAGGGAGGAAACGGTTATGGGGGGTAGCAGGAAAATGGAGTTAAGGCCACAATCAGATCAGCCATGATCTTATTGAATAGCGCAGCAGCTCGAGGGGCCAAATGGCCTACTCCTATTTCTCATGTTCTTATCCTTCCTAAAGTGTAGTTCCCAGAATTTGACACAATACCCCAGTTGAGGCTGAAACAGTGTTTTATAAAGGTTCATGAAAACTTCTTGCTTTTGTACTCTATGCCTCTATTTATAAAGGGTTATGGTCAGTGGATGTTTTTGTGAGGAGCAGGTTATTCCCTATGGGGTTCACCAGGGCTCAGTACTAGATCCCTTGCTTTCCGTGGTATATATGAATGATTAAGACTTATGGGCATGATTAAGAAGTTTGCAGATGATACAAAAATTGGTCATACAGTTGATAGTAAGGAAGAAATCTGTAGAATCCAGGATGATATCAATGAACTGGTCAGGTGGGCAGAAAGGTGGCAAATGGAATTCAGTCAGGAGAAGTGTGAGGTAATGCATTTGGGGAAGGCAAAGAAGTGCACAATAAATGGTAGGACACTGAAAAGTGTAGAGGAGCAGAGGGACCTTGGAGTGCATATCCACAGATCCCTGAAGGTAGCAAGACAGGTAGATAAGGTGGTTAAGAAGGCATATGAAATACTTTCCTTTATTAGCTGAGGCATGGAGAATGGAGGTTATGCTAGAACTGTACAAAACTAGTTAGGCCACAGTTAAAATATTGTGTACAGTTCTGGTCACCACATTACAGGCAGGATGTGATTGACCTCAGGAAAGTACAAAGGAGATTTATGAGGATGTTGCCTGGAATAGAAAATTTTATCTCTGAGGAAAGATTGATTAGGCTGGGTTGTTTTCTTTGAAACAGAGGAAGCTGTCCAGACATTTAATTGAGGTGTATAAAATGATGAGGGGCCTAAAGGAGTGGATAGAAAGGAGCTATTTCCATTAGTAGAGAGGTCAATAACCAGGAGCCATTGATTTAAAGTATTTGGTGGGAGGATTAGAGGAGAGTTGTTGAGAATTTCTTTTCACCCAGAGGGTGGTGGAGGTCTGGAGCTCACTACCTGAAAGGGTGGCAGGGGCAGAAACCCTTATCTTATTTAAAAAGTACTTAGATAGACACTTGAAGTGCGGTAACCAACAAGGCTATGGATCAAGAGTTGGAAAGTTGGATGAGGTTGGATAGCTCATTTTCAGCTGGCACAGACACAATGGGCCAAATGGTCTCCTTCTGTGCCATAAATTCCTATGATTTCTCTGATGTTATGATTCTCCAGAATGCTGTCCAGCAGCAGGCATTAAGTGGTGTGAGGCTTGTCGTTGGTACAAAATTGGGGCAAGTAGATTTTATGAGCAGCAAATTGGGATGGAAACTGTTTCTGCTGGTTTTTTTTCCACAAAATTGATCCCCTCAAACTTCCATGTGCTTTTGCCCCTTCCTACAATCCACCTGCGGAGTACCTAGCCATCTAATTAGCATATATTCGAATAAGGGTCAATAACACTGCAGCTCTGAATTTTCTGGCTTTATACTCTCAGTCCCCAAGGGGTAAGATAGAATAAAATGTATAAGGCACAGTTATTAGCAGGATCAGCTGGAATTTGTAGAAATTAGGAGTTCTATGTTGAAAGAAATACATATATTGACTAAGACTTAAAGAACTTACACTCAATATGCTCGTGTCACTTGAAAGGTGTTTTTCCAGCCCTGGTGAAGTGGATTGCCTACCGAGTATTATGGACCAGCCCACTGGAGGAAAGGCTATCTTCACTTCATCAGAATTGCTTTGTTTCACAGATGTAGGCCACATCAGAAAAAGGTCAACCAATTGCCTTTCAATACCAATTTGGTTGTTAGTGTTGTTTAATTGGGACAAGCACCTTTTTCAAATCTCTTCTTTTGTCCTGAGTTGGACTTCAAAGCAATGAGTGACTATAATATGGGCTCTGCATCAAAGTTTCTTCAATGAATCTTTGTCTGCATGAAGCCCATGCATCAGGAGGCAGAAACTCTAGCATCCCACTAAGCACAGTATGAAAACTGCTTAAGGCTCACTAGTTTGCTGGTGCTTCTTTTCTGCACCCTATAGAAAATTCCCTTTGGCTATGCCCGATGCTTCCTCTCCTGCACTGGCTGACACGAGGAACCCATAATATGAGCCTTTTTAGTTATACTAATGAAGTAATTAACCCTTTTGTATTGTGCTCTGCTGTCTATCTATTGGCATTACAAATGTGTGTACATAATCTGTGATGAAGTGTTCAGTGCCCTTCCACAAAATGTTAATTTGAGTTGTGTTTAACCTCACAACTGAGTTGCTTGTTCCACACATTGAGGTGATATAATACAATGGTTTGTTAAAATAGTCAAGTTAAATCTTTATGTAAAATAACAGGAGGGAAGGCAAAGCCTTACGATAGAGCACTCACAGGTTAAGTGTAGCACAGCCAGAACCAGATTTAAACTCACTCTACAATCCTTAGTTAAACATCAACAAATACTGCAGAAGAATGAATTTTCCATTTCTCATACCAGACATCCAAATGAGATTGTGAACTTTGAGGTAGAAATTTCCTTGTGGCCTATTTTTAATGAGTTAGTTTATGTGAAATTCCTTTGTTCCCTATTTGAGCACAGCTTGTTTAAAATAAATGGGTTGACAACTGCTTAAAAAAAACACAGAGGAATTTCAGCCCTTTTATGTCAATTAGTGCTGAATTATGGTCAGATTTGTACTGTGGACTCACATCCACCAGAGGTTGTCTAAATTCATTTCATTTACAACCATCAGCGAGAAAAGACTTTCATCTCATCAACCTGGACTAGATTCAAACCATGTTGCAGAGGTGAAATAGCAGTGTTCAACTTTACAGTGCCACTCAGTCTGCCACATGTAGATAAGACAGAGAACATTTTACACTTAAAAGACCCATTTAATAAACAAGACATCTAATAAGTAAAGTTACAATACTGCTTATAGTTGAGGAAATGCAAATATATTTTACACATATTAATAGCTGAATTTATTTTCATAGCTGAGAGTTGCTAAAAGTGTAAAATTCTTCTAAAACCCAGAATGCACAAAAGTGAAAGGTTGTATGAAAATAAAGTTATTCAGTCTCCTTGAAGAACAGGCTAGTTCTCAAAGGAGTGAGGTTCTGTGCAGAACTAATTGGTCAATGAGGATTTCTCAGTCTGAGAATCAGCTGCACTCCAAAGTCTGCTAATTGAAAGCAGAACAAGTCTTCACTTCAGGCTAGAAAGGAAATATTTTATCTTCTCAAAGGTTTGAAAGTAATTGTTTAGAAGAGTTCAAGGTTTCCATAGGTCCATTGTTGTAGCCATCAGGAACAATTGGGCAAGTGTGAGTAAATCACTGAGAGTAGTTATGGTTCTCCTTATCATTATTCCTGTTCAAATTCTATTTGGAACATTACATTTTGGAAATGATAATGACATATGCTAATTGTAACTATTTAAATGTGAAATGATGATTAGACTCAATTAAAGAAAAATTTATAAAAAAAAAGTTAATGACTGTAAATCATTAAACATGAAAAGTATCAATATTTTTGCATTTAAATGTTAAGCACACTTGTAGAATGGCTTTCCATTTAAAACATTTATTGTAGAAAGGTTGAGTTCAAATAAAATAAACAGAGCTTTCTCAGGCACTCAATGAGTGCAAAGCATAACAATTTAGCAGCTGGACAGTCTGCACCCAATCTGCAAAGGTGTTAGTCTCACTACTAAATTTCCATGCAATTGTTGGGGCCACTGAATGTTAATCAGGGGCCTAATGCCTATTGAAGTCCCCTGTTCAGGAATCTTCAGCGGCCCCGATTGCTGCCAATTCTAGGTTGTTATGATCAGGTGAGGAGGGGCTGAAAGGCTCCCATCTTATGCCTCTCCTCGTTTGACTGCAACAAGGCTTATTTCTATTAAACAGTGGATGTGCTTACCAATTCAGGGAGTGTTTCACACTTTTATGTGCTATGATCATCAACAAACTAATTGGATAGGTTTTCTTGAGTTTAAACAAGAAAGAGGTTAGTTTATTGTACTTAAAATCAAAACCCGATCTAAGAAAAAATAATACACTACGCTTCAACTTGCACACACATACACACACGCACACACACACACAAATAGGTTACAGAGTGAAGAAGGATAGATTGGTTGGATTAGAGTCCAGAACAAATAAAAAAAAAATACAGTCTGTGGAGTCTGGTAATTCAATTGTCTTCCAGCTGAATTTGTGGTCCTGAAGTTCCTGGCTGATAGAGCCGGCTACAACAATGGACCTATGGAAACCTTGAACTCTTCTAAACCTGATTCAGAGTTTTCTTGGAGACAGTGATGTAGATGGCTTTCTCCCCCGAATCTCTGTTTGCAGCAATGATAGACTTTGATGTTTTGTAGCCTGCAGGCAGGGTTTGAAGCTTAGTATTACCTAGAGAGAGAAAAACAGAGAGAGAGAGAGATAGATAGACCCACTAGGGTCCTGCACTGGTTAACTCAGATGCTTGTCTGATGGTGGCCAAAAAGAAACTCTGAGTTTTAACACAGATGGACAGACTGTCACATGATTGTTCCTGTATATTTTCTTTTGCACTTTAATGAGATCCAAATCTAAGAATTCCAATCTCTCTCAAGTCTTATTATTTCAGTGTTTACCCCTTGAGGTTTGTCTACACTAGTGTTAATGTTCCAAGATGGCTTAGAATGTCTTGCTAATGAAGGCAATACCAGGTAGCTCATTCAAACTGTTCAAGCCATTGTTCTGGATGAGGGCTATTCAGACATGCATCTCCACCTTGATACCTTGGAATGTGAGGTATCTCAATGCAAATTGTGGTGGCCATCTTAGCTGCTTTCTTTTTAAAAGTTGAATTTAGGTTTCCAACTTTCTTTTTAAAAGTATTAACTGCCACTAAAGGGCCTCTTCTCCTCACCGCTGGGATTTAACCAGCAGTGGGAGGGTCCTCCACCATGCAGTGAGGTCTCCTAGTAAAACTAGGTGACCTCCCTGCAGGTTTGGAGTTAGGGGGGGACCCTCTTCTGTGGGCAGTTTGTGGCCCACAGAGGGCCCTCACTGGGAAAACCTGCATCTCCCTGAACCACCCTCTCCCTGCACTAAACCCCCATCCTGCCCCTCCCCCTACCTTGCCAGGGCCTGCTGGTCTGGCCCCGGTGACCCCACCTCACTCACCTTGGATCTGGGCTCCAGCAATGGGCCTGGGTCCAAGGGGCGGCGCAGTGGTTAGCACCTCACAGCTCCAGGGACCCGGGTTCGATTCTGGGTACTGCCTGTGTGGAGTTTGCAAGTTCTCCCTGTGTCTGCGTGGGTTTTCTCCGGGTGCTCCGGTTTCCTCCCACAAGCCAAAAGACTTGCAGGTTGGTAGGTAAATTGGCCATTATAAATTGTCACTAGTATAGGTAGGTGGTAGGGAAATATAGGGACAGGTGGGGATGTTTGGTAGGAATATGGGATTAGTGTAGGATTAGTATAAAAATGGGTGGTTGATGGTCGGCACAGACTCGGTGGGCCGAAGGGCCTGTTTCAATGCTGTATCTCTAATCTAATCTAAAAAAAAACCTCTAGCAGTACCGGCATTGGCCACTGCTCCTGGTGGTGCTGCTGATACGACTGAGCTGCTGGCCCTGTGATTGGCCGGCAGCTATTGGAGCCAGAAGTTCCGCTGTGGTCACAAAATTCAGCCCATAGAGTCAGCTTCCACTCAGCTCTACTTCTCTACCTTCATTCTCAATCCTCTCTACTGACTCTATGTTATACACTACTTGCCCTACATTCAATTTTGGTTGAACAATAATTGTATTAAACTGATTTCATCTCCCTCCCTGGCCATTATCTCAAGTTGAGCCAGATCCCACTGCCCTGCGTCCTCCCTGAAGCCCAGGATCTGACTCAACTATTTATCCAAACTTCCCTGAATAGTTGCAATGATTGCTACCTCAAAATTCCCTGTGGCAAAGCATTCCAGGCTGCAATAATGCTCTGAATACACAAGTTTATTCAAAAGTCTCTTTTCGCTCTGTGATCATTTTAAATTATGATCCCTTATCATGAATACCCTAACTAAAGGAAATAGCTTTTCCTTGTTCAACATATCGAAGCCCGACATAATTTTAAAAACCTCATATTAAATCTCTTCTTAGTCTTCTCTGCTCCGGTGGAAATAGTCCCAGTACAATTCCAGCAGAGAATGCCAGAACATGAGTGATAAAATGTTTTTCATCCTGTTTCAAAGATCCTCAGTGTACTAAGTCCTTAGACATGTCAACTGATTCTGCAGTACAGAATGATGTTTCTGCTTTTTTATACTCTCTTCATAGCTAAAATTTCCCATCCTTGGGATCGTCCTCATAAATTTACTTTGTACATGTCTGCAGCTCTAATGTGCCTAATATATATATACACCCAAAACTGCATATAAAACTGCAGCTGTGATCCAATCAAAGCTGTTTAACATTATCATTATTCTCAATTGTGGTAAAGAAGTGTGAAGTGATATATTTTGGGAGGAAGAGTGAGGAGAGGCAATCTAAAATAAAGGGTATGTTTCTAAAGGGGGTGCACGAACAGAGAGACTTGGGGATATATGTGAACAAATCATTGAAGGTGGCAAGGCAGGTTGAAAAAGTGATTGAAAAGGCATTTGTCAAGAAGGTCTACCATAGAAGCACCTGGGCCATGGAGCCAAACAAGGCACCAGGGCATGGCATGGCACACAGGCACAAAAGCAAATACCATAAAAAGGCATATGGGATCCTAAGCTTTATAAATATAAATTTGAACCCCTAGGTCTCTCTGTTCATCCATGCCCTTCAGTGCTTTCTATAGAGCATATATTCCCACTCCTTGCTTTTCCTTTCAATTGCATTTCCACCTGCCTTTATATTGTGCTAACAGGTCTATATCTTTTACAGCTCTCCTCACTGTTTGGCAATCCCCAAATTTTGTGTTGCTGTTTTGAGAATATCCAAATCATCTCTAAATACTGAGAACAGAAACAGATCCTGATCCCTGGAGTACATTGAGCTGGATTTTAAGGAGCTCTCAACATCGGTATCCATGGCAGGGAAGGCCTAAAGATGGCCCTGGATGAGGCCCGCCACAGACCTCGACGCCGGCAGGGCCCAGCCCGATCCTCCCAGCGGCGATGAAGAACCATGGGAGCCTCCCTGCTGCTGGGTGACGGGATCATAATTTGAATATTTAAATCAATGAAAACAATTAATTTAAATAAATTTACATCACCTCCTGATGTCCCGCTGTGATCTACGGCCCTGCGGCCGGAACTCCCACGACTTCGGATCCTCGTCTGGGGAAATGAGGCGGAACACTGGTGGGGAGGGGGAGGAGGTAAGTTTATCAGTGCCGGAGTGAGGGGATGGAGTCAAATTAACATCATGGGTTTAGGAGATGGTGGGAAGGGTTGTAGTTTAAAGTTTGTGCAGTTTTGGGGAGGAAGGTCAGATGGTAAAGGTAAGTGTTTTTGGGGGGGGGGGAGGGCAAATAATTAATTTAATTGTTATTGGAGAGGGGAAAAAGAGATGCATTTGTTTAATTTCATTAAATCTTTCATTAAATATTTAAATATGCCGGTAGGACTAACAGTCCTTTAAAAATGGTGTCAATGCCTGCACACAGGCAGGCGGCACCATTGCTGTGACGGACAGCCCACCCCCTCCAATTGATCTAGGAGTATGGTCCGCGCCGGCTATTTAAATGAGCCGCTGTGCTTGGAATTGCAGCAGCTCTTTGGCATGCAGACTGCAATTTTTTTGCCTGCCGCTGAAATATTTCCAATCAATCTCCAAGACAAGAACACAAGAAGTAGGAGCAGCAGTAGGCCATTCAGCCCCTTGAGCCTGCCCCACCATTCAATAAGATCATGGCTGATCTGTCCCAGACCTCAACTCCTCTTTCGGGTCTGCTCCGCATAACCCTCGACTCACGAGATTTCAAAAATCTATATACCTCCTCCTTAAATACAATTAGTGACCTAGCCTCCACAACTCTCTGAGGTAGAGAATTCCAGAGATTCACCACCCTCTGAGAGAAGAAATTCCTTCACATCTCAGTTTTCAATGTGTTCCCCCTTATTCTGTAACTATGTCCCCTAGTTCGTGATGCCCCCACCAGTGGAAACATATTCTCAACATCTACCCTGTCAAGCCCCCTTAAAATCTTATATGTTTCAATAAGATCACCTCTCATTCTTCTAAACTCCAATGAATAAAGGCCTGACCTATTTAGCCATTCTTGATAAGACAGCCCCTTCATCCCAGGAATTAGCCTAGTGAACCTTTTCTGAACTGCCTCCAATGCTAGTATATCCTTCCTTAAATACGGGGACCAAAACTGTACGCAGTACTCCAGGTGTGGCCTCACCAACACCCTGTATAGTTCTAATAAGACTTCCCTATTTTTAAACTCTAACCCCCTAGCAATAAATACATAAATTCCATTTGCCTTCCTAATTACCTATAGCACCTGCATGCTAACATTTTGTGTTTCCTGTACAATAACACCCAGATCCCTCTGTACTCCAGTATTTTGTAGTCTTTCTCCATCTAAATAATAATCTGCCTTTTTATTCTTCCTACCAAAGTGCATGACCTCACACTTTCCCACATTGAACGCCATCTGTCAAGTTTTTGCCCATTCACTTAATCTATCTATATCCCTTTACAGATTCTTTGTGTCCTCATCAGAACATGCCTTCCCACCTATTTTTGTATCGTCAGCAAATTTGGATAAACTACACTCTGTCCCTTCCTCCAAGTCATTAATATAGATAGTAAATAGTTGAGGCCCTAAGACCATTCCTTGTGGCACCCCACTAGTTACGGCTTTCCAACCTGAAAATGGCCCATTGATCCCGACTCTCTGCCTTCTGTGTGTTAGCTAATCCTCAATCCATGCCAACACATTACCCCCAATACCCTGAGCTCCTATTTTGTGTAATAACCTTTTATGTGGCACCTTATCAAACGCCTTCTGAAAATCCAAATACACATTTACCAGTTTCCCTTTATCCACTCTGCTTGTTATATCTTCAAAGAACTCTAACAAATTTGTCAAACATGATTTCCCTTTTATAAAACCATGTTAGCTCTATTTGATTGCATTATGTTTTTCTAAATGTCCTGCTATTTCTTCCTTAATAATGGACTCCAGCATTTTCCCAATGACAGATGTTAAGCTAACTGGTCTGTAGTTTCCTGCTTTCTGTCTCCCTCCTTCCTTGAATAGGGACATCACATTAGTGGTTTTCCAATCCGCTGGTACCCTACCGGAATCCAATGAGTTTTGTTATATTATGACCGATGCCTCCACTATCTCTGCAGCCACTTCTTTTAAAACCCTTGGATGCAGGCCATCAGGTCCTGGCGACTTGTCTGTCTTTAGTCCCATCAGTTTGTCCAGCACCTTTTCCCTCATGATAGAGATTGTTACAAGTTCCTCCATCCCATTTACACCTTGCTCATCTATTATTGTTGGGATGTTTATAGTGTCCTCCACTGTGAAGACTGATGCAAAATATTGGTTTAAATTATTTGCCATTTCCCTGTTCCCTGTTATTAATTCCCCATTCTCATCCTCTAAGGGTCCCACACTTACTTTAGCTACTCTCTTCCTTTTTATATACCCGTAGAAGCTCTTACTGTTTCTTTTTATATTTCTTGCCAATTTACTCTCATAATCAATTTTCTCCCTCTTTATTAGTTTTTTAGTCATCCGCTGCTGATTTCTAAAAACTTTCCAATCCTCTGGCCTACCACTCATTTTTGCTGCATTGTATGCCTTTGCTTTTGATTTGAAACTCTCCTTAACTTCCTTTGTTATCCACGGGTGGTTCATCATTCTCTTTGAGTCCTTCTTTCTGACTGGAATAAATGTTTGCTGAGTGTCCTGGTCATCCTGCAACCACGTCTCTGTGATAGCTATCAAATCATATTCATTTACTTCTATCTGTGCTGTCAGCTCATGTATCTTGTTACAAATGCTACATGCATTCAGATAAAGAGCCTTAATCTTTGACTTATTACCATTTTTACCTACTCTGTTTCTGATTTCTGCTGTACTCTTATGCTCGTATTCTCTGTCCCTACCTGTCACACTCTGATTAATGCATGCCCCTGCACTACCCTGCACCTCTCCTCTCTTGTTACTTTTCGACTTTTTAAACTTCCCTTCAATTGAACCCTCCCCCCCCACTATTTAGTTTAAAGCCTTATCTAGAACCCTAGTTATACAATTCGCCAGGACACTGGTCCCAGCATGGTTCAAGTATAGCCCATCCCAACGGAACAGCTCTCTCTTTCTCCAGTACTGGTGCCAGTGTCCCATGAATCGGAACCCATTTCTCCCACACCAATCTTTGAGCCACGCATTTAACTCTCTAATCTTATTTACCCTATGCCAATTTGCACGTGGCTGAGGTAGTAATCTGGAGATTATTACCTTTGTGGTTCTGCTTTTTAATTTAGCCCCGAGTTTTTCATAGTCCCTCAGCAGAACCTTTTTCCTAGTCCTGTCTATGTCATTGGTACCTATGTGCACCACGACAACGGGATCATTTCCCTCCCACTCCAAATTCCTCTCTAGCCCAGAAGAGATGTCCTTAACCTTGGCACCAGGTAGGCAACACAGCCTTCGGGACTCTCTATCTTTGCTGCAAGAGAACAGTATCTATTCCCCTAACTATGCTATCCCCTATGACTACAACATTTCTATTTTCTCCCCCCACTTGAATAGCGCTCTGAACCACGGTGCAGTGGTCAGTTCGCTCATCCTCCCTGCAGTCTGTGCCCTCGTCCACATCGGGAGCAAGAGCCTCGTACCTATTGGATAAGGGCACTGGCTGAGGCTCCTCCAAAGCTAAATTCTGGATCCCCATACCTGCCTCACTCGCAGTCACACCCTCCTGTCCCTGACTAAGGGGTGTGACTGTCTCCCGAAACACAGTGTCCAGGTAACTCTTGCCTTCCCTGATGTGTCGCAGTGTCCGCAACTCAGTCTCCAGCTCATCAACTCTGAGCCAAGGTTCCTCGAGCAGCCAATACTTGCTGCAGATGTGGTCACCGTGGATCGCACTGGCATCCACCAGCTCCCACATACTACAGCTGCAACACATCGCCTGCCCAGCCAGCTCTATTCTATTTAATTAATTAGTTGGATCACAGTATTTAAAAAAAAAAAATTATTTAAGTGTACTCTTAACCTGTAATGACGTCTCCTGATTTAAGTCACTTGGCCAAAACAAAAAAGAGGCACGGAAGAAATACCCACCAATCACTTACCAGCTCTCAAGTGACGTCACACTTCGATTTTTGCTGGTCAAGCAGGTCCACAGAATTGAACAGAGCTCTCTGCCACTGCTGCCGCTGCTGGTCTCGGGCTTCGGCTCTCCACTCTTTATACCCTGGCTCCTCTCTACGCAGCCATCGCTGCTTCTGGTCTCGGGCATCGGCTCTCCGCCCTTTATACCCCGGCTCCTCTCTGCACAGCCATCGCTGCTTCTGGTCTCGGGCCTTGGCTCTCCGCTCTTTATACCCTGGCTCCTCTCTTCACCTCCAATCCAAGTAATGCCCATTCATCTAACATTTTGGCCAAAATTCTCCTCAGAGCTACTACCCCTTTGCCTCCACCTCCTTTCTGTTGGAATGATTGACATTTCTGGTGGGTTTGCTATCCTGGACATGTAGCAGTCTGTGTCTTCTGATGCCAATTTCCTCAAGGATGCTACACAGTCAGAGACAGTGAAATTACGGCATTTGCTTTTGTGCCTGTGTGCCATGCCATGCCCTGCTGCCTTGTTTGGCTCCATGGCCCAGGTGCTCCGATGGTAGACATTCTTGACAAATGATGGAAAAAGAATGATGAAACATGCAATGACGATCGTTGAAAATCAGTTGAGTGAGCTAAGTCCTGCTCCTTCATTAATTACATGCCTCCCAGTCTACGGCAGCAGTCCTCAGTCAGGGCTGTCTGTTTAAAGGCTGCAGTTTAATTTCAAGCACTCCAACAGATTACTCCAGTTTACAAAGGAAACTCTCACATAAATATCTCTCTAGATCATCAATGGATACATCTTCTTCCAATTACTGTAAGATTAGATTAGATTAGAGATACAGCACTGAAACAGGCCCTTCGGCCCACCGAGTCTGTGCCGAACATCAGCGACCCATTTATACTAATCCTACACTAATCCCATATTCCTACCAAACATCCCCACCCGTCCCTATATGTCCCTACCACCTACCTATACTAGTGACAATTTATAATGGCCAATTTACCTATCAACCTGCAAGTCTTTTGGCTGTGGGAGGAAACCGGAGCACCCGGAGGAAACCCACGCAGACACAGGGAGAACTTGCAAACTCCACACAGGCAGTACCCGGAATCGAACCCGGGTCCCTGGAGCTGTGAGGCTGCGGTGCTAACCACTGCGCCGCTGTGCCGCCCCTCTCAACATCTGGAAATCCACGCCACTCTCCTCCTCTTCCCTTCACCCCAACCTTACTGATTTAGAAATTTAGAATTCTGAATTGCTTTCTCCACTTTGACTATTTGTTTCGAGACATAAATGCCTTTGTCTCAGAAACTCAATGCAAATTGGCCGATTTTACAGATGATACCAAACTAGGTAGGGGCAGATGAAATTTAAAGCAGACAAATGTAATGTACAGCATATGGAAGAAAAATAATAGGCAATGCACACATTTCATGATTGAACAACTAAGGATGATGTTAAAAAAAGACCTATCAGTCTTGGTGGACTTAACTCACCATATCTAACTAATGCAGAGCACCTATCACAAAAGCCAATAGAGTGTTGAAATACAATTCCAAAATAGTAGAATACAATAAGATCAAATTGTCCAGTGCACTGGTCAGACAACATCTTTGAGGGCTATGCCCAGTGCTGGTCACCAGGAAAACAATGGAATATTCAAATGCCAAAGTTAGTGCAGAGAAGAGCCATGAGGCTGATCCCCAGTTTTAAAGGCAGGAACACCAACTGTGCTGTTAGGAACAGAGTTCCAGGATTTTGACCCAGCGACAGTGAAGGAACAGTGATGTAATAAGGATGATGTGTGGTTTGGAGGGGAACTTGCAGGTGGTGGTGATCCCATGCATCTGCTGCCCTTGTCCTTCTAGGTGGTAGAGGTCGCGGGTTTGGAAGGTACTGTCAAAGGACCCTTGGTGAGTTGCTGCAGTGCATCTTGTAGATGGTACATACTGCTGCCACTGTGCGTCTGTGGTGAAGGGAGTGAATGTTGAAGGTGGTGGATGGGGTGCCAATAATGCAGGCTGCTTTGTCCTGAATAGTGTCAAGCTTCATGAGTGGTGTTGGAGTTGCACCCATCCAGGCAAGTGGAGATTATTTCATCACACTCCTGATTTGTGCTTTGTACATGGTGGACAGGCATTGGAGACAGGAGGTGAGTTACTCGCTGCAGAATTCCCAGCCTCTGACCTGTTCTTGTAGCCACAGCATTTATGTGGCTGGTCCAGTTCAGTTTCTGGTCAATGGTGACCCCCCAGGATGTTGATAGTGGGGGATTCAGCAATGGCAATGCCATTGAATGTCATGGGGAGATGGTTAGATTCTCTCTTGTTTGAGATGGTCATTGCCTGGCACTTGCGTGGCGTGAATGTAACTTGCCACTTATCAGCCCAAGCCTGAATGTTGTCCACGTCTTGCTGCATATGGACACGGGCTGCTTCAGTATATGAGGAGTCGCGAATGGTGCTGAACATTATTCAATCATCAGTGAACATCCCCACTTCTGACCTTATGATGGAGGGAAGGTCATTGATAAAGCAGCTGAAGATGGTTGGGCCTAGGACACTACCCTGTGGAACTTCTGCCGTGATGTCCTGGGACTGAGATGATTGACCCCCAACAAACACAACCATCTTTCTTTGTGCTAGGTATGATTCCAACCAGCAGAGAATTTCTCTCTGATTCCCATTGACTCCAGTTTTGCTAGGTCTCCTTGATGCCATACTCGGTCAAAGGCTGCCATGATGTCAAGGGAAGTCACTTTCACCTCACCTCTTGAGTTCAGCTCTTTTACCAATGTTTGAAATATAGAAAGTTTACGGCAGAGAAAGAGGCCACTTGGCCCTTCTGTCATTTGGTCCGTAGCCCTGCAGATTACAGCATTTAAAGTGCATATCAAGACTCCTTTTGAATGAGTTGAGGGTTTCTGCCTCAACTTACCTTTCAGGCAGTGAGTTCCAGACCTCACCACCCTCTGGGTGAAAACATTTTTCCTCATCTCCCCCCTAATCTTTCGACTAATCACTTTAAATCTATGCCTCCTCGTCACTGACCTCTCTGCGATGGTGAATAGACCCTTCATCTCCACTCTATCCAGGCCCCTCAAAATTTTGTACATTTCAATCAGATCTCCCCTCAGCCTTCTCTGTTCCAAGGAGAACAATCCCAGCCTATCCAATCTTTCCTCATAGCTGCATTTCTCCTGGCAACATCCTCGTAAATCTCCTCTGTACCCTCTCTAGTGTAATTACATCCTTTCTGTAATGAGGTGACCAGAACTGCACACAGTACTCAAGTTGTGGCCTAACCAATGATTTATACAGTTTCAGCACAACTTCCCTGCTCTTATATTCCAGACCAAGGACCAAGGCTATAATGAGGCCAAGAGCTGAGTGGCCCTTGCAGAGCCCAAACTGAGTGTCAGTGAGCAGGTTATTGCTGAGCAAGTGCCGCTTGATAGCACTGTCGACAACCTCTACCATCAATTTGCTGATGATGGGGAGTAGACTTCTGGGGCGGTAATTGGCCGGGTTGGATTTGTACTGTTTTTTGTGGACAGGACCTACCTGGGCAATTTTCCACATTGCCGGGTAGATGCCAGTGTTGTAGCTATACTGGAACAGCTTGGCTAGGGGCGTGGCTGGTTCTGGAGCACATGTCTTCAGTACTATTGCCGGAATGTTGTCAGGGTCCATAGCCTTTGCAGTATCCAGTGCCTTCAGTCGTTTCTTGATATCATGTGGAGTGAATAGGATTGGCTGAAGACTGGCATCTGTGATGCTGGGAACCTCAGGAGGAGGCTAAATTGGATCATCCACTCAGCACTTCTGGATGAAGATGGTTGCAAATGCTTCAGCCTTGTCTTTTGCACTGATGTGCTGGGCTCCCCATCCTTGAGGATGAGGATATTTGTGGAGCCTCCACCTCCTGTTAGTTGTTCGATTGTCCACCACCATTCACGACTGGATGTGGCAGGACTGCAAAACTTAGATCTGATCCATTGATTGTGGAATCACTTAGCCCTGTCTATCACATGCTGCTTCCACTTTTTGGCATGCAAGTATTCCTGTGTTGTTGCTTCACCAGGCTGATACCTCATTTTGAGGTATGCCTGGTGCTGCTCCTGGCATGCCCTCCTGCACTCTTCATTGAACCATTGAAGAACCATCTTCATTGAAGGGAATTCTATTCCCTTTCCTCTCATGTACTTGTAGGTTTCCTTTTGAAAACATCTAAGCTATTTGCCTTGATAACTTCCTGTGGTAGCAAGTTCCACATTCTAACCACTCTTTGAGTAAAGACATTAATTCTTATTTCCTTTTGGATTTATGGAAAACTATCTTGTATTTCTGGCCCGAGTTTTGGATTCTCCCACAAGCTCCACATCTACCCTATCCAACCCATTCAAACATTTTTAAATCCCTATATGGTTTCTTCCGTGTCTTCTCTTTTCAAAAGAAAAGTGCTCCAATCTGTTCAATCTTTCCCAATAGTTGGCATCTCTTAATTCTGATGCCATCCTTATAAATCTATTTTGCATTTTCTCCAGTGCTTATATATCCTTTTTACAGTATGTAGACTAGAGTGCTATGTTGTTATGAGTGCTTCCATTTTTTGTTAAATTTTGAAGATTTGTTTTTTAAAACTGAAAAGGAGTCAATGGATTTTTTTTTTACAAGGGTCACCGAGAGGTCCGGATTGTAAACAGTTACTGGAAGGCACCTGTCTTCAAATAATTATCCAGCAGGGGTTGTCTTTGACTTGGGGAAATATGTTTACAAAGAAATGACAGGTCAAGGTTTATAGGGGTCAAGAGGCTTGACTCTTGTGACATTGTTTTTGCTTTCGCTTTGGACAGTGAGTTAAGATATGGACAATGGTTTGAAAAGACTCTTGGAGAAAACTTGCCAAGGGAACAAACCCCACCTCAGTCTGTTCCAGCTCTTTGAAAATACCTGCCAGTTTTCCATCTCTTGAGAAGCTGAGAAACAAGTGTAAGAAACTGCCTGAAACCCCTGTTACTGCATTTTTCCTGGAAAGCCTGCCCAAACTGATCTTCAACGTCGCCTGACAAGAACTGTTCTGGGAAGATTCCAGTGACAGCCATCTATATGTAGCTGGGAAGCCAAAGCAAAAAAGACACCTGACATCTTTTCATATTTTCTCTTTTTTCTTCAAGAATTAGCAAGTATTCGGTCAACATGTTCTTTTCTGTTCTTTTTTGTAATAAGAGCTCTAAAGAGTAAACCTCTATTTTTTCGGTTAACTGGTGTGTGTGTGTGTGTGTGTGTGTGTGTGTGTGTGTGTGTGTGTGTGTGTGTGTGTGTGTGTGTGTGTGTGTGTGTGTGTGTGTGTGTGTGTGTGTGTGTTCATGTATGTGAGGGGTTAAGGTAAAAAGGGAACTTTAATATGTTAACCTGTGTGTTAATGCTTTGCTTCGTTACTGAATAAAATGATAATTTTGTTGTTTATTAAAGAAACCTAGTTGGTGTGTTTTATTCTAGGATAAAAATAAAGTCTATGATTGACCGAATTAGTAAATGGGGAAAAAATTAAATGTATATTGTGACCTGTGGAGAAGTGGAACTTAAATAAACAGTGCACTCCACCTGCAAATGTCGATATAGAGTTACATATTCCTAAGTCCAAGTAATTAATGTAAATTATGAACAACAGTGGTCGCAGTATTGATCCTTGTGGAACATTACTTCCTACCTTCCTCTAATCTGAATAACTACTCTTTAGTCCACTCTCTGCTTTCTTTCTGTTTTAGCCAATTTGCTATCCATTCAGCTTTTTGTTCCCTGACTCCACATCCCCCAATGTTTGTTTTTAGTTTAGTTTAGAGATACAGCACTGAAACAGGCCCTTCGGCCCACCGAGTCTGTGCCGACCATCAACCACCCATTTATACTAATCCTACACTAAGCCCATATTCCTAACACATCCCGACCTGTCCCTATATTTCCCTACCACCTACCTATACTAGGGGCAATTTATAATGGCCTATTATAACCTATCAACCTGCAAGTCTTTGGCATGTGGGAGGAAACCGGAGCACCCGGAGGAAACCCACGCAGACACAGGGAGAACTTGCAAACTCCACACAGGCAGTACCCAGAATTGAACCCGGGTCGCTGGAGCTGTGAGGCTGCGGTGCTAACCACTGCGCCACTGTTATGAGGGGTCATGGGTTTACACTACTAAAAAGCATATTTAGACCAACACCAAGAGGTTTTTCTTCATACTAGGGTATAATTGTAACTTTTTTATCATGGGGCAAAACATTGGTAATAAATCAGTCGCTGACTTTCTTTTCCATGGACACCTGTTAAGGTATAAAATGGGCTTCTGATTTGCTCTCATCTGTTTTTTGCCCAAATTCTGTTTTCCCCCACCCCTGTCAAAAAGTAGAACAAACTGTTAGACAGAGGAGAGCAGGTTAACACCTTGGGATCATTTAAGAACTATTTAGATGCTGCAATTGGTTTTTTTAGGGTTAGTCTGGTTGGATGAACTGAGATGGGACCTCAAAATTGACCATGAAAGCTGCTAGATTCTTGTAAAACCAAACTGATTCATTAATGTCCTTCAGGGAAAAGAACTGTCCATCTCAACCCAGTCAGGCCTGTATGTGACTCCCGTCCCACAATCTGTAGTTGATTCTTAATGCCCTCAGGTCAACTAGGCTTGGGCAATTAATATTGCATTGTGAGCATTGGCAACATCCCATGAGCAAAGTTAAAAGTCCACACACTCCACTGCTGACCTAACCGAAATTCACAAGGATCGACGGAGGGATCCTGAGATCTTTAGCAGTTTAGAGACTTATCTAGTTCACACCTCTGGATATGCTGGCTGAAGCAACCTGGGTTGGACAGAAACTCGGTTGTCCCTGGAAAGGGGAAGATTCAGATATCTCCTGTGTTAGGAGGGCACTTATAAGCATTAAAAAAAAAATTCACACCCTCATCCTCAGGCCTCAATCCCAGCCTGGACCTCCAGGTGGTTCCCACATCTGAACTGAAGAGGACCAGCCACATTTATTTTTAAATTCTTTCATGGGCTGTGGGTAATGCTGGCAAGGCCAGTATTTGTTGCCCATCCCTAATTGCCTTTGACGACTGAACGGTTTGCTCGGCCATTTCAGAGGGCAGTTAAAAGTCAACCATATTGCTGTGGGTCTGGAGTCACATATAGGCCAGACCAGGTAAGGACAGCAGATTTCCTAAAGGACATTAGTGAACAAGATGGGTTTTTACAACAATTAATGATAGTTTCATGGCACCCTTACTGTGACTAGCTTTCAATTCCACATTTTTTAAAATTAATTAATTGAATTTAAATTCCACCAGCTGCTCTGGTGGGAATTGAACTCATGCTGTAGAATATTAGCCTTGGCTTGTGGATTATTAACTCAGTGATACCACTACACCACATTCTCCTGATGTTGGGTCTCCTAGAGAATTCCTGGAGCTGGGTAGTTGGTGGTGCATGGTTCACCTCCTGACTCCGCAAAGCCTCTCCAGCACATAGAAGCACAAATTTGGAGTGTGATGCAATACTCTCCCCTTGTCTGGTTGGTGTAACCATACTCAAGAAACTTAACATTATCCAGGACAAAGCAGTCCACTTGATCATAACCCCATCCAATGGCTTAAACATCTACTTCCATATACCATCTGCGTTCCAGAGCTGCAGCATGTTCTATCTGCAGCAGTTCAAGAAGGCAGCTCATCACCACCTTCTCAAGGGCAATTAGGGATGGGCAATAAATGCTGGCCCAGCCAGCGATGCCCACATCCCCCGAATTAGTAAAAAAAATACCTACAGGATGCACTGCAACCACTCACCAAGGCTTCTTTGGCAGCACCTCCCAAGTCTGTAACCTGGAAGAAAAAGCGCAGCAGATGCGTGGGAACACCACCACCTCCAAGTTCCCATTTGAGTCACACATCATTCTTAGTTGGAAACATATCGCCCGCTCCTTCACTGTCACAAGGTCAAAATCCTGGGCGGCACAGTGGCGCAGTGGTTAGCACCACATCCTCACAGCTCCAGCGACCCGGGTTCAATTCTGGGTACTGCCTGTGTGGAGTTTGCAAGTTCTCCCTGTGTCTGCGTGGGTTTCCTCCGGGTGCTCCGGTTTCCTCCCACATGCCAAAGACTTGCAGGTTGATCGGTAAATTGGCCATTAGCAATTGCCCCTAGTATAGGTAGGTGGTAGGGAAATATAGGGACTGGTGGGGATGTGGTAGGAATATGGAATTAGTGTAGGATTAGTATAAATGGGTGGTTGATGGTCGGCACAGACTCGATGGGCCGAAGGGCCTGTTTCAGTGCTATATCTCTAAACTAAACTAAAAAAATCCTGGAACTCCATACCTTACAGCACTCTGGATGTATCTTCACCACACTGACTGAAGTGGTTCAAGAAGAAGGCTCTAGCACCTTCTCAGGCAACTATGGATAGCTAATAAATGTCCACATCCGAATAATGAATTCAAAAAAGAATTATAGTGTACCAGAAGGTTAATATTAAAACAGTAAAAGTATAGTGCACCAGTAGATTAATATTGAAGCTGTAGAATTACACTGCACTTTTAGTACTGATGCCTTGAAAATCTCAGTGTTGTTTGAAAATCAAGAGCTACAATTGTAATTAAATTAACATAAGCAATCCTCCCTTACCCGTCCCTCATTGTAATGCTTATATTGAGGTGTCAAACACATAGGACTGAGCCTGATGCTTTAACAGCTAATGGGCTTCCTCCAAGGTAAACTTTAACATTCCAATTAGCAATAAGGGAGTTTGTCTGAAATTTAAAAAGCCAGTAAGATTTTCTTTTAAATTAAAGATAGCATCAGTTCTTGAATGCTTGCATTGTATTTACTTGCGTCCTTTTTTGTTGAAATGCTTGTCTCTGTGAGACTAACAAGTTAACATATTTTAAATTCTTCAGTAATATGGGAGCAGAAGAGGAGGGGATAAATATTGGTTTTGAGTTTGAATGTGATATAAAAGTAAAACATTAATGCCCTAATGACAATAATATGTTTAATTAACATGCTCTTTTAATTGAAAAATGGGTTAACTAAAATTCTCAGAAAATGCAGCACTGTCAAACAATATATTATTGCACTGAAGGTCAAACTACTGTACTAAGAATATTAATAGCGTTGTACTAAATTGTTCTGTGGTCTTGCATTTTCTCAGCTAACTAGTTAAAACTACTGACATCTAACAATAAAGCTTAGCAAAAGTTTATTTACTTCAATTATTATAGTAAAGATCAGCAAATCTCCAAAGTATGCTAGCACTCATCAAACACAGGTAACTTCGGTGGCTCGGGCACATTCGTAGGATGGAAGATGGACATATTCCCTAGGATATTCTGCATGGGAAGGCAGCCGGAGCCAGAAGTCCAAAGTCGGAAGTCCAAAGCTCCGCTTCAAGGATGCTTGCAAGTGTGACGTGAAGGCCCTAAACATTGATATTCACACGTGGGAGGCACTAACCAACAACAGAGGGAAATGGTGCCAGTAACTCTGAGCTGGTATGTACCATCAAGATGATCAGTGGCTATAGCAGCTTGACAGCAGCGCCAATGCCGAAAACAGCATTCTAAAATGACACCGATAACCACCTCATATGCAGCACTTATGGCAGAACCTGCCATGGATTGGCCTCTTCGGCCATGAGCAAAAGTGCAGCATGTGAAACCAATGGATTTGTTGCATGTCCATCGTTTCACGTAAGTGGAAGAATGCTGACGACTAGTAAAGGTAGTTACAGAGAGCAATCAAGGCTAAATCCTATTTAAGACCAATGCTTCTCAGCGAGGAAGAATTAATCCCTAGAGGTTTATTTGCAGTTACTTTTATTCCAGATCAACTATTTTGATTGATACAATGCTCTTGTAATTATGGAAACTACTTTTCTGGTTTCTTTTATAATGTAGACAAAGCTGTAATTGCTTCATACTGAAGGCAATTAAGAAGCAGAATACCAGAATAAATTACCTTATGAATTACACCAGTAAAAGCAGAATATGTAGCATCCATTTTTCAAATTGTGCAGTTGCAGAATTAATTGTGAAATCATCAACTATGAAATAAATCTTCCATGTTTTTGCTGCAGCATTGGCAAGTGGAGAAAGCATCGAATGAAGAAAAGGTTTTCAGCCTGTGAGGTCTTCTCCACTCATCAACCTTCTCTTAGGATTACTCTTCAGAGGGAAAATTCAACATAAATACTCCATGATTCACAAAGATTAATCTAAGACAGCCTATGTATTCAAGACTAACCTGGATGACAACAGAGAAAGTGAATGATATAGCATGCTCTTTCTTGTTTAATTTATAAATAAAGTGATAAAACTTTAACCCTCTACACTATCTGAAGCATCATGTAAAAAGATTTATTTTTGGCGGCCACGTGTTAGCAACGCTGCTATATTTTTAACAAAATTATAAAAATATTCTTTCAAAATTTGTTTACAATTTCACCAGAAATAATCTTCCCACTATGTTTACAACATCACTGGCATATAGCAACTCAAGGAAATCCTCTGCAACCATGCCTTTTAAAAAAAAATCTATTTGAAAATTGGTCAATGTTCCACATCATCTTCAATCAGTCACAGAGTATGTGGTTTGCTTCAGACTATTTCACCTCCTTCTGCAAATGAAAGGGTTAAAAGCCTTTTTTGTTTTATTAGACATTTTATAATTTCTGATTTAAGATTAATAACACAAACGCCTATTCTACTGGGCCTCATTAGCAGCTTAATTTCCTTCTCTGTATCTGTCAATAAAAGGGTTCTGTAAAAACCTCAGGGCCAGAAATCTCTCTGGGAGTGTAGTAGTACTGTAACAGCAACAAAGATTAATCGGTCTGAGAATAGGGACACATTCTAAGGATTACACTATTGGATGGATCTGTTCTTTACTTTCAACAATTATCTGTGGAACATGACTTATGTGGTTATAGCAGTTTAAGCAAAATCGGAGGAAATCACATTTGCAGAGAAATAAATTATAATCATTTACTCTGCCAGTCCTGTTATTTTTGGTACGGTATTACATTCAAGGAAGCAAATAATTTTCACATCTAAAAGCCCTGTTGTCTGCAAACTAAACAACACATGATTAGCTGTGTAGCGTTGCTTATTTTACTTGTGTGAGAGATCTGTACAGCTTCCTTTGTTGCTTGCGAAATATGATAAAGGTATGGCCTTTAGTGTTAACCCATGCTAAATCTCAAAAACATTGGCTGAAATAGTTCCAGTTAGTTACTTGTCAAATAACAAATACAAATTTGTATATAATATTCCACAGTTACAACTTGATTTGTGTTCTGGTGACAGCAACTATCATTTATATGGTGCTTTTAATGTAGTAAAATGTCGCAATATAATTCACAGGAGCATAATCTGACAAAAATTAACATTAAACCAAAGAATAAGACATTTTTACAGGTGACCAGAAGCTTGGCCAAAGGGGTAGGTTTTAAGGAGCATCTTAAAGAAGGAGAAAGAGTGGAAAGGTTTAGGGAAGGAACTCTGGAGATTAAGACCTAGATGACTTTGGCATAGCCACCAATGGTGGAATGAAAGAAATAGGGATGTACAAAAAGCCAGAGTTGGAGGAACATAGAATTCTTGGATGGTTGTAGGACTGGAGGAGGTTAAAAGGATAGGGAGGATGAGGCCATGGAGAGATTTAAACACAAGGATGTGAAAAGGCATTGGTGGACCAGGAGCCATGTGGTAGTCTGTGGTGATGTGTGAACAGGATTTGGTGTGAGTTAAAGTACAAATAGCAGAGTTTTGGATGAGCTCAACTTTATGGAGGGTGGAGTGTGGGAGGCTGACGTGGACAGCATTGGATACAGTTGATATTACGGTGGTGGGAGTAGACTGATATGGAGTTAAAAGCTGAGCTCAGGGTCAAATAGGACAGCAACATTGCACAAAGTCTGGCTTAGCTGAGACATTGGCCAAGGTGGGGTACAGGATTGGTGGCTGGGGAATGGAGATTGTGGCGGGGGCCGAAGACAATGGTTAGGTCTTCCTACAGTTTAATTAGAGGAAATTTCTGCTGCTCCAGTACTGGATGTCGGACAAGCAGTCTGACAACACAGAGGTAGTAGAGGGAGCAAAATTGGTGTTGCTGCAGTTTAGCTGGGTGCCATTGGTGTATGTGTGGAACCTGATATGTCTTTGGGTGGGCAACATGTAGCTGAGAAATAGGAGGGAGCTACAAATTTATGAGGATGAGGCCAGGACTGTAAAAATGCAGCTATGAGGAAAGATTGGATAGGCTGGGGTTGTTCTCCTTGGAACAGAGAAGGCTGAGGGGAGATCTGATTGAAATGTACAAAATTTTGAGGGGCCTGGATAGAGTGGAGGTGAAGGGTCTATTCACCATAGCAGAGAGGTCAGTGACGAGGGGGCAAAGATTTAAAGTGATTGGTAGAAAAAGTAGAGGGGAGATGAGGAAAAGCTTTTTCACGCAGTGGGTGGCGATGGTCTGGAACTCACTGCCTGAAAGGGTAGCTGAGGCGGAGACCCTTAACTCATTCAGAAGGATCCTGGATATGCACCTTAAGTGCCGTAAGCTGCAGGAATGCTGGAATGTGGGATTAGAATAGGTGGATCGTTTTTTGGCTGGCACAGACACAATGGGCCAAGTGGCCTCTTTCTGTGCCTGAAACTTTCTATGATTCTTTCTATGATTCTATAATCTTTGGGTGACACCAGAGGTAATGATGAAAGAGTGGGCAGAGGAGCCATTGCAGGAGATTCTTTGGCTGTGATTGGATAGGTAAGAATGGAACCAGGTGAGTGCAGTCCTGCCCAACTAGAAGGAACCTGATGTGGTCAACCATGTTAACCCTGCAGACAGGTTGAGAAGAATAAGCCGGTATGTTTTACCATGGTTACAGCAAGATAGGATATCATTTGTGACATTGATTAGGGTTGCTTCACCACTGCGGCTGGGGGAAAGAGCTGATCGGAAAGGTTCAAACATAGAGTTACAGGAAATATGGTCACTGATTAGGGAGCCAACAACATATTCGTGGACTTTGGAAAGAAAATGTAGGCTGGGGATGGGACAGCAGTTTATAAGAACAAAAGGGTAAAGGGTAGAATTTTTAAGGAGGCTGACTGTAGTATAAGGGTCTGAAAGGGTTAATCTTGAGAGAGTGCAGAGAATACTGCCCACCATGATGATATAAGAGAGTATGTGGGAGAGACTTGAGAACAGATACAGCGTGGCTTATGAAGGAGACACACAGGCTAGTGTGGAGTGTATATAGTTGTTATGAAATAAATATTAATGTTAAATATTAATATAAATATTAATTCTACAGTCTAAGAACCTCCCTAGCTTGACGCAATATGGTGGCAACATACAGAACCAAACATATAACAATAACACTGTGAAATTAAGAGAATAAGGACTAAGGCTGGAATTTTACTTTGATCGGACGGGAGCCGTCCACCGACTGAAAAGTCGGTGGCGATCTCATCTCCGCCTGACCTTGGGATCCAGACCGCATTTTACGGTTCCCAGTCACTTAATTGGTCTGAGGCGGGACTTCCACCTCATTGAAGCAGGAAGTCCTGCCTGATGGAGCTGCCAGACAATCAGCGGGCCGGCAGCTCTTAGTGCCAGCAGTGCCACCGGGAGCAGTGGCCGCTGCTGGGACTACAACCCAGCTTCAAGAAGAAAAGAAAGGACGACCCCGGGAAAAGGTAAGTTTATGGGGCCTTGCCGGGGGTGATTGGTCAGGCCCTGGCGGGGACAAGGGGTGCGTTGGGTGTTGGGGGTGGTTGGGGCATCGGGGGCAGCCCTCCATTGGGCACAGGGTGCCTGATCATGAGGGCGCCCCCAGGCCATCAGAAAGCCGCCTGCTTTTGTCGGGCGGCTTTTCTCAGGCCTGGGCCGCCTGACTGGCCAAGGGTAAAATCCGTTAACTGGCCACTTAAGGGCCTTGATTGACCTGGGGGGAGGGGGTGGGGGGTGTGGGTAGGTTTTCCCTGCCGTCGCCCCCCGTAAAATGGCGGTGGAGGCAGGAGTGGGTCGGGAAGGGCTGCCCAAGTCTCCCGCTCTATTTTACGCCACCGCCCCACCCCCCCACAGCACCAACCTGCTCTTTGGGGGCCGTAAAATTCTGGCCTAAGAGTTTTCCTGTCCTCTCAGTGGCTATCAAATATAACAGACATAACATATTATAAACACTCTACTTCTGTCACGGATGCCAATAAAGCCTGAAAAATATTGACAAGTGTTGCTCGAGCCACTATTTTTTCCACATGGGCTCAGGTCATGCCAGAAGTGCACTTTTAGTGGGCTGCTCTTGTCTAGCATCTCCAGGGAGAAAAATGTGTCTGCGTGGGTTTTCTCCGGGTGCTCCGGTTTCCTCCCACAAGCCAAAAGACTTGCAGGTTGATAGGTAAATTGGCCATTATAAATTGTCACTAGTATAGGTAGGTGGTAGGGAAATATAGGGACAGGTGGGGATGTTTGGTAGGAATATGGGATTAGTGTAGGATTAGTATAAATGGGTGGTTGATGTTCGGCACAGACTCGGTGGGCCGAAGGGCCTGTTTCAGTGCTGTATCTCTAATCTAATCTAATCAATATTTACACACCCAGTTCCTGTGAATATTTGAAATCTTACTTCAGTTTTGAACTTAGCATTGATTAGGAAGCAAGCATGCGTGTAAGCTAAATGTGCATTTATTTTAAATATCTCACTGTTATCAGTTTACCCTGACTCCTGCACCCTCACCTCCAACAATAAGTGTGAGGAGCTCATGGATTTCTTTGTCACTAAGATTAAGGCCTTTTGATCAGTTTCCTCTGCTACTTTCCTCTCTTCCACGAGCCCATTGGGTCAAACTATCTCCAAAACCTCCCCTGCTCTAGTCCTGAACTCACACCTAGTTTCGTTCCTATCTCTCCTCACGCCTTCTATGAGTTTATCTTGTCCATGAGACCCATCTCCTGCTCCCATGACCTATTCCCAATAAACTGCCGACCACCCAACTTCCCTTCCTGGTCCCTATCATATATTTGGGTGGCACTAGCAGATAAAATGGATAACAAGCATGGCCAATTCAAGGAAGTGTTTATTTACAACATTACATCATCACGTCATTACACCATCACATCATTAGCATAATATACAAACTGCTTCCCCTTTCAAATGATAAATTTTTTTTGTTTCCCTTCGATACACTATATCCACAAATCAAGTTTAATAACTGGTTTATGAAGTCTTTCTGATCTCCATACAGATTTTGGTGTAGAGTCAGGTTGTGGACTGCTTGGAGTCTGGTTCAGTATTGATGTTTTGACTCATGGGCCAGAATTTTACATTGGACGGGAGGTCTCGCCCACCGGTCAAAAGGTCGGGGGCGAGCCCACATACACCAGGCCTGGGAGCCACAGCCCGCATATAACAGGCCCCGGAGCCACACCAGGATTTTACGTGGCCCAGACCTTATTTGGACTTGGGCAGGACTTCTACCTCCCTGGTGCAGGAAGTCCCGCTTCTAAGAGCTGCCGAAAAATCAGTAAGCTGGCAGTTCTCAGTCCCAGCAGCACAGTGGCCACTGCTGGGACTGCACCTAGCCACAACATGATCACGGATGCCGGCCCCGGAAGAAAGGTAGGTTTTTGGGGCCTCGCTGGACCCCGGTGAGGCAAGGAGGCAAGGGGAGGGGAGAGGACTTTATTTCAGTGGGCCGGTTGGGGCTTCGGAGGGTCCCTCCGTGGGGCACAGGGTCCCCGATCAGGAGGGCCTGTACCCCCCCTGCTCCAGCCCGCAAGGAGGCCACCAGGTCGTGTCTGGTGACATTCTGTGGGCCTGAGGCACCCGCCGGCTGCTGGTAAAATACCGGCGGTGATGGGAGGAGGCTCTTAAATGGCAGCTAATTAGTCACTTAAGGGCCTTGAATGGCCTGGGGCGGGAAGGCGCAAGGAACAGTACCCCCTGTCTCCCACTCAATTTTACGACCCTCCCGCTACCAACCCTCTCCGCCCATGTGCTTTACTTCGATCCACTTTCAGTGACTATTGATGAGAACCAAGAACTTCTCATTTTCTTTTTCACAAAAGTCTACATGAACTCATTAAAATGATTGGGTCGGCCATGGCCATGAGTGCAAAGGAGTTTTAGGCGGCTTATTTCTACAGTTTTGCCAGACAGTACATATGCTAACCAATGATTCTAGGCCACTGTCTAGACCAGATCAATAAACAAAACCTCCTACAATGGATTTCTTTCTGACTATTCCTATGTGTTCAGTATGGAGTTCTGCCAGAATCCTATCTCTCAAACAACTAGGTAAAACCACTCTCTGACCCCACGTAATGCAGCCCTGTTCACATGACAGCTCATTGCGACGATTGTGGAACAGTTTCTGTTTCTCGACTGTACACTGGTGAAACTCTGTCCATCCATTCAATGTCTGTAGAATCTTTTCAACACTGAGTCTTTCTGAGTTTCAGCTGTAATTTCAGTTGCAGGGATTGGAAAGCCATGATCTACTACTTCTATTGTGAAGATTGCATCTTCACAGCCGACTTCTGAATCCTCATGCAGCAAATGCGACAGTGTGTCAGCGATAGCATTCTCTTTCAAACTGCAATATTCAATGTTGTAGTCGTACTGTGAGAGAAGTACAGCCCACCACTGCATCCATGATGCTGTCATCATCAGTACTGCAGATTCTGGCCCCAGAAGAGCTTTTAGGGGGTTTATGTTTTGTTACTAGCATGAAGTTTCTACCCAGCAAAAACTGATGAAACATTTTTGATTCCGAAGATGATTCCAAGTACTTCCTTTTCTATCTTTGTATAGTTACATTCACTCTTTGTCAGGGTAGGTGACGCAAATGTTATGCATTTCTCTTGACCATCATCCATGACAGAACTGATCACTGCTTCGATTTGTGTCGTAATAAAAAAGTAGTGCATCACTGGTCAAGATCCTCTTGCAGGCACAGTAAGCATCCTGTTGTGCTTTAGACCATTCCCATTTCACATCTTTCTTCAACAACTCATGTAGTGGGGCTCACACCATTGCAAGCTTAAGTAGAAATCACAAGTAGTATTGGACCAGGCCTAGAAAAGATTTAAGCTCAGACACATCTTTTGGCTTTGGGGAATTGACTTTCACTGGATGTAGCCCCCTTTCATTGACTTACAGGCCAAGGTACACTACCTCGGATTACACGAAGGCACACTTGCTCTTTTTCAACTTCACATTGTGATCATTGAGCCCTTTCAACACTTCATCCAACACTTGAAGCTTCTCTTCCTCTGTTGCGGTAGCGATCAACACATCATCCTGATTACACAAGCAATGTGGCACTCCTTGAAAAATCATCCGTTATTGCTTGGAAGATTTTTGAAGAAGACTTCACACCATAGGGCAGCTTCATGTAGGAGTATAACCCCATGTGTGTGTTTATCATGGGATATTGCTGATTCGAACCACATTGAACTGTGCATAAGCATGGGACAAATCCAACTTTGTGAATAGCTTGGACCCCGTGATCTCTGCATACAAATCTTGAAAGGTCAGTCATGGATACTGCTCATCATCTACTGCCTGGTTGACTTTGTAGTCACCGAATACTCTTACAGCTTTGTTTAACTTGGGCACTAATAAAATTGGGGTTGCCCAATCACTGAGATCAGTTTTCACCAGCACAGCGTTTCTATCTAGCTTCTTTAGTTCCTCTTCAGCCTGAGTTTTGAGAGCGGCCTAGCCTTGCAATATACTGATTTTGCATCAGGCATGATTCAGATGTGTACTTTCACACCATCATATCTATCCTCGAAAATGTTCCTGCAACTATTCAATAGCCGACCAAGCTGCTTGGTCCTCTCAACTTGGAAAACGTACTTCCAAGCTAACTATTTTTATTTGTTTGGGGGATGTGGGCATCGCTGGCTATGCCAGCATTTATTGCCCATCCCTAATCGCCCTTGTGAAAGTGTTGGTGAGCTGCCTTCTTGAACCGCAGCAGTCCTTGGGGCGTTAGTATAGCGACAGTTAGGAAAGGAGTTCCAGGATTTTGATCCAGCAACAGAGAAGGAGTGGCGATATAGTTCCAAGTCAGGATGGTGTGTGACCTGGAGGGGAACTTGCAGGAGGTGGTGCACCCATGCATTTGCTGCCCTTGTCCTTCTACATGATAGAGGTCACGGATTTGGAAGATGCTGTCAAAGGAGCCTTGGTGAATTGATGCAGTGCATCTTGTAGATGGTACACACTGCTGCCATTGTGCGTCAGTGGTGGAGGGAGTGAATGTTGAAGATGGTGGATGGGGTGCCAATCAAGCGGGCTGCTTTGTCCTGGATGGTATTGAACTTCTTGAGTGTTGTTGGAGATGCACTCATCCCAGCAAGTGGAGAGTATTCCATCACACTCCTGACTTGTGCCTTGTAGATGGTGGACAGGCATTGGGGAGTCAGGAGGTGAGTTACTCGCCGCAGGATTCCCAGCCTCAGACCTGCTCTTGTTGCCAAGGTATTTATGTGGCTAGTCCAGTTCAGTTTCTGGTTAATGGTGACCCCCAGGATGTTGACTTCAACTTGTGAAGCCAATCTTTGCTCATTAACATTGGTTTGTTAACATATCTTGCGACAACAATGGGTAACTTGGGGGACTTGGCCTTATATTGGACATTGCACTCCATTTCTTCGTATGTTTCTAGCATCTTACCAGATTGCTTTTCAACTGAACTGTGCTCTCAGTTAGAGGTGTGTCACTGAATTTGCTCTCGCATATCTCTCTACTCATAATGTAACAATCTGCAGCTCTATCAATGCGCATGTTGATGTACTGTTGATTTACCAACACCTTTGTCATTTGAGCGATTGCTAGTGGCATAAATGCTGCACAGCCTTAGCTCCTTTCTGCTTAGGCACTCTGGATTCACTTCAAGATTATGAACTCCACCCTTGTAACATCGCTTTTTCCATTACCACTGCAATGAATTCCCTTTCCTGCTTTGGCGTTTGCTTGGTAAGCAGTTGCAATATGGCCTTTCTTTTGGCAATTAAAGCATTTGACATTTCTGTATTGACATGCTTGTGCCATATGGTTGCCCTTGCAGCGATAACAAGACATTAAACTGCTATCGCCAGCACTCGTCTGATTAGGTCTCTCCACTTTACGCAGAAGCCTTCTGACAGTGCACAGAAGCTGTACTAGTCACTGGCATAGGACGATTTTCCTGAACATTCTTTGATGCCATTTCTATAGAAATAGCAATATTACATGCTAGCTGAAATGTAAGATGTTGCGTGTTCAATAATTTCAATTGGATTCATTCATCCACCAATCTACATACAAATCTGTCCTGTAATGCACAGTCTAAGAATGTGCCAAAGTTGCAACATAATGATAAATTCTTCAGTGCCACAAGGTACTCACCAACTGCTTCACTACTTTTCTGATTTCTGGTTCCAAATTTGTAGCTTTCTGCTATCTCTAGTGGCTTAGGATTGAAATGTTCCCCTAACTTGGTGGTGATTGTTTTGAATGGCACATCTTGTGCCTTGCTGGGAGCAAAAAGGTTTGTTAGTGTGCAATACACTTCTGGGCCTATTTCTGTTAACAAAATTACTTTCTTGCACTAAAGAATTGTTTTGTTCTGAGACTTGATCTCTTCACTTTCACCTTCAAGTTCCAAAATGTTATTAGCTCTGAAAAACATGTCCATTCTTTCAATATACGAACTGAATGGTTCTCAAGCCCTCTCATATGTTCCTAGACTTCTGATGTATCCCATGAGTGCAGCCATATTGTCCCATTTCCAAATTCACAGTAACCTACTAACCACTTTACTGCGGCTGTCCATAACAGTGATACCTAAAACCAGTCTAATCAATGGTTGAAAATATTCTCTTACCCAAATGAGCACTTTGAAGCTGATGCACATTAGAACCATCCCAGTCAACTGAGGAGATAGTTTGAGGCTTAGGCTTCATACAATTTAGCCAAAATCTCCACCATCTGAGCATGTAGGTCACCGTGAGCTGCTCATGAAATAAATTACCCAGAGGACAGGAGCAGAGAGAAATTAGCTGAATGCGCACAAGAATGTTGAGATTAAGTTTAGAATATGAGTTTCAATGGTCCTATTTACATGGAGAAATGCCATTGAATTTGAATTAAAGTGGACCCCATTGATCAGCTCACAATCTTTTGAAAATTTAAAGGAAGCATCTTGTGGATGTTGTGAAAAATAATTTCAATGATTGTTTTGTCTTCACTATTTGTTTACTTCAGGAATTTTGGACCAATATATTCAACTGCAGCAAAATTCTGATGAAAGTGTAAAGCATAGTTAGCTAAAATACTAATGGACCCCATTTTAAATAACATTCCCTGGAGAATCCTCTGTACACAAACAAATTCCTGTACCCATTTATATTTTACTTATAGATCACCTCATAACAAGTCAGTCGGATCATGGAATAAAAACAGAAAGTGCTGGAAATACACAGCAGGTCTGGCAGCATCTGTGAAGAGAGAAATAGAGTTAGCGTTTCAGGTCTGTGATCTTTCATCAGAATGGATCATGGGGTATATTTTAGTCTTCAGGGCATGAAACATTGCCTGGCTTGGAGAACAAAAGGGAAAGTTGTATCGAATGCACCAGATTTCTTGCCATTAACCTGAATGAAAGCAAAATCATGCGGGTTCTGTTACTGTAAGTAATCTTTTTCTGACAGATTTTCAGATCAGAAAATACTTCATACCCAAGCAGTGAAGACTAAAATCTGCCACATAGAATCTATCCCATTTTATAGCAAGGAAAAAGACAATTTGGCATTGTACCTGAGCTGGCACTCTGAAAGAGCTTTCTACTTAGTTTCATTTCCCTGCCTGTTCCCCTTATGCTTTTGACTTTATTTATTTTTCAAATATTTATGCACTTCACTTTTAAAAGCTTTAATAGGCTCTGCTTCCACCATAGCCCTAACAACCAATTATGTAAAAAAAATCACTCCCTTCATGCTTCCGGTGGTGCTTCTAGTTATCGACTCATTAACTGGTGGAACTAGCTTTTCCCAATTTACTTCATCAAGACCCCTCATCATTTTAAACACCTCCATTAAATCTCTCAACTTTCTTTTCTCTAATAGAAAATTCCCAGTTTTACAGGCAATTATCTCTGGGACCTTTCAGGCTCTAATAGCTGCCATAGGACTACCTGATCAATGAACAAGCAGAGGAATGGGTGAAAGGCCAGAGAAACTTACTATCTCTCAGGTCAACAACACATGCTAGACCTTCAGCCTTCCACTTCAGAGCACTACACCACACAAATGGAGACCAGACCAGGCTTCCTGGGTACAAATTTCAGAGATGTAGCCAGCAGCAACTCCCTCCCAGGATCAAGCCACCATGAGAAGAGGGACATCTCATCCCCAGGAGTCTTTTGTGTTACAAGAAAAGCCAATCCCTCTATCAATACTGATGGTTATATTGCATCTAGGAGAAGCATTTCAAATAGGAGAAGGAAAGACATGTCAATGCATAGCCATACCCAAGGAATCATACCTTCAGACAATGTCCAAGACACCACCATCACCATTCCGGGGTATGTCCTATCCAGCCAGCAGGACAGACCCAGCAGAGGTGGCAGCACAGTGGTATACAGTCGGGAGGGAGTTGCCCTGGGAGTCCTCAACATTGACTCTGGACCCCATGAAGTCTCATGGTATCGGGTCAAACACGGGCAAGGTAACCTCCTGCTGATTACTAACAACGGCCCCCCTTCGGATGATGAATCAGTGCCTCTCCATGTTGAACACCAATTGGAAAAAACACTGAGGATAGCAAGGGCACAGAATGTACCCTGGGTGGGGGACTTCCATGACCATCACCAAGAGTGGCTCGGTAGCACCACTACTAACCGAGCCAGCCGAATCCTAAAGGACATAGCTGCGAGACTGGGTATGCGGCAGGTGGTGAGGGAACCAACAAGAGGGAAAAACCCACTTGATCTTATCCTCACCTATCTACCTGTTGCAGATGCATCTGTCCATAACAGTATTGGTAGGAGTGATCACTGCACAGTCCTTGTGGAGATGAAGTCCCATCTTCACATTGAGGGTACCCAAAATTGTGTTGTGTGGCACAACCATCATGCTTAATGGGATAGATTTTGAACAGGTCCAGCAACTCAAAACTGGGCATCCATGAGGTGCTGCAGACCATCAGCAGCAGCAGAATTGTATTTGACCACAATCTGTAACCTCATGGCCCGACATATCCCTCACTTTACCATTACCATCAAGCCGGGAGACCAACCCTGGTTTAATGCAGGAAAACATGCCAGGAACAGCACCAGGCATACCTCAAAATGAGGTGTCAGCCTGGTGAAGCTACAACACAGGACTACTTGCATGCCAAACAGTGAAAGCAGCATGCGATAGACAGGACTAAGCGATCCCAGAACCAACAGATCAGATCTAAGCTCTGCAGTTCTGCCATATCCAGTCATGAATGGTGATGGACAATTTAACAACAGGAGGTGGAGGGTCCACAAATATCCCCATCCTCAATGATGGGGTATCACAGAATCACAGAATAATACAGTGCAGAAGAGGCCCTTCGGCCCATCGAGTCTGCACCGATGCATTAAAGACACCTGACCTGTTTACCTAATCCCATTTGCCAGCACTTGGCCCATAGCCTTGAATGTTATGACGTGCCAAGTGCTCATCCAGGTACTTTTTAAAGGATGTGAGGCAACCCGCCTCTACCACTCTCTCAGGCAGTGCATTCCAGACCGTCACCACCCTCTGGGTAAAAAAGTTCATCCTCAAATCCCCCTTAAACCTCTTGCCCCTCACCTTAAACTTGTGTCCCCTCGTAACTGACCCTTCAACTAAGGGGAACAGCTGCTCCCTATCCACCCTGTCCATGCCGCTCATAATCTTGTACACCTCGATCAGGTCACCCCTCAGTCTTCTCTGCTCCAGCGAAAACAACCCAAGCCTATCCAACCTCTCTTCATAGCTCAAATGTTTTATCCCAGGCACCATCCTGGTGAATCACCTCTGCACCCCCTCCAGTGCAATCACATCCTTCCTATAATGTGGCGACCAGAATTGCACACAGTACTCCAGCTGTGGTCTTACCAAAGTTCTATACAACTCCAACATGACCTCCCTGCTTTTGTAATCTATGCCTCGATTGATAAAGGCAACTGTCTTTTTCACCACCCTATTAATCTGCCCTTCTGTCTTCAGAGATCTATGGACAAACACGCCAAGTTCCCTTTGTTCCTCGGAACTTCCCAGTGTCAGGCCATTCATTGAATAATTCCGTGTCACATTACTCCTTCCAAGGTGTATCACCTCACACTTTTCATGGTTAAATTCTATCTGCTACTTTTCTGCCCATTTGACCATCCCGTCTATGTCTTCCTGTAGCCCAAGACACTCAACCTCACTGTTAACCACTCGGCCAATCTTTGTCATCCGCGAACTTACTGATCCTACCCCCCACATAGTCATCTATGTCGTTTATATAAATGACAAATAATAGGGGACCCAGCACAGATACCTGTGGTACGCCACTGGACACTGGCTTCCAGTCACTAAAACAGCTGTCTGTCATCACTCTCTGTCTCCTACAGCTAAGCCAATTTTGAATCCATCTTATCAAGTTACCCTGTATCCCATGTGCATTTGCTTTCTTGATAAGTCTCCCATGTGGGACCTTGTCAAAGGCTTTGCTAAAATCCATATAAACTACATCAACTGCACTACCCTCATCTACACACCTGGTCACATGCTCAAAAAATTCAATCAAATTTGTTAAGCATGACCTCCCTCTGACAAAGCCATGCTGACTATTCCTAATCAAATTTTGCCTCTCCAAGTGGAGATAGATTCTCTCCTTCAGAATTTTCTCCAGCACATCAGTTCAAAAGACAAGGCTGAAGCATTTGCAATCATTTTCAGCCATCAGTGCCGAGTGGATGATCCATCTCAGCCTCCTACTAATGTCCCCAGCATCACAGATGCCAGTCTTCAGCCAATCCAATTCAGTCCACATGATATCAAGAAATGGCTGAAGGCACTGGATGCTGCAAAGGCTATGGGTCCTGACAACAGTCCAGCAATAGTACTGAAGACTTGTGCTCCAGAACTACCTGCGTCCCTAGCCAAGCTGTTCCAGTACAGCTACAACATTGGAATCTACCGGGCAATGTGAAAAATTGCCCAGGTATGTCCTGTACACAAAAAGCAGGACAAGTCCAACCCGGCCAATTACCGCGATATCAGTCTACTCTCAATCATTAGTAAAGTGATAGAAGGGGTCGTTGACAGTGCTATCAAGTGGCACTTGCTCAACAATAACCTGCTCACTGATGCTTAGTTTGGGTTCCGCCAGGGCCACTCAGCTCAAACATGGACAAAAGACATGAACTCAAGAGGTGAGGTGAGAGTGACTGGCCTTGACATCAAGGCACTATTTGCATGAGTATGACATCAAGGAGCCCTAGCAAAACTGAAGTCAATGGGAATCGGGGGAAAGCTCTCCACTGGTTGGATTCATACCTAGCACAAAGGAAGATGGTTGTGGTTGTTGGAGGTCAATCATCTCAGTCCCAGGACATCACTGCAGAAGTTCCTTAGGGTAGTGTCCTAGGCTCAGCCATCTTCAGCTGCTTCATCAATGACCTTCCCACCATCATAAGGTCAGAAGTGGGGATGGTGGCTGATGATTGCACAATGTTCAGCACCATTTGCAACTTCTCACATTCAGAAGCAGCCCACGTCCAGATGCAGCAAGACCTGGACAATGCTTGGGCTGATAAGTGGCAAGCAACATTTGTGCTACACAAGTGCAAGGCAATGATCATCTCAAACAAGAGAGAATCTAACCATCTTCCCTTGATGTTCAATAGCATTACCATCACTGACTTCCTCCACTATCAATATCCTGGGAGTCACCATTGACCAGAAACTGAACTGCACCAGCCACTTAAATGCTGTGGCTCTCTTGTTTGGCACCACATCCACCACCTTCAACATTCACTCCCTTCACTACTGATGCACAGAGACAGCATGGTGTACCACGTCCAAGATGCATTGCAGCAACTCACCAAGGCTCCTTCGACAGCACCTTCCAAATCCGCGAGCTCTACCACCTAAAAGGCTGCATGGGAACGCCACCACCTCCAAGTTCCCCTCCAAACCACACATTATCCTGACTTTGAACAATATCGGCTTTCCTTCACTGTCACTGGGTCAAAATTCTGGAACTCCTTTCCGAACAGCACTGTGGGTGTACCTATACACTAAGAACTGCAGTGGTTCAAGAAGGCTCTCACCACCTCAAGGGCAATTAGGAATGGGCAATAAATTCTGTCCTAGCCAGTGATGTCCACTTCCCATGAACGAATGAAAAAACCCAGGAGAAGCGCCATGCAAAGATGGAGTAAGATGGTTGCTGTTGATATTTGTTTTGGTGAAAATAAGAGTAGGGGATGGGGTTCTTATTTTTTGCTCAATTATTCATGGATCATATTATGAATTGCAATGGCTGACAGTGGCAGTGGTGACAAATAGAACACTTGAAATAGAGCAGAATACTTAATTAATTATTTGAGTTCTGATTCTACTTGTGGTCTCTACTGAGGAATCCTTTGAATGCCTGTCCTCCTGATGCTCCTTTCATGCTTCTCTGTCTCAAGCAGAATAATAGGCAATGCCAATGCGAAATACTTTTGCAATTACTTTTGCTACTAGGTTATTTTAAAACACAAGGTTAAATGCTTGAAGCAGAGGTGCCCAACATTTTCACGTTGGGGGCCACATTACAATTTATGTCTTACATAGGGGGCCCATGAAACAATTTTTAAAAGATAAAGGCATTAAAAATTTATCTTACTATTAATCAAAACAACAACAAAGATGCATTTTTGTGAAGAAGCTTTAAATGAGAAAATTAATTTATTGACTTACTTTCTGATCACTATGTTGGACACTGATTAAGTGAGACATCTGACATTTTTGCTTGCACAAATAGTCAATTCTTGCCTGCACACTTGTTGCAGCGATGCAAAATATTCCAGATAGATATCCATTGTCAGGAGTGATCTTGATCGCTCCCTCTCCCACTTCTCTCTCTCTCTCTCTCTCTCTCTGTCCGTCTCTCTCTCTTTGTCGCTTTCTCACCCTCCCTCTATGTCCCCCGCTCTGTGTTGTCCCTCCCTCTCTGTGTCATCCCCCCCTCGCTCTCTACCCCTCTCCCCCCTCACTCTCTTCCCTCTCTACCCTCTCTCTCCCTCCCCTCTCTCTCGCCCTTTCTCCCCTCTCCCTCTATCCCCCCTCCCTCTCTTCCCTCTCTCACCTCTCCCTCTCTCCTGACTCACACTTTCTCTCCTCCCTCTCTTTCTCTTCCCTCTCTCTCTTTCCTCCTCTCTCTCTTCTCTCTTTCTTTCTCCCCCCTCTCTCCTCTCTTTCTCCCTGCCCCCTCTCTCTCTGCCCCTTCTCTCTCTCTCTCTGCCCCTCTCTCTCGCTCTGCCCCTGCTCTCTCTGCTTCCCCTTTGCCTTCTCTTTGCCCCATCTCTCTCTGCCCCTTCTCTCTACCTGCTCCCCCCTCTCTGTCTGCCCTTATCTCCCCGCTCGCTCTTTGCTCCCTCTCTCTCTCCCTCCCTCTCTCTCTGCCCCGCCCCCCCTCTCTCTCTATCCCTCTCTCTCTAACCCACTCTCTCTCCCCTTCCTCTCTCCCTCCCTCTCTCTCGCTCCCTCTCTCCCTCCCACTCTCTCCCCTTTCCTCCCTCCCCACCCTCTCTCTCTGTCTCTCTGTCCCTCTCTCTGTGATAGTTACAGTGAGCGGGAACTCTCAACAGCGTGTACCATATACAAGATACACTGCAGCAACTCACCACGCCTCCTTCGACAGCACCTTCCAAACCTGAGACCTCTTCCACCTCGAAGGACAGGGGCAGCAGATTTGTGGGAACACCACCAAGTTCCCCTTCAAGTCACACACCATCCTGACTTGGAAATATATCGCCTTTCCTTCACTGTCGCTTGATAAAATCTTGGAACTCCCTCCCTAACAGCACTGTGGGTGTACCTGCACCAGGTGGACTGCAGCGGTTCAAGAAGGCAGCTTACCAGCAGTTTCTCAAGGGCAATTAGAGTTGGGCAACAAATGCTGGCCTAGCCAGCGACACACATATCCCATGAAAATTAAAAAAAAAAAATCTGCTAAGGGACTGAAAGCTTAAGAGTGGTGGCGAACAGTTGTTTTCAAATTGGAGGAAAATGTGCAGTGGTGTTCGCCAGGGTTGGTGTTAGGTACACTACTCTTTTTGATCTATATTAATGACCTGAACTTGGCTATACAGGGCATGATTTCAAAGTTTGCAAATGACACAAAATTTGGAAGTGTAATAAACAGTGAGGAGATTAGAAATGGACTTCAGGAGAACATAGACTGGTGAAATGGCTAGGCACATGACTGATGAAATTTATCGCAGAGAAGTGTGGTGATTCATTTTGGTGGAACGAATGAGGAGAGGCAATATGAACGAAATGGTATAATTTTAATTGGCATATAGGAACAGACAGACCTGGCAATACATGTACACAAGTCTTTGAAGGTGACAGATTAAGCTGAAAAGGCTGTTTAAAAGATATTTGGGATCCTTGGCTTTATAAATAGAAGCATAGAGTACAAAAGCAAGGAGGTTATGCTAAACCTAGCTGGAGTATTGTGGCAAATTCTGGATACTACACTTTAGGAAGGATGTCAAGGTCTTAGAGACAGTGTTGGAGAGATTTACTAAAATGGTACAATGGATGAAAGACTTCAGTTACATGGAGGCACTTGAGAAACTGGGAGAACAGCCTTAGAGCAGAGAAGGTTGTCAGGACATTTGATGGAGTTGTTCAAAATCATGGGAGGTTTTGACAGAGTAAATAAGGAGAAACTGTTTCCAGTGGCAGAAGAGTAACTAAGCAACAAGCACAGAGCTAAGGTAATTGGCAAAAGAACTAAAGGCGACATGAGGATTTTTTTTTCGCAGTGAGTTATTTATTTTATTTAGAGATACAGCACTGAAACAGGCCCTTCGGCCAACCGAGTCTGTGCCGACCATCAACCACCCATTTACACTAACCCTACAGTAATCCCATATTCCCTACCACTTACCTACACTAGGGGCAATTTACAATGGCCAATTTACCTATCACCTGCAAGTCTTTGGCTGTGGGAGGAAACCAGAGCACCCGGCAAAAACCCACACAGTCACAGGGAGAACTTGCAAACTCCACACAGGCAGTACCCAGAATCGAACCCGGGTTCCTGGAGCTGTGAGGCTGCGGTGCTAACCACTGCGCCACTGTGCCGCCCTATGATCTGGAATGGATTGCCTGAAAGGGTAATGGAAGCAGATTCAATAATAACTTTCAAAAATAAAGTGGATCAATACTTGAAAAGGAAAAAAAAATGCTGAGCTATGGCGAAAGAGAAGGGGAATGAGATTAATTGAATAGCTCTTTCAAAGAGCTGGCACAGGCGAGATGGGACAAATGGCCTCCTTCTGTGTTGTAGCATTCTATGATTCTCTATGGTTCTAAAGCTCCCAGAAGCACAGCCATGACAAGGTAGAAACCTGATGTAAATGCCATCTGCCCTAATTTGCAGACCGCAATCAGTACATTGAGTTATTCTGACGCAAAGAAACCCAGCAAACGTTTTTGATCTTTCTGTAATTTTGCATTTAGATTGCAAAATTGTTTCCCTATTTGAGCCTTCTGTAAATCGTATGACTATTATTCTACAGTTATATCATAATTACCCAGTCAGAACATTCATGAATAAAACTTTTACAGTTCGTTTGACTGCCATAATTACCAGCTCTGAGTGTACTTTAAAGATTGGATGAAAGTGAATGCAAACAAGAACCTAAATTTGCAATTTAGATGATGTTCATAATACATTTTTTTGCTCTCAGTACGTTGTGCTCTGAATCCTTGGCTCCAATTCTCTCTGCTTTTCTTCCATCCTTTTCTGACAATGGTAGCTTTTGTAGAGATATGGTTCCACGGACATGAATTTTCCTCCAATAGTTCTCTTTCTTCATGAATGAGCCTGAGCAGTGAGTTTTTTTCTAAATTGGGAAGCGTATTACAGACAAATCTGATCCTGTCCCCATCTGACACTGGTACACACACGATGGGCCGAAGGGCCTGTTTCTGTGCTGTGTAACTCTATAACACCCACACACCTGCCTTTTATAGTACAGTGACCCAGTGGTATTTTGGATCATTATCAAAATATTGCTGTAGTTGACAAACCTCAAATAGTGAAGACAAATGTCAAACTTTATATATCGATATATTCTAAACAATGTTGGCAGCAGATATTTATAAAATTTGTCTGAAGCTGTTATGCTGTCTGAAACTGACAAGACTTTGCACCTGAAGAATTTTAATGGGAAATTGCTCCCCATCAAAATACAGGCCCCAATGACAGGTGGGTTGGGAGTGGTGAAGACTTAAATATGGGGAACGTGTCCCAATATGCCACACACATGCCCACCACTTTTTTATATTAAATATTGGGGCCATAAACTTGAAACTTACATTAGTAAAAACAGTGAACCTGATTTTAACTGCCCAATCTGACTGAAACCAGGTTCGGGTGCAATGAAAGTAACATCGAACCACTTACCCTGACTGATTCTGCTTCCTTCCCATTGTGTCCCCATATTAACCTTGTTTTTTGAGCAGGTGAGTAGGGCATCTGTAGGAATGGAGCAGGGTCCTGTGCAGATCGGGCTAATGATGCATCTGGACCTGATCTGCAATATCAATCAGAGGCTTGAGCAGGAGATGGCAGTGTTGGCTCCTCCGTTAGGCAAAACCTGCCAGGAGCCACATCCTGGACCACAAGAGGTCCAGCAGCTGAGTTTAAAATTTATTTTTCAGGTTTTCTTGTGTGCCAGAAGGGGCAGGAGCTCTCCTCCAGGCCTCATAAGGAAGCCTTGGGCCTCCCTTGCACAAGGCTACCTCTGCCTTCTCCCGATCCTGGCCTCAACCTCTAAAACACTCCTGCCCCTCCTGATCTGCCACCTCCTGCTCTTTGTTTATGCTCCTGTCCGCCGGCTAGGCTGCCAATCTGGTTAGGTGGAAGTCTGAAGCATATTATTTAAATAAAGACCTGCCATTAAGATTGATAGAGCCTCCACTTCCCTAGCCTTGCCGATTTCTCCCCATGCTACCATGCACTATCCCACTTCTCCGTTAATATGTGACTCTGGCCAACTCACTCTGTCTGGATATTAATCTGAAATCTGCAGTTTTGCTACCGCTGGCTGTCACTCATCAAACACCCAATGTTTAACTGAATAGTGAGAGAACACACTTAAAAGAGATTCGGAAAGCACTTTTTCTGTTTTATTTATATGGCCAGTGAGAGTTCAAAAGCTTCCTAAAATAGAATAAAAACATATCCATCAACACCCACATGTACACTGCCAACAGGCGTCAATGAATAGTGATGAAGAACAGCCATGGCCAATTTTCCCCGCCATATCTCTATGATGCTGTGTTCTATATAAGGAAACTGGATCTCATATTCTGTCCTAGAGTATTCCTTTAAGTGTTGTCAGACTATACATCATGCTTTAAGCTGTATCAGCAGTCTTAAACAAACTTATTATCAATGCAAAACAGTATTCCTCCTAATTAGTTAAATAAGTGTATTGTGACATGCTTTATATTATACTTCATTTGAGAGCAGATTTTTAATCATATCAAATTATGGAAAATCATTTAAATATTTAGCAGTTGACTGCATAAAAACTCTACAGAAGATTTTCCACCAGTGCGGAATAGATGTACAAAAACTGAGAACTGCATAACAGCAAAAGAACAGACTTTTCTGTGAGATCAGCACCACAAATTCTCCTGCAATTGTTTTTAACTAAATTAAAATCCCTGAGGCACAATAGAACAAGCAGAGGTGAGCGAGTCAATTTTTTTTTGTGGGATGTGGGCGTCGCTGGCTAGGCTTGCATTTATTGGCCATCCCTAATTTCCCTTGAACTGAGTGCCTTGCTATGCCATTTCAGAGGCAACCACATTGCTGTGGGTCTGGAGTCACATGTAGATCAGGTAAGGGCACCAGATTTCCTTCCTTAAAGGACATTCGTGGATCAGATGGGTTTTTACAACAATTGACAATAGATTCATGGTCACCATTAGACTAGCTTTTTAATTCCAGATTTATTAATTGAATTCAAAATTCACCATCTGCCATGGTGGGATTCGAACCTGTGTCCCCAGAGCATTAGCCTGTGCTCTGGATTATTAATCCAATGGCATTACCACTGCCTCCCCAATTAATCAGCTACGTTGAGGCAGAGACTGTTAAGAATCCACAGACCTGAAAGTGTTAACTTCACAGTGCTCTTTATCTGGAGAGAAGAGGTTACTGTGCAGAAAAAAACACATTGCTGATCAACTGATCTGAACTAAAAAGCATAAAAGAGGCTTACATCTAAGGTGTAATAGAATACAAAAACACACCTGGCTTTAAAACAAATTGATACTTAATACCATGCCAACTGTATTAGCTGTTCCTGAAATGGAATTAATGAAAAGTTCAATGTGCAAGAGAATCGACAGAGGAAGTAGGAGTGATACTTTGTTATTGGAAAAACCACAGAGGAGTAATCACAGCAAGCTGTCATCAGAAAATATGCAGCTTGCAAGTAGTGGGCCCCATTTATGACCCTGCTTTAACACGCTTTTTATCTTCGCGCAAAACCAGGCTGAGGGGTTGGGGGGACAGGGTGTGCTGAGTGGTGTGTATGCAGTCGATGACTGTTTTTCACATTTGCAAACAATCAGCAATCAATCTGAAGATATTGGGGCTTAACTGGTTCTGAAGAAAGTGAGCAATCCAGAGATGGCTGGTACTTAGGGTCAAATATTTGTGAAGCAGCTGATACCAGATGCAGCTGTTATAATGACAGTGCAGCAGAAAGGAAGCTGAAGGGGAAAAAGCACTGTTACACATTTGAACTTAATCTATACATGCTACTGAAAATGTGGACAGGCTTAAGGACAAAATGCAAAGGAAAATGTACTTGTTAAAAAAAAAAACCCTGTTCATGAGGTATGTTATAAAGCAGTTTAATTGGAATGTCCCAAGCAATTGATAATGGTTGCATTATTTTATAAGACCTTTGGTTTCCAGTCGGTGATTGAATACAGGGCCCCAGACTTTACAGACAGGACCTTGTGATGTCTTCTCATCATTTGTTAGTAATCCTATTGAGCTCAGTCATGAATTGTAGCATCTTCCTGTAAATTGAAAGTCTAAAGTACTTTCATGGCTTTTTGTTTGCAACAGGAAGTCAGCTGATGGCCTGGTCTGCCTCAGTGATTAAGTCATGAGTGGGCTGCATCCTCCAGTACTTTGGTGTTCTGTGCAGTAGCTTGTAATAACAAGATCCTGAAGAAAAAGGAGTGCTTTTAACTACTGGTGCAGAGACTAATCTGTTAACAATAGATTACAGCACAGTCATTATGGTTAAAGCCCTATTTTAACAGAACTAAAAGACTTTTGTGATCTGAAATTCATGCATGTGTATGTAGTTTGATCATATAAGTGTATCCGGCAGTGTCTTGAAGGAAGCTATCCTAAATTAATGTTGGCGATCCCTCCTTGTCCATTTTTGTTGCTGTCCGGAGGTGATAGTAGAATCATCACATAACCTACTGGCTTTCCTGTAATTTGTTTTTAACGTTACCGCTCTCTTTGAAGTCAAACAGTCTGCTGTGAGCTGAATATGTGCAGCTTGTTGCAATTTCAAAGTAAAAATGCCATGATTGCTGCTATATTTGATAACCCTTGACCAGTCTCAGTGAATTTCTTCCTTGCCAGAGCTTTTTTTGGAGGCCATACTTAGCCTTAAAATCTATTTTTTCATATTTATAACCCTTCCCTTGTCTGGTTATTATGACCAAGAACTCCAATTGGTTTTAAGCTCTCATCATTTTACTTCACAATTTTAATAAGTTTTTAATTGACTTGCACTTAATCTCTGTGCACTTCTTTCCTAGACTGCCAAGCAAAGGTGAAGTTCCTTGCATTAAAAAAACAGATAACTTTAAACAGTGGTTGGGTTAATGCTTTCCAGAAGACTGTGTAGAGGTGGATGGCAATGAAAGAGGTCAAAATGTGCTTTAAATGAATAACGGGAAAGAAAATTAAAAAAAAGTAATGAAATGCCTTGAATATAGCAGTTAACCCTTTCACAGATGTAGAAAATCCTTGTCCCTCTTGCTTTCTGGTATATAATTTAGCTCAGTTTTTTTTCACCATTTCTCATAGGCCAGCATTTTGTGCATGGCTTTGTTTGTTCTCATATGTGGCTGTCACACTGCACTGGCTAAGACCATTGAAACTCTCTCCATCATGTAAAATGTAAGTTTCCCCTCTCCTAACTTGTCCAGCGCTAATGTTGAATATTTTAAAGAAGACAAATAGAGGTAGAAAGCAAAGTTTGTAACAGTCCATCATAAGCCTTAGACCTCATTAACTCTCCTTGTCTTTATTTCTCTCCTTTTGCTCAAATTTTCTCTATTTTCTCTATTTTTCTTTGGTTTTGGTTGCCTTACATTTTTCTCTTCTCAGTCTTACTTTAATTTTCTCATGATTTCTTGCTTTATTTCTCTTCTGTGTTTATCTGTCTATGTAATTTTTCAATTTACTTTTATCCACTTTTTACTGATTTTTATTATCCCTCTCCATCGCTTGGTTCCATCCCTATAATCTTCAGACTCACAGTCCGGATGATCGATTGGCTTCGGGCTCTTTGTTAACAGTCACTGTTGTGATATCACATCCAGAGATACTGCAGTACTATTTTAGGTGAATTTTAAGCTATGCTCTTCATTTTAACTAGTTTGGAGTAGACTGAGAGCTGCTAAAATCAATACAAAATATTTCTGTATAATCTACATTGAAGCACGTTTTCAAATCCATTCCATATTTTAGAGACATTTCCAGCTTAGAAGGAGGCCATTTGGCCCATCGGGTCCATGACAGCTCTCCTTGGAGCAATCCAGTTAGTCCCACCCCTCTCTGCTTGATCCCCATACTCCTGCACATTTATTTCCTTCAAGAGATCATTCAACTTCCTTTTGAAATCATTGATTGTCTCTGTTTCCATCACCCTTGTGGGCAGCGAGTTCCAGGTCATTACCACTCGCGACGTAAAATGGTTCTTCTTCACATTCCCCCTGCATCTCTTGCCCAAAGCCTTCAATCTGTGTCCCCTAGTTCTTGTACCATCAGCTATCAGGAACAGTTTTTCCTTGTCTGAATTATCTATGCCTTCCATAATCTTGTACACTTGTATTAAATCTTCCCTCCAGCTGAAATCATATAACTCAGCACAGAGAAAGGATCAGACGTGGATCCTTTGTGGTCTGTATGGTGCAACAGCACATTAGCTGGTACAATTACCCAGTTAACTATCAAAGGAGCTGTCCCCCATTGTTTTTAATTGATTTGTGTTAATTTTCAACAAGGTGTTCCTCTGTTATTTAGTTGCATGTAATGGGGATGATCATGATGTGACCCCCATTGTTGTTATGAATAAAAAGAAAAGAGAAATGTGTTGGAAGGCTAAAAACAATGGGAAAGCTAACTACCTCCTCAAAAAGAAAAAAAAATGAATTGTTATTCATGCAAAATGAAAGTGAGGCAAGGCAACAAAAGGAAAAGCAGTGAGAGACAGAAAGATTTTTTAAAAATCTGTTTTCAGCAGACTGCAAATCAGCAACTATGGGCACTCAGTTAAGCAGCCACTATATACGTGAGCCCCACCCATTAAGGTGTTTTCATTCTCTGCCATTTTCCCACTTTTTTTCCCCCCAACCTCTTCTAAAGGCCATGAGTACTCCCAAGTGACCATTCTTCACTTAACGGATGGGTGGGACTTTGTGCAAGATAGGATATGGACTATATAATATTGGATGAGCTGAGGTTTATGTAGGAAGGAGGATGGGAAACTGGCTAGAAGAGCCATGGTATAGTCCAGTCTTAGACGTGATAACTTTTGGAGGATAGCTTTTCTACACCTGATAGGCTAAGACGGGCAATGTTACAATGTCAGAACCTTAGCTCAGGTCACACAGCTGAGGTTGCGAATAGTCTGGTTCAACTTGAGACACTGGCCAGGGAGAGGGATGGAATTGATTGTGACTTTACAGAGTTTGTGGGAGGGTGAACGATTATGGCTTTGGTCTTTCCAATGTGTAACTAGGAAGAATTGCAACTCATGCAGGACTATATGTCAGACAGGCAGTCTGAGAACACAGAGACAGTGGAAATCTCAGCAAAGATGGAAAAAGGCAGAGCTGAGTGTCATCAGTGTACATGTGGAACCTTGCTCCATGCCACTTGATGATGTTGCTGGGGGAAATATGTAAATGAGAAAGAGGAGGAGGCCAAGAAAAGACTAATGATGGACTTCAGTGGAAACAGAGTTAGGGTGGGAAGAGAAACCATTTCTCATAGAAGTGCAGGCAATGCTTTCCTGTACTGTAATGTCAATATCAGGATGTTAATATCTGTGAATTTACTAGAAATTGATGGGGAGGTGCAACGTTGTCTGCGGAGTGCTGTAGAATATGGTTGAATAGTGGGGGCATCCAAATGAGTAAATATTCTGGAATTCTGCTCGATAAATTCTGGCAAAATAACCAAGGGGAGATGAAGAGACATTTTTTATGCAATGAGTTGTAGTGATCTGGAATTCATTGCCTGAAGGACTGTTGGAACAGATATAATAATAACTTTCAAAAAGGAATTGGATAAATATTTGAAGGGGAATATTTTGCAGGGCTATGGGAAAAGGGCAGAGGAATTGGACTAATTAGATAGCTCTTTCAAGGAGCTAGCAAACATTTGTGCTATGTCATTCTATGATTACAATGGGGCTTAGGCAGTATTTATTAGGAACTTTTTCCAGGAGATTAAATGATTCAGGTATAGTCGGTGACAAGGTAGGTTGTACACAGTCTGTAGAAGGAGTAGGCTTGGTCAGCCACTACCTCTCTCTTTCAATGCTTTCTTTTTCTTAATTTTATAGATACAAAGGAGAGAGGTTTGAAAAGTAAAACTTTTCCAGGTACAGGAAATCATAATCACTGCAGTACTTTGTGAAAAAAAATCAAAGGATGTGGAATGAATCAATTACAGAACAAATATGTTCAAAACTCACCTTTATGTGACTGATGTGTTTATTCAACCTGCTTTGCTGAGAAATTGTTTCCTTAATTCTTGGTATTATGTTTGTTTATCATGTTAGTCAAAATCCTGTTTTAAACAGAAACATTTCCCATTAAAGGCACAACATGGTTTTGATATGGATGTCTTGAGCACATTTATTATCCCTTTGAAAGGTATAAGTTAGTCAACAAAAAACATACTCCCTTTCAGCTCATGGAACAACTGCAGCCAAATGCTGTTCTCTTTGGTAACTTATTAAATTAAGTGCCCTGTTTACCCAGTTCTGAATTGTGGATTCATGCCATCTGGACACTGCAGACAGTTTTATTTTTATTGCCTACCAGCCTTTAGGAAAGAGGAGCATTGATTTCCTCTCCCCAACCACTTCTGGGCTGTGTTTCAGTGCCTTGCCTCCTGCAGTGAACTACTTGTAATGCCTGCTGCAGCACATTATGCCAGCCAGTCCCCATTAGTATTTCAGATATTTGACAAGTAAACTGTCTTGTGTGCTCCTCTGTGGTGGTGATTAACTCTAGCATAATCCAAGAAAGGGAAATGGATGAGCAAAGTGGCTGTCAGAAATTTGGGATGACGTGTACGATTTTAACCCCACTCACCTGGCAGAGACCAAAGAAGTGGAAAGACAGCAAGACAATTCACCCAAAAGCCAGTGCGGTCCTTTTTTAACATACACATATTGGGTCCCAATGATGTCATCAGGAACCAGCTGCAATTTTAACTGGACAGACTGAGCAGGTGGATGCAATGGCTTCCTGGCCAGGTGAAGAAATTGGGGAATAGACTTAGTGTCAGGAAAGGCCCAAACAGGTAAGCTTTTTCAATTTTCTTGCAGGGCCAGGAATAGCTGGAGTATCGCAGACTCACAGCCCATTCCTGATCACGAGACCGCCCCTGCCCCCGCACTGTCCTGCCACAACCGCTCAAAGGGCTGGATTTTATGTCGGACGGACGGGAGCTAGCCATCGATGTAAAGGTTGGTGGAGAACCCGCTTCCGCCCAGCCCGGGGATCCATCCCGTTTTTTACGGGTCCCTGGGCTTTAATTGGTCTGAGGTGGGACTTCCACCTGCTTGAGGGAGGAAGTCCCGCCTTATTGAGCTGCCTGACAATCATGGGGCCAGGAGCTCTTAGTCCCAGCATCGCCACCAGGAGCGGTGGCCACTGCTGGGACTACAACCCGGCCGAGGACATGGAGCCAGGAGTGCAGGTAAGTTTAGTTTGCCTCACCAGGGAGATCAGTTGCCTCCTGGCGAGGCAAGGGTGGTCGTTTGGGGTAAGGGGAGGTGTCTCGGGTCCTGGGGGTGGTTGGGGAAGCGGGGGCAATCCTCAATTGGAAAACCTGTGCCCATTTGTCAGGGCCCACACCCGGGCGCTGAGAGGCTGTCAGCTTTCACTGGGCAGCCTTTCATGTCTCCCGGACACCGGCTTGCCATGGATAAAATCTGCATGGAGGCGGGAGAAGGCCCTTAAGTGGCCACTTAAGAGCCTTGATTGGCCTGAGGGAGGCGGCCCGTTTCTTGCCGCCCCCCCCCGCACCTTCCACCCCCCCCCCCAACCCACCAGCCCACGTCAAGTGGGGTGGAGGCGGGACCGGGTTGGGAAGGCATCCCGGAGCCTCTCGCTCAATTTTACGCCATCCCCCCGCTACCATCCGGCTTGCTGGGGTGGCATAAAATTCCGGCCAAAAAGTCAGAGCCGTCAGTCGATCCCACCATCTACCTGGTGTCAGATATAGCTTCTGGCCATGCGTTATTACACATTTTCCTGTCACTTTCCCACCCAGGACAGGTGGGAAATCAACCAGTAGGATTTAAGTGAATGCTGGCTGTTAAAATCAGTCAGGTCTCATTGTGCTGTGTGCCGGCAGGAAATTAACTTGTCACTGGAAACCGGCTGGAAGGTAAAATCCAACCAAAAAATTCATATAGTGCAGGAAAAATGCGAGATGAGCTGCAGTGCCACATCACTTTCCTGTTTTAAATATTATTTATCAGCATCAACAAATTTGGTTGAAGCATCTCAGATTATCAAGCTGTGGAAACAGTAAAAAATCATTCACCAGATCTGTAGCACTCTTCCTAAATTGTGTGAGAACAGAAAACCTATCAAGCCATTTGTTTTAACAGATCAGTATAAATATGTTATTACCAGTTACATTTGCATTGCCAGTGATTAGTGCTATAAATACTGTTTGGGCCTTTCTATGCCCCGATTAATTTTTTAACAGGACTGAACCAAGCCCCAGTCACTTGTATCAATGGCTACCTTGATGGACTTAGTGAAATTTGGGGCAGCCACCACTGGTTCATTAATCACTCTCCTGACCACACTACCTTGTTTTTTTTGTAGCAAGTCCATTAGTGGAGCAGCTATAGTGCTAAAATTTGCTACAAACTTGCAGTAGAAACCACACATCCCCAAAAACCTCATGACATCTCGTTTAGTCTTGGGGCAGGGAACTCCACCAATGCTTGTACTTTTGCTGTTCTTGGCAACACTCGTCCTTGCCTGAGGTAGGTTACCCGCGTTTTTGCAAATTCACTTTTGGCAAGGTTTATCACCATATTAGCCAACTGTAATTTTCTAAACAGAGCTTTTAGTTGTTCCAAGTGGTCCTTCCAGTGTCACTGTATACCAGCACATCATCAAGGTAAAACCACACAGTTAGGAACACTGGCTACCACTCAGCATTGGAAAAGATCGTCTGCTGTGAAAAAGGCTGATATTTCTTTAGCTCGGGGTGTTAAGTATTCCTTTAACAAATATATCTTTGTAAGAAACGTGGCACTGCCAACTCTGTAGTCTTTCAAGCCAGCAATTGGAGTCTGCCTTTGTTACTGCATAAACCTTTCTGTAGGTTATGCAAAATCTAGTTGAACCATCAGGCTTAGGCATTAACACAACTGGGGAACTCCAGCTGCTTTGACTGGGTTCAATTAGGTGGTTTTCCAACATGTATTGGATTTCTGCTTTCACCTGGACCTGTTTCTCTGGACTTAAGTGATAAGGCTGCTGTTTTATAGGAGAGGATTCCCCTACATCCACGTCATGTATGGCTAAGGTTGTAAATCCTTGTTTGTCCCTACAGACGCCTTTAAATGCTGGAGTAGCCTTGTCAGATCTTCTCATTGTTCTGCACCTAAATATGAAAGCATACTGTCTAATCTCCCTCATAATTCAGTATTAGCTAACCAGATAGTAGGAGTTTCAATTTGAGAATTGTCTAGGCCTTCTTCTGCCCCATGCTCACTATCCCTTTCATCCTTCACTGTCCCTACTACCTGATATACCTGTTCTTGCTTATCTGGCTCTTTCCTGGGTTCCACTGGGAACATGCCTGGGGTTGCCCAGGCGGCAGCCCATCATTGCATCAAGGAGGCGACTGATGTCTTGTTCAAGAAGGCCGGCGACTATGTGCAATACTGGATCGACCCTGGCAGTCAGGCAGAGAGGGCCATCAGCTCCGGGGCCATTGCTGGATTCCCACAGGTGCAAGGTGTCATCAACTGCACGTACGTGGCCATCAAGGCTCCCACGTAGCTGCAGGTCGCCTTCATCAACAGGAAGGGCTTCCTTTCGCTCAATGTACAACCGGTCTGTGACCACCAAAAGAGTTTCTTGCAGGTGCGGGCCCACTTCCTTGGATGCCTACATACTTTGACAGTCCCAGGTGTCACAGATCTTCAGGCCCTCGTTTGCCTTCAGGGATGGATTCTCTGGGCAAAGGCTACCCGTTGAAGATATGGCTGCTGACGCCTGTGAGGACCCTCGCAATGCAGCAGAGGAGAGTTACAACACTTGTTGTGGCTCCACCCAAGTGACCATCGAGCAGGCCTTTGGGTTACTGAAGATGAGATTCCGGTGATCTAGTGGAGCCTGGCAGCATGCCCCAGCGAGAGTGTCCAATATAGTGGTGGTCTGCTGTGCTCTGCACAATCTAGCACTGCAGAGGGAGGAGGCCTTACATGAACAGGACAAGATTGATCGCCAGTCCTCATATGACTAGGATGATGTGAAGGAGGTTAATAAGCAGGCAGCACTGGATCTTGCCTTCCTTGCACCGGAGGCCAGAGCCACTGAGAGACGCACAAGGGAGGCACGGAACAATCTCATACATACCTGCTTCCTGCTACCATGACGGCCTCTCATAGTGAACTCAATAAAGACTCACCTCACTGTATTCTGCCTGTCGCCTCCTTCCTATTTCACTCCAGTGCCTAGTGCCCATCTTCACCACATGCTCTGATACAACTGAGGTGCTCACCAAAACATGACCTGTGCCTACACTGGCAGCCCATTGAGGGAGCACGGGTTAAGGTTGCATCTCACAAGTCAGCAATGAAAGCATCTGCCATTTACAGCAATGAATCTGACCTCCATTTATTACCACAACTGTAGCAACCAATGCGAAGGTCATAATTAATACGCCTGTGAAGCTCCAAGTGTGTCAAGGATCTTCTTTATACACTTTCATGCGCTTCTATGTAGTGCCACCCTTCTGCTGGCAGGAGCTGAGCTGGAGGCAGGCTGCTGTCAGACTCTCCCCTTGCCTGGGTTAACTTTGGTGGGCGCCCTTGGCTGTCTGAGGCCTGGAGGGCCCCGGCTGCCTGAGGATTTCTGCACAGATGCAGAAGGCTCGTCAGTCATCGCAGCTAATGGAGTTGGGCTTTTTGGCTGAGTGGCTTAGGAACCCCGGTCCACACTTGGAGCACCCTGAGGGGAGCGCCAGCTGTGGAATTAAGCCTCTCCCCCCACCCCCCTTCCTTTCAAGGTTCACTTGAACCTCTCTGCAGACCATAAAAGGATGAGGACTTGGAGAAGACTCCAGGCACCTCGTCCCTCTCTCGCCTTGCCACTGCTGTGTTCAGCTCATGGCAATGGTGTGCAAGTCTGTGGGATCTGGCTCTCTGTGAGGGTCGCCAACCTCTCAAAGGAGGAAGCCATGCGCTCACACACCGGAGACATGGCAGCACTCATGGCATGGATGGACTCCTCCATCATCCACAATGACTGTGCATTGCCTCTGGCAGCTCTGCCAGATGTTGCCTCATTTCTCTCTGCAACTCCAGCATGTTCTGTGTTGTTGACACCAGAAGCTCATCTTCAGCCTGGGCCTGGCCACCCACAGCCCTCTGTCAGTTGCTCAGGCGCCTGTGTGTGGTACTCTCACCAGCCTGTGACCCTGACTCTAAGCCTGGGCGCATACCCACCAACCTGAAAGTATCTGCGGTAGTGGATGGTGCATCCTCTGACTGTTCCTCCTCCTCCTTAGAGGTCGACAGCAGGCCCCTGTCCCAGTGGCTGAGCTTGCCTCTGACATTCCACGACCTGCATGACATGAGTGGGTTAGGTTGTTCAGGTCTCCTCATGCCAACCATGCATGATGTGGATCTCCAGAAGTGTGATGGAGGTCCCATGAACAAAATGACTCCTCATTCTCTTGTGCGGATACACCAGTCTCACCATCTGCAATTGCACAGCCGCCCTGGAACCCCGATAATTCCAGGAACATCAGGAATCCCGCACATCAGGAATCCACCGCCAGTCCTTGATGTCTCCCTGGTGTGATGGGCCTATTTTTCCTGCACACACAGAGGGACAAAGTTGGACCTTGCACGAAGAACAATAGGACACTTACACTAGTGGCAGCCCCTTGTCCCTCGATGGTGTCTCGCAAGTGATATGGCGGAGTGAAGGAGGTCATTGGCCCTCTTGCAGCACTGGACCCAGTTCCCGGGAGTGACCCCATGGCTGCTGACCTACTCTGCGATCTCCATCCAGGCTTTCTTGTTCAGGCAGGTGGGTCTCTTCTTGCCATCCCTTGGAAAGAGGACCTCCTTCCTTTCCCTTGCAGCTTGAAGGAGAATCTCCAGGGAGGCATCGCTAAACCGTGGGGCCACCCTATGTCTTGTCTCGGACATGGTCCCATTTTTCCACTCCGTCCAGTCGGTCCACAGTCCTGGTGCAGGGGCACAGGGAGGTTCCGGAGTCTCAGCAGCAGTAGAGGGGGTCCAGCAACACTCCAGACTCACTGTGTCAGTAAAAGGCAGCTGTACAAGCAGGGCTGGTAACTCTTTAAAGATGGTGGCAGCATCTGGGTTCTCATCGGCTGACACCACCATCAGCGCCTTGTAGCCCACCCCCATCCTGCAATAGGACAGGCCTGCACCTCTGATGTGTCAATTGGCCGGCTGCTGCGTGATCGCAGTCGGCCAGCCGAACACGTGACATGTGGTGACGGTACCTGCACCTGTGACAGGCTGACAAAATTCAGCCCACTAGTTCAGGCCCAGTTGGAGTATTGCAGCCAATTCTGGGCACCACACTTTAGGAAGGATTTAAGGTATTGGAAAGGGTACAGACGAGATTTAGTGGAATGGTTCCATAGATAAGGGATTGTGCAGACGGACTGGAGAAGCTGGGGTAGTTTTGCTTAGAACAGAGAAGGTTAAAAGGAGATTTGATAGAGGTGTTTAAAGTCATGAAGGCTTTAGATAGAATTAAATCAAGAGAAACTGTTTCCAATGGCTGAAGGGCCAATAACCAGGTCACAGATTTATGGTGATTGGCGTAAGAAACAGACTCAACAGGAGGAACCTTTTAATGCAATGCATGGTTTGGACTTGGAACGCCCTGCCTGTTAGGGTGGTGGATTGAGATTCAATAGTAGCCTTCGAAAGGGAATTGGTTAAAACCTGAAATTGAAAATATTGCAGGGATATGGGGAAAGAGCCGGAGGGGCAGGGTGGTCATAGAGTCATAGAGTTATACAGCACAGAAACAGGCACTTCGGCCCATCGTGTCTGTACTGGCCATCAAGTAGCTATCAGTTCTAATCACATTTTCCAGTACTTGGCCTGTAGCCTTGTATGCGTTTCAGGTGCTCATCTAAATACTTCTTAAATGTTGTGAGGGTTCCTGCCTCTACCACCCCTTCAGGCAGTATTCCAGATTCCAACCACCCTCTAAACCTCCTGCCCCTTACCTTAAGTCTATGCCCTCTGTTTATTGAAACCTCCACTAAGGGAAAATGTTTCTTCTTATCTACCCTATCTATACCCCTCATAATTTTGTATACCTCTATCAGGTCTCTCCTCAGCCTTCTCTGTTCTAAGGAAAACAACCCTAGCCTATCCAATCTCTCTTCATAGCTGAAATGCTCCAGCCCAGGCAACATCCAGGCAACAGAATCTCTTCTGCACCCTCTCCAGTGCAATCACATCCTTCCTATGGTGTGGCAACCAGAACTGTACACAGTACTCCAGCTGTGGCCTAACTAGCGTTTTATACAGCTCCATTATAATCTCCCTTCTTTTATATGCTATGCCTCGGCTAATAAAGGCAAGCATTCCATATGCCTTCCTAACCACCTTATCTACCTGTGCTGCTGCCTTCAGTGACCTATGGACAAGTACACCAAGGTCCCTCTGACCCTCTGTACTTCCTAGGGTCCTACCACCCATTAATCCTCCCAAAATGCATCACTTCACACTTCTCAAGATTAAATTCCATTTGCCACTGCTCTGCCCATCTTACCAGCCCATCTATATTGTCCTCTAATCGAAGGCTTTCCTCCTCACTATTTACGACACCACCAATTTTCATGTCATCTGCGAACTTATTGATCATACCTCCGATATTCATGTCTAAGTCATTAATGTACACTAGTGGTGACTAACAGTGTCATGCAGACCCCCAACCTGCCAAGAATGAGGCATATTAATTTAGCCACATGGACATTAAATTTCAAATTGTTGCTGGGAAGAAGAGAAGGCCTGTTACAAGGGCTGCCAGACACTTGGCTGGAAGATATTTACATATCAATAGGGACGAGAGGTTACTTCCCTTATCCATTTAACCCACAATGGACTTTGAGCGCCAAACATTGAAGGCAGGGAAGCGCATTCCAGGCCCTGCTAAGATGATACAATCCATAGAGACAATAGGTAGTCAGACCAGCTAGTCACATGACTAACCTGCTTGGCAACCTGGGTTTTTCTGAATTGTACAAAGAGGTTGAAATCAGTGACTGCAGAATGCTCCGGGACTAAAGAAGACCTCTCCTGTCTGTCTGCTCTCATCTCTTTCTCACAGAACTCCAAATCCATTGAAGACACACGAGCCCCAAGAAAGAAAAGTCTCCTAAAGTGAACAAGGTTTAAGAAGAATACTGGGCCCCAACGAAAAGCAAGATCTACCTACAATCAAGGACTCTACAGTGAGCTCGAAGAACCGTAACAAAAACCCTCTTCAGATATTGCCTCAAACTTTTCCACTTTATTTTTCTTCTGCTCTTTTCTGTCTCTATCTGCATGTGTGTATCACGTATGCATGTATGGGGCATGTTGTGTATCCATAGGCGTCAACTGAATTAGAGTTTAAGTTCAATAACATTTCAACCTTTCTTCTTTAAACCTAAGAAAACCTGTTTGTGCTAGTTTCTTTGCCTTATAATTGGAAAGCAGTGAACAAGGATTCACCAAGGGGGAGCTAAAAACACAATGTGTTTGAAAATAAAATCCTGTTACAGTAAGACCAGGTGAAGGCTGAGAGGGAACCCCAGACACCTTTTTCACCTGGTCGTAACAAATAGGAATGGTCCTTAAAAGAGCCAGCACAGACCCAATGGGCTGAATGGCATCCTTCCATGCTGTAGTATTCCACAATTCTATATTATTTACTGTACAGAAACAGCTATTCTGCCCAGCAGATCCATGTCGATGTTTATGCTGCACACAAGCTTCCGCCCATCCTTCTTCATCTAACCTCATCGACATATCCTTCTATTCCTTTCTCCCTCATTTGTTTATCTACCTTTCCCTTAAATGCATCTATGCTATTTGCCTCAACTACTTGTGTTATTGAGCTCCACTTTCTATCCACTCTCTCGATAAATAAGTTTCTCTTAAATTCCCTATTGGATGTATTCATGGCTATCTTATATTTATATCATCCAATTTTGGGCTCCCCCATAAATGGAAACTACTCCTCTAAGTTGACCCTATTTAATTCTTTCATAATCTTAATGATCTCTATCTGGTCACCCGTGAGTCTTCTCTTTTCTAGAGAACGCAGCCCCAGTCTGTTAAATTTTCCTGATAGGTGTAACCTCTCAGTTCTGGTATCATTCTAATAAATCTTTTTTGCACCTTCTCCAGTGCCTCTATATCCTTCTTATACCATGGAGACCAGAACTGAGCAGAGTAGTCCAAGTGTGGTCTAACCAAGGATTCTGTACAAAGTTTAACATAACTTCTCTGATTTTCAATTCTATCCCTTTAGATATCAACCCCAGTGCTTGGTTTTCTTTTTTATGACCTTATTAACCTGTATTCCTACTTTTACTGATTTATGTATCAATCATACAAATCCTAACATAATTGGGGTAATTTTGACTTTGTGCGATAGTATGAAATTGGTGATAGTGAATTGGTCACCCATTTTACATCTTTCCTGATTAAAATCATTAGAAATTGTTGTGTGATTGCCTTTAAGAGTAATGTACCTTTAAGAACTTAGTATGCTAATCAGCCAAGTACCAGGACATAGTCACGTGACTACATGCCAGTCGGACTCTTCTACTGTAATATCAAGAGGCAAGTCCTGTAATAGTTAGCTGTATACATTTTTTTAGCTGTTTAATAAACCTGTTTGAGATTTTCAAACAACCGGAACACCACACATCTCATTTTACGTTGCACCAGACAACATAAAAGAAGCTTCACATTGTGTGGTGGCAGCTGTGGTTAGTCGAAAAAAATCCAAGTTTGAAGACCACAGGAGAACAGCTTTTAAAAACTACCTCCCTACAGATGGAAGAGAGAAAGTTAAAGAAAAATACTGGCCCAAACAGGGAAAGACGAAAATACATCAGAGCACAGAACGAAAGGCTGCAAATCAATCACTGTGATCGGGTGGGTCAGTCTACCGTTGGTATAGGAATCCCAGTTTTTTTAAAAAAGAGAGAAGCCTTGAAGTCCTTAAAAGATTGAGTTCTTTTTCTCTCAAAGGCTCCCTGGAAAAGTAAAAATATGGGGAAGACCCAATCCCTTTCTTAGCCTGATTAAGTCTGCGCCATTACAGGAAGCGCCTGACAGTGAAAAGCGTGGGATACCTTCATTCACACAGCTGGCAGCTGAAGCTATAAAAAGAAAACCTGTTAAACCCACTCAACCGTGAAGACTCTTCATTCACAGCCTGAGTTTAAAAAAACTCATAAAACCATTCAAGCGTTAAGAATTGACTCTTGAAATGCTGTACAAAAAACTAGCAGAGAAAAGGCACTTGAAGTATCTATTGTACAACTATATATACAGACAGACTAGAGGCTGGAATCTAGACAAACAGACAAGCTTCTGCTGTCAATCAAATCAGCCAAGAGAGGTTTTTAAAGAGGAAAGCAGTACAGAGTCACAGAACCAGGTCTTAAAGCAAGTTCAAAGCAAAAGAACAGCAGACAGATGGATTCCAATTTTTCCAGCATGAACTGAAAAGCCTTGGATATCCTTTCTGAGTTCCAACATAACAGAGAATGTAGTTATGCTTGACAGACCAAGTGATGGTAGAATGAGAGAAGCAAGATCTAAAAATAATGAAAGTGATTGGAAATGAGGGATTGCACAGAATCAATACTTCTGAAATATCTGTTGAAGACCAAAAAGATCCTGCTAAGATATGGAAAGTGCTAGAAGATCAGCTCAGATTAAGAGTGAATTTTCCAATTCACCGCCTGGAATTGATGTCCTACATGCTACAGCCACAGGAATCAATAGATCAGTTTGTAAGCAGATGCCATAGTAAGGGCACCGAATGCGACTTCTCAGAAGCTGAGCTGTCAGACCGAATATTGGAGCTAGTGATCGTATCTACACCCATTGAAGCATTCCAAAAAGACCTCTTGGGGGAAAAAGCAAGGTCACAGCATTGATGCGCTGCTGGAATATGACAGGAAATACGAAGCCAATGTAGCTGGCCAACAGCAGCTGCAAGCACTAGGTGCAGCCAAAAGTATTGGCACCATAACCAGGTCGAAAGGAGCAAGCAAGCTGTGTGGTAAGTGTGGTTAGTCCTGCTCACAGTAAAATTGCCCTGCATTTCAAGACCTGTGCAAGGTGTACAGTGTAAAAGGACACTGGGCCCACCAATGCAGGAATTCTGGCTCTGAAGACGTAGCCAGAAGCCACGGTAGGACCCGAGCCAACAGAAAACAGGCGCAGCAACACTGCAACAGCAGCAAGGAAAGCACCAGAGACATGCATAATCGCAAGCAAAACAGATCCGAGATAAATCCCAGAGAAAAGTGAGTCTCAGTCAAAAGATGAGCAAGCATTCCACATTGTGAACCTGACTCACCATGTTGATAAAGTCATGAAACTGGAAGCTTTAACCACCAACATCACGTGCCCCCCAAAAAGCTGGGAAACACACACTCAAGGTCAAAATTGACACTGGCACTAGTGCAAATATCCTACCAGTCCGAATCCTCAAAAATAGGTATCGGAAGTCTATGATACAACCAACAACTGCCAAGTTACCTGCTTACAACAGGTCACCCATTCCTTGCAGTGGCACATTAACAATGCAATGCAGATATGGCAAGTCGGCTTGGAAGCCACAAACCTTCTACCTAGTAGACATGAGCAGACCAGCAGTGGCAGGACCACCAGCATGTAAGGATCTCAGCATCATAACTATTCACGAGAGCATTGCCAAACGGAAATCTCCAAGAACCAGAACTCACTCACAGACTCTGACCAGCATCAAATGGTGCAGTCTGGAAACCCAGCAACAGCACAACTATGCTACGCCTTCACTTCTGCTATCTAGAGAACCGCCAGCACAACTGCCAGAACAGACAGGTATCTCCATGAGACCAAGTATTCTTCCCCCAACAAGTCCTTGACTTTGAGCCCCAAGCCTTCAGATATGGAAGATGAGGAGAGGTGAAGGACATGCAATATCCTGAAGAGGCAGGGGAGGAATGAGGTGAAGCAAAGTATATTGGCTTTTCGAGATGAGCTGCTGGAATTTTCCAAGAATGACAGGACTCCAAAAGTGGTCATTTTGAGAAAAGCAACAGAGTATATTAGCAGGGTGAAGGCAGAGCAACAGAAACTGAATGCAGAGAGGGAGAAACTCCAGAAAGGACAGTAACAGATGAGATGCAAAGTCCCCGAGCAAGAGTTGTCAAACCACCAAGATGACCTATGGACTGTTGAGCCTCTATTCTTGTAAATTTCATAATCTCTAGCCATGTGTAAATAATTTTGATATCTAATTGTATGTATTTTTTACTTTTAGCATACGAGACCTCCCTTTGGAAAGAAGGGGGATGTTGTGTGATTCCCTTTAAGAGTAATGTACCTTTAAGATCTTAGTATGCTAATGAGCCAAGTACCAGGATGTAGTCACGTGACTACATGCCAGTCAGACTCTGCCACTATAACACCAAGAGGCAAGTCCTGTAATAGCTCTATACTGTATATATTAGCTAACTGTTTAATAAACCTGTTTGAGATCTTCGAACAACCTGAACTCCACACATCTCAATTTATGTTGCATCAGATATGAAAATAAATTGCAGAAATGAAAATCAGGAGGCCAGTTCACTACCGCCTATTTCACATTATTGCACAGTCAAAATTACCCTTTGCAGTTAGGTAACAACAATAATAATAAACAATATATGCCCTGGAAATTCCTCAATTCCATGTATGCTGAAATTTATGCCAGGATCCAGGAAATTCTAGACCAATGCAGTACTTCATGAGCACAGATACAGATTACCTCCATAGTTTTGTGCATGTCATCTGCACTAGTTTTTCTGGCTGTCATGCAGACTTCATAATACCAGCTGCTGAAAGTGAACTGGACTTAGTCAACCCTGTGCAAAATCTGATGTGCCTGTAGTCTCCTTTATAATAATACGTATTCCTTATGAAAAAGGTATTCAAAATGCCAGGTTTGTGAAAATGCCAGGTGCAGTTATTTTCCATCATATAGCAATTGTCAGAGTCTAACAATTGCACATTATTTGCTCAGTAGTCAAGCTGTTATTATGCTTGAATAGTAGCTGGAGATAATGGGAACTTGGAAAAAAAAGACAATTGCTGTGTTGCAATGTGTGTTCAAAGTTCATGTATTAAGTTCTGTGTTTAGTTTCTGTGGCTCAGGCCAAGAACAGTGTTGATGCATATTCTCTATTCTGATACACAATCTATTTTAGATTCACAGCTGTCGATTATTTGCTACTTTATATATTCAGTTCAGTAACAGTGGCACAAGCTGTGAGAGGTTTTTAGCTGCCATGAAAGTAAGCCAAGGTGGAAAGGAATCACATTTTCACTTCAAGTTTTGAAACTTTATTTCTGTTCTTGACTCTTCATCATAGAACTTAGTGATAAAATATATTTGCTGTCAGACTTATTGATTTCAGCATTGCCTCTGATACAGATGACACTTGTACAAACAGACTGTTAATCATTTCTCGCTATTTCAGAGAATAATATTGCTTTGCTCACAACTGTAAATGCTTTGTTTACTTCAACTTATTCTTTTATTTTTCTGCCTTTGAGCACTGCCTACAGTAACAGTGCTTCAGACCGGAGCAGTGGCAGTTGGCGGCGGACCTGGGAGGAGGCGGGTCCGGAGTGGGACCTGGAGAAATAAAGAGTGGGGCTCGAGGCCCTCACCTACCTCAGACCGGAGCAGCTGCAGTCGGTGGTGAACCTGTGATGAGGCGGATCCAGAACGGGACTTGAAGAAGTTATGTAAAGGCAGAGCTAGGTTAGATGTTTGGAGATGGTGCCATTCCTTAAGAAAAGGGGTTGCTGGCTGTGTAGTGATTTTAAGGTTGGATAGATATTCCTCAGTTTCATCAGCTTGCATTTGGGCTCACCGAGAATATTTCAGAAGTTACCCCAAATAATTAGAGGTTGAATTAAATAATTGATATAGAAGACTGCACATAGTTTGTGGGAGAAATGGTTTTATTTCAGTCATTCTTTCAATCGTTATTTCAGTCATTATGATCCATGATTTCCAGGCCTCATTACTTTTTGTTTCTTTGTGTCATTTAAAATAATTCTTCTTCTTGTATTTTTTATCATTTTCATTTAGTCAGTGCAGTCCTTGCCTTGGTATTTTTCTTGCAGAGATGGACTTTTTCACATTTCCTAAAGTAGTCAAAAAAATCAATTTGTCTTTATTTTTGTTTTCAGTTCCACTTCCTGCAAAATCCTCACTGGACCTCCTCTTATTGCCCCAAAGTTTGCCCTTCTTCAGTGTAGCCCCTCTGATTTATGATTTTCCTTATTTTTAGCCCTATTTTTTAATTTCAAAATAAAACATTGCTTTGCATGCCTTCAAGAATTCATCATTGATTTCTAAGTTGGTGATTATTTTTGGTGGACTGCTAAATACTAAACATGTCCTATCTATCACTTTATTTACTTCGTATATTGTGTTAAGCAACTGTGACTATTTATTTATGACTCGCAAAAGACCATGGGCTGGATTTTCAAAGGACCGCGGGATCAGGAACTGGAGTGGACATGATTTGAAAATCGCCGTCCCACATGTTGTCTCCAGCACCTAATGCCTCCGGGATAGTCCGTGATTTTCAATGTGAGGGCGGTGGAGGAGGGAACAGGGAAGCTGCTCACCTCCAGTTAACTGCCCATTAAGCTCCTTTAGGAGCTTGTTAAGGGGCCTGGGCATTCGGGAAGGCAATTTTCAATGATGATTTCGGCAACCCTGACCAGTCTGGTGCACGTTAGTGCACAGCTGTCGGGGTCACCGTGCAGCCAATAAACTATATTAGAAAGTCTGATGGAAATAGATTTGAGGGGCCAACTAGCGCTGGGTCAAGCGCTCCATTTGGCCTCCATGGCCACTTTCCATCCTTGTCACTGTCCTGGTCCTTTCGTGAGTTTGCGAGAAAGGGCCAAGTTGTTCAGCAGCTGAATCCATAGACAGTGCAGCCCTACCGTTTCAGAGCATACACCACATCCATGGCAGTGACTGTCTTGCACCTGGTGGGCTCAGTGTAGGTGACATTCTCCAGGAAAACCTGATCACATTCTCCAGGAAAACCTTCAACACCCCATGAGTCTCCTCGTGGATCAAACCCGGGATCCGCTTGACCCCCCCACAGTGAGCCAAATGGCGGATTGCTGGTTTGGTGATGACCTGGATATTATCACAAAGCACTTTGAGGTGCTGCTTTGCTCCACCTTTTCCCAGTCCTTTGCCTCCTTTACCTCTGCCAGACATAATGATTCCTGAGACAGCAGAATCAGTGCTAGCTGCCATTCTTTAACCATCTTGATACTGTGGGGCTGTGTGTACATTCTTCAGTTAGCAGTGAAGGCCTGGTAGCCAGAACTAAAATCGTGATTTTCAAATAAGTGTTTATGTCTAAGCTTGTGCATATGCAATTTTTGAATTGCCGCATGCACTGTGGAATCTGCCCCACAGTGTAAATGGAGAAGATTCTAGTGATCTGGCAGCCAAGACAAAGCGAATCACTTATATTGAAGAGGTTTTCCATGATATAAACTGATTCGTACTGTCAGCTACAAATTTCCATGAGAGAACAAGTTGTCAGGAAGAGTGGCTGATGTCATAAAAAGCATAAATGGACATTTATGAGGAGAAATGGGAAAATCCACAGTGAAATGTTATCCCCTAGCAGTTAGAAAATCACTTCTACAGGTATGTGTTAGCTTTGGGTGATTTAAAATTACAGCTTTCCCTTTCAGCAGTTTAACAACAGTTTAGCAAAAATGGGCCAATGTCTCTTGCAATCCAGAAACTGTAGTTTTATTGCTAATTTGCCTTCAGTGGAGATATTTAACCCAGAGGCTAACAATTCTTACATTTTCAGTAATCTGCTCATGGGAGTACAGTAATAAGTATTTCAGTATGCTATAATATCAATAGTAGGATAGATGGCTCTGATGCAGGATGTACATCAAAGCCATGAGCCCATCTAGAATCATAGATTTTCAACCCCTTCCAATGATATGTAGGACTTGAACTTCATTGATGCAACATCAGTTTTACAGGCATAAAACAAGCTCCTAAACATTCAATATGACAATTAGCATGTGCGTGCACATTCTGTGTCCGAGATGGTGCTGCTCACAATACTGATAAAGGCTGAGTTATGGACGTCCAGGGCCCCTGCCTGAAACTGGTATTAGAACCTTTACTAATGCAAATAGAGGGCCCAATGACTCTTTCTGGGCCTCTCCTCAAAATTGGGCTGCCCTGAACACAGCCGGTGCTGAACCAGTTGTATTGAGGATGACTGAGTCTACATGTGGCCTAACCAGCAATCCACAAAGAGACTAATGGAGGCTGCCACCTAAAGAGTAAGTTTTTTGTTTAAAAAAAACCTGAATGTGGAGACTCTCCTCCCAGATCCACAGCAATCCTGAAGACCATTGCTGGCTCCCATTCAGCAACTTTTTACAATTTATATAAATGACTTAGATGAAGGGACCGAAGGTTTTGGTTGCTAAATTTGCTGATGACACAAAGATAGGTAGGAAAGTAACTTGTGAAGAAGACATAAGGAGGCTACAAAGAGCTGGACAAAGAGTTTATCCAGTTTGCTTACCCACTGTTTTTTTTTCATGTTTGCACTTGCTGCTGTTCAATATTCAGTCCGTTAACACCTTTTCTGTACTAATGCTTTGTCTTTCAACACACCATTAACATATTATTTGCCTTTGCTCCATGACCTTTAGGTCACCTATGTGGCCTTGTCCAATCTATACCTTCTCCTTTGTTATCTCTTGCTCTACCCCCACTTCACTTGCTTATAACCTGTGACATTTTTAATATTTGTCAGTTCCGAAGAAGGGTCACTGACCCGAAACGTTAACTCTGCTTCTCTTTCCACAGATGCTGCCAGACATGCTGAGTGGTTCCAGCATTTCTTGTTTTTATTACAAAGAGCTATAGATAGGTTAAGTGAGTGGGCAAAGTCTTGGCAAATGGAGTACAATGTGGGAAAGTGGGAAATTGTCCATTTTGGCAGGAAGAATAAAAAAGAACCATATTATCTAAATGGTGAGAGATTGCAGAGCTCTGAGATGCAGAGAGATCTGGGTGTCCTAGTGCATGAATCGCAAACGGTTTGTATGCAGGTACAGCATGTAATTATGAAAGCTAATAGAATGTTATCGTTTATCGCGAGGGGAATTGAATACAAAAGCAGGGAGTTTATGCTTCAGTTATACAGGGTATTGATGAGATCACAACTGGAGTACTGTGTACAGTACTGGTCTCCTTATTTAAGGAAGGATGTAAATACATTGGAGGCAGTACAGAGAAGGTTTACTAGACTAATACTAGGAATGGGCGGGCTGGCTTATGAGGAAAGATTGGACAGGCTAGGCTTGTATCCGCTGGAATTTAGAAGAGTAAGAAGCGACTTGGTTGAAACATATAAGATCCTGAGGGGTCTTGACAGGGTGGATGTGGAAAGGATGTTTCCCCTTATGGGAGAATCTCAAACTAGGGATCACTGTTTAAAAATAAGGGGTCGCCCATTTAAGACAGAGATGAGGAGAAATTTTTTCTCTCACAGGGTCATGAGTCTTTGGAATTCTCTTCCTCAAAAGGCGGTAGAAGCAGAGCCTTTGAATATTTTTAAGGCAGAGGTAGATAGATTCTTGATAAGCAAGGGGGTGGAAGGTTATCAGAGGTAGGTGGAAATTTGGAGTAATCAGTTCAGCCATGAACTTATTGAATGGCGGAGCAGGCTCGAAGGGCTGAGTGGCCTACTCCTGCTCCTAAATTCGTATGTTCGTATGTCCCACATGTTCACGCCCCACCAACACCCCCCAGCCACCTCCCAAGGTCTAAATGAGGGACACTGCTGCTGAAGTATTAAGTCTGTTTCACTGATGAGCTGCCTGAGGATTCGCATTAGGTGTTTGCAGCTCGCGTCCGAGGCCCAATATCGAGTGTGCCTTGGGCCAATCTGTTCCAGGGCAGGGAATCTTCCCTATGCCAGCTTGTGCCAGCAGGCCAGTGCTATCCAATTTCATTCCCATGATTTCCATGTGATAGATGAGCTGTACCATGGGAAAATCTTTGATCATGGTGAGGCCCAGAGCCCTGTCTTCCTGCTTTGCTGCTTCCATATAAAATGAGATAAGGTCATTTGCTTTGGTAAAGAACCCATTTGCGAGCAGCTTTATGCAGGAATGTGTCAAAAATTGATTAATGCTGCTTATGTCACTTGTTTCAGCATGAAAGACAGCATAGAACTTCAGGGTCCTTAACAACCTTCGGAGCCTCAGAAAAAAGATGTGTGTGACATTTTTTTGGTAGTCAGTACTGGAACAGGTGACCTACCTCTGTAATAGCCTCCCTAGTGAACAGAGCTGCCCCGGGCACACTGCTCCTCGTTAAATTGGAGGCACAATGTTCTGTCCTATAAACATATGTGGGGTATGGGCTCTGACGATGTCAGCTTTTTCATCTTCTTCTTCCTAGATCTGAAACTCCATCCGCCCTTACTTACTGCAGTTCCACTGTCTCTTCCGCCAGCCACAACAGCAGAATGAGCAGTATACTCATGTTGCCAGAAAGCAGTTTGCCCAGAAGGTCTGGGGCAGAGATTCTCCTGCAGAGGGGTGGGGGTCTAAAGCAAGTGTAGGATCCTCACTTTACTTGGATGTATTAGGCGACTACCACTTTTTGGACGACTAATACACCTTAACTCAAAATGGCATTGGGTGCACATCTGTTGGACATTGGGCAAGCAAGATCTCTGCCCAAAATATGGAGGTTTAGCATCTATTATACAACACTATATAGGTGACCATGAGTTGAAATTCCTCACATAGAAACATACAGCAGACTGCAGTTAAGGGGGAGCTAGATAAGCACATGAGGAAGAAAGGCATAGAAGAATATGTTGATGGAGTTAGATGATATAGGTAATGTGGGAGGAGGCTTGTGTGCAGCAGAAACACCAGGGTAGGGGCGAATGGCCTGTGTTACGAACAGGTAGTTAATTTCTGATTCAGCTCGTTTCTTACACTTGGTCTTTTTCACGGACTTGAGCTCCCAATTTCTATGTTATGAACAGGTAGTTAATCTTTTTTCTGTCTGAACACATTTTCCTTGTTTTCTTCCAACCACCTGTCCGTATATAGATTAATGATTGAATTTCTTTCCCTCCCTTAAACTCTAATAATTAATGACCACATCAAACAACATGATTTTTAAAGTTAAAACAAAAAAGTAGGGTTTATTAACACAGTCTTAAACTCGGGAATGGGTTTAACTTCACCATGCACGCTTACAAACATTCAAGGAAAGGTTAAAGATGTAAAAGGGCAAGGACATATACTAAGTAGAACTATAAATAACATGAATTTCAGTTAAAAATAGTGTCTGTTTATATTATCAAAAAAAGTGTCTAAAATGGGAGATCACCAATTAGAAATGCCGAATAGGGGAGAAGCTGTTGGAAATACCTCTTCTCTTGCACATTTCTTCTTTGCACTCTCAAAAGTAAATGGAGGTAGCTCGATTTGGCTGAAGTTACCTTTTTCTTAGATGGGGAGGAAGCTAGCCGATTGAAGGTTTCCTTGTTATTTTTGCAGACTGTGTCTTTAATTTTCTTTGCTGTTTGCCGTCTGTGACTTCTTTAATTTTTCTGGCTTTTTGCAGCTTGTGATTTAGAGAGAGATGTCAATGCAGCTTGAAGACAGTTCTGCTTCTAGCAGAGAGGTCTCAGGGAGAAGTGTGCAGCCGTAGACAAGCCGGGCCAAATTTCTGAACAAAAGACAACTGTGTGTTTGAAGACAGGCTGTACCCTCAAACTGCAACAGTTTCAAGTCCAGGCAGGTTGGATAGGAGTTTTCTTGGTCCTAAAGCTAGACCCTTTTCAAGTTGCTGTCCCACCTGACCTCTCTCCTCCATTCTGACAATCGGAACACAGAAGTAAAAACTTAAACATGATGCATAAGATGGCGGTTGACATTAATACTCAAAAAATTGCACAGAACACAATTTACAGTGGGTTCTCATCTATTTGTAACACCTGCCTGTGTGCCATAAGTTCTACGTAATGTAAGAAACAGGCCATTCACACCATGAAGCCTCTACTGTTGGTTTTCTCCATGAGCCACCTAGTCTAATTCCCCCTTTCCTGCTCCCTCCCCATGTTCTTTTAATAACCCTGTTTTTCAAGTAACTATTTAATTATTTTCTAAAAATATTTATGGGCTCTACCTCAACAACAGATTGTGGCAGAGAATCCCACATTGCAACTATCCTCCGTGTAATCATGACTATTTTACTAATCAGGCTGTTTGGACACATGCTTTTCCTTTTTCTACTTAACACTCCCTCTCACACATATCATGGGGTAGATGTCCATGAGGAACTTGATGGCATTAGCCACCTCCTTAATGCAAGCATAAAGCGCAGACTGACTGATGATACTGATGTCCCATGTGGCAGCCAGGAAGGAGACAGAGGCAACGAAGTTCAGAGCTGCAGTGGCCTTGACTGCAACAGACAATGGTCGTGGGTCTTATTGCAGAAGGTGACACAATTCTGTGACAACTTCCTTAGAGATGGGCAGCCACCTTCTGCACTGTTCCTCAGGTATTTTGTCCTAGGTCTACACACTCTGTTGATAGGGGAAGGATTGCTGTGGGAATACCTCTCCCTAAAGCTGCATCTCTGTTTGCTCCTTCCTTCTGCTGCTCCTTGTTCTCAGCCAAAATGGAATGGCAGCATGACACCCATGTAGAATAAAGAGTGTTGCCAGAAGTCTCTTCATGTTGTAGATCCACAGCAAGCACTTCAAAATAGTTTAGGTAACAAAAACTGACAGTGTAATAGAAGTCAAATATATCCCAAAACTTTACAATGTTTTATCAGAGAGCAGGTGAGAATTCCTTTAAACACCAATGAAATGATTGCCTCTTGACTTGTACTATATGTGGTTTTTGGACAAATTCAGGAACAAGGCAAAAATGACACTAGGGTCTTAGCAGCATCATTTGACCCCTATTTGTAGAGATTAATGGGGTCCCCCCATGCCCCTCCCAACACTTCCTGTTTGCATTGGGAGATCAGGCCTCCTAAATCGAGGCCCACTCGCAACCCGCAGTAAGTGTGTAGGTCAATCCTTCACGATTTTGGTTGTGCTTTCTGCTCATTTTTAGGTGTAATCAGGGTGATAGTGAGACAAACATCTCCCCTGCCCTACCTTCACACCTCTGTTCATCATAAACTTGGACTCAAATGGAAAGCATTCAAGGAATTTTTGTGTCCAAAATGAAGGCCATCTAGATAGAGTGCCTTCTCTAACTTCTTTTCAACTTATAGCTGTCCCTCTAACCAAACATTCAACCGTTCCTGCTCTGAAGTTTCTCCAACTCAGCCCTTGGCATACTCACCTTATCTGTAAACTCAATCACCTGCATCCTTGTTGCTCCCCTGTCCCAGCTCCTGATCGCTAAATATCATCATTCAGCTTCATGCTTCCTGACACTATTGTCTGACTTATGGCTATGACGCTGTCTCCACCGCATTTAATATTGCCATTACCACTTCTTCCACAAAAAACGCATCTCATAATTCTCTCTAATTAACTCCAACTATCCCATTCTTTCCAAAGTCCTTGAATATGTTATTGCCTCGCAGTTCTTCTCCCAGTACTTTGTATTTGAGATCCTCCAATCTAGTTTACATCCCACCCTAAGCACTGAGATTAGCCGAAGTCACGAATACCTATGACCATGGCTGTCCTCATCCTACTTAACCTCATTGCCAGTACTGAACATTCCATCACCCTTCAACATCTCATCTGTACAGTCCACCTCCATGGTGCTGCTCTCTTCTGGTACTACTCATTTGTCACAATGCAGGCATTGCATTTCCTCCAATATCTTTGCGTCCTCTGCCCACGTGATTACCTGCAGTGTATCACAAGGTCCATCCTTGGCTCTCTCTTCACCTTGGCAATATAATTTGGAAGCATAGGTTCAGCATCCATGTGTAAATGCAGATGATTCCCAGCTCTAGCTGTCTGCCTCCTCCATTAATCAAAGACTCTCCCAATACTCTTCAACGGCCTGTCCCACATCAACCTGAATGAGCCCCCAACCAAAAACATTCTTTTACTCTCGCCAGCGTTTACCAGCACCTGGCTTTGATTCCCTGCTAATATCACAGACTTTCAGTAATGGTGTGACCTTGGTGCACTACTGAACTTGGCTCTGTTCGTAAGACTGCTTTCATCCAACTCTGCAACATTGTTCTGTGCCTACCTCTCTTTCAGTTGCTGAAATCTTCATTCATGCCTTCATTGCTTTGACGCTATACTTCTCTGATGTCTAAGGCTGCTCTAGCTCTCCACAAGTTTCAACATAACCAGTAGTGTAGTGGTATTGTCACTGGACTAGAAACCCAAAAACCCAGGGTATTGCTCTGGGGATATGGGTTTGAATACCACTACAGCAAAAGGTGGAATTTAAATTAAATTAATAAAAATCTGGAATTAAAAGCTAGTCTAATGATGGCTAAGAAACCATTGTTGATTGTTGTAAAAACCCATCTGGTTCACTAATGTCCTTTAGGGAAGGAAATCTGCTGTCCTTACCTGGTCTGGCCTACATGTGACTCCAGACCCACAGCAATATGGTTGATTCTTACATGCCTCCTGAAATGGCCTAACAAGCCACTCAATTGTATCTAACTGCTATGAAGTCAATAAAAAGGAATGAAACCGGACGGACCACCCGGCATCGACCTAGATACTGACAATGGCAAACCCAGCCCTGTAGACCCCGCAAAGTCCTCCTTACTAACATCTGGGGGCTTGTGCCAAAGTTGGGAGAGCTATCCCACAGACGTTACTTGCAGCATAGATAAAGCAGAACCAATGTGTTACGACCAGGTGAGAAAGGTGTCTAGGGTTCCCTCTCAGCCTTCACCTGGTCTTACTGCAACAGGGTTTTATTTTAAACACACCATGTTTTTAGCTCCCCCTTGCTAAATCCTTGTTCACTGCTCTCCAATTATAAGGCAAAGAAACCAGCACAAACAGATTTTCTTAGGTTTAGAGAAGAAAGGTTAAAATGTATTAAACTTAGGCTGCGTTTGCAGACAACACAGCCAATAGGTGGCGCTGCACTGGCACATGTGCAAATGCAGCCTGTTCAACTAAAACGTCACAGTCAGCGACGTTCAGGCAGCTGCCAGGACTAAAGATGGCACTGCTCAAATAATCACACAAAGGCAACGAAAACACATGGCAGCACACAATGGCCGGAGAGATCGGCTGGCTGGGGAATGGCCGGAGAGAGCGGGTGGAGGGGGGGGGAGCAGGGTGGTGAGGAATGGCCGGAGACAGTGGGGGGATGGGGGAATGGCCAGAGAGAGTGGGCGGGGGGGAGGGGGTGGGGGGGGAGAATGGCCGGAGAGAGCGGGAGGGGGAATTGGCCGGGGGGAGCGGGCGGGGGGAATGGCCGGAGAGATTGGGGGGGAGGGAGAAATTGCCGGAGAGAGTGGGCGGGGGGGGCAGGAGGAGAGCACACCTGACGCCACCAAGGTCTTCGGCCGCTCCCTCCCCGCTTCCCTCCCAAACCCTGCTCTCTCCCCACTCTCCCACCATACCCTGCTCTCTCCCCGACACCCGCTCTCCAACCCCGCTTCTGCGCTTGCTCTCTCCCACGTTATGCGATGATGTCATCTGGGCATGCGTGTACCAGTCCTGGCAATTTACGTGATGACGTTATCTGCGCATGTGCAAACCGGTCCTAGCAGTGTGGCATGCAGCGCATGTGCAGAGAGCAGGAGCCTGCTTGCACATGTGCGCAGGTTGGTGCAGTCGGATGACGTCCCCGCTGGCTGCGTTGTCAAGAATCACTTCGTTAAACTTAAATTTAAATTCTAATTCAGTTAACACCTACGGATACACAACACGCCAAAGCTAGCATGCATATGCGATACACACATGCAGATAGAGACAGAAAAGAGCAGAAGAAAAATAATGTGGAAAAGTTTGAGGTAATCTCTGAAGAGGGTTTTTGTTACTGATCTTCAAGCTCACTGTAAAGTCTTTGATTGTAGGTAGATCTTGCTTTTCGTTGGAGCCCAGTATTCTTCTTAAACCTTGTTCACTGTAGGAGACTTTTCTCCCTTAGGGTTCAGGTGTTCAGTGGATTTGGAGTTCGATGAGAAAAGATGGGAGCAGACAGGAGAGGCTGTGGCAAGCCAGCCAAGGAAGGGAGGTCTTTTCAGTCCAGGAGCAAACAGACAATCTCTGTTCAAAACTCTGTACAATTCAGAAAAAACAGGTTGCAAGCAGGCAAGTCACGTGACCAACAAAAACAAGAAATGCTGGAATCACTCAGCAGGTCTGGCAGCATCTGTGGAAAGAGAAGCAGAGTTAACGTTTCGGGTCAGTGACCCTTCTTCGGAACTTAAGTCACGTGACCAATTGGTCTGACCACGTCTTTTGTGGATTCGGCTATCCCACCGGTCATCCTGAAATTTGTGCTCCCTCACCTTCAAAGCCTGGTGCTCAAATCCATTGTGAGTTAAATTGGATGAGGGGAAGTGACCCCTTTTGCCTCCACAAGCACTGTTGGTTAATATACAAATGTCTTTCCAGCCAAGGGCCGAGTGTTTTTTTAAACAAGTCCTTTCTTCACTTCAGCAACAGTTTGAAATTTAATGTCCATATGGCAAAATTAATATGCCTCCTTCTTGGCAGGTGGGGGTCTTGCATGACACCTCCACCCCCAGCGGAATGAAATGTGATTTGAGAAAAGCGCATTTCATTAAAAGGGTCGAAAGAAAACATAAAATACAGAAAAAAACATGCATTTCTCTCATTCATTTACAATCTTAAAACTTATTAAAATTACCCCCTTCCCTTTTTTGGCATTCCACTAAACATGTGTTTTTTTTGGGGGGGAGGGAGAAGTCTTGTCTTCAGTTTGCCCATTTTCATGGCTGCCTAGGATCTTTGAGATGATTAGGTTTAATTAGCCTGAGCTGGAATTTTTTTTCAGGAGAGTCAGTAGTGGGTGGGTCTATCCTGAAATCTCTTTCAGAGCTTTGCTGAGTCATGCAAAGGCTTTTGACTTCAGGGGATGCATGGTTCTCTTTTTTTTCCTGACTGTGGGGGAGGATTCTTTGCTAATCTCCCCCTTTGTCCTACAAACATACGAATTAGGAGCAGGAGTAGGTCACTCGACCCCTCAAGCCTGCACCGCCATTCAATAAGTTCATGACTGAACTGATTACTCTACATTTCCACTTACCCCCGATAACCTTCCACCCCCTTGCTTATCAAGAATCTATCTACCTCTGCCATAAAAATATTCAAAGACTCTGCTTCCACCGCCTTTTGAGGAAGAGAATTCCAAAGACTCACGACCCTCTGAGAGAAAAAATTTCTCCTCAACTCTGTCTTAAATGGGCGACCCCTAATTTTTAAACAGTGACCCCTAGTTTGAGATTCTCCGACAATGGGAAACATCCTTTCCACATCGACCCTGTCAAGACCCCTCAGGATCTTATATGTTTCAATCAGGTCACCTCTTTCTCTTCTAAATTCGAGCGGATACAAGCCTAGCCTGTCCAACCTTTCCTCATAAGTCAGCCCACACATTCCAGGTATTAGTCTAGTAAACCTTCTCTGTACTGCCTCCAATGCATTTACATCCTTCCTTAAATAAGGAGACCAGTACTGTACACAGTACTCCAGATTTGGTATCACCAATGCCCTGTACAGCTGAAGCATAACCTCCCTACTTTTGTATTCAATTCCCCTCGTGATAAACAATAACATTCTCTTAGTTTTCCTAATTACGTGCTGTACCTGCATACTAACCATTTGCGATTCATGCACTAGGACACCCAGATCCCTCTGCATCTCAGAGCACTGCAATCTCTCACCATTTAGATAATATGCTCCTTTTTTATTCTTTCTGACAAAGTGGACAATTTCACACTTTCCCACATCATACTCCATTTGCCAGGTCTTTGCCCACTCACTTAACCTATCTATATCCTTTCGTAGCCTCCTTATGTCCTCTTCACAAGTTACTTTCCTACCTATCTTTGTGTCATCAGCAAATTTAGCAACCATACTTCGGTCCCTTCATCTAAGTCATTTATATAAATTGTAAAAAGTTGAGGCCTCAGCACTGATCCCTGTGGCACACCACTCGTTACATTTTGCCAACCAGAAAATGACCCATTTATGCCTACTCTCTGTTTCGTGTTAGCTAACCAATCTTCTATCCATACCAATATGTTATCCCCTACACCATGAGCTTTTATTTTCTGCAATAACCTTTGATGTGGCACCTTATCAAATGCCTTCTGGAAATCTAAAACAATACATCCACAGGTTCCCCTTTATCCACAGCACATGTAACTCCCTCAAAGAACTCCAATAAATTGGTTAAATGTGATTTCCCTTTGGCAAAACCATGTTGACTCTGCCTGATTATCTTGAAGTTTTCCAAATGCCCTGCTATAACATCTTTAATAATAGCTTCTAACATTTTCCCTATGACAGATGTTAAGCTAACTGGCCTATAGTTTCCTGCTTTCTGTCTCTCTCCCTTTTTGAATAACATTCGCTATTTTCCAATCTAACTGAACCTTCCCCGAACCTGGGGAATTTTGGAAAAATAAAACTAACGCATCTACTATCTCACTAGCCAGTTCTTTTAACACTTTAGGATGAAGTCCATCAGGACCCAGGGACTTGTCAGCCCGCAGCTCCAACAATTTGTTCAGTACCACTTTCCTGGTGATTGTAATATTCTTGAGTTCCTCCCTCCCTTCCATTTCCTGACTTACAGCTAATACTGGGATGTTACTTATATCCTCAATAGTGAAGACTCTGGGACACTGCTGCCTGCAGGTATTTGTACAGACTCTAATGCACTCCCCTGTGGCACTTCGACTAGGTGAGGCATCACCCTCATGGTTTCTCTGCCCCTAGAGGTCTTTCTTTGTCTCTGCAGGTTCCTGTAAATGCTGTTAGCAACTCTGGTGGTGTGGTTCTAGTGTCTGCATTTACATGGGAGGATGTGGGTCTAACTTTTCACATTTTCCAGGGTTGGCTGATCGGACAGTAGGGGTTTTCATTCGGGATTCCTCCCGGATTCCCTTTAACTTGCCCTCTTGGTCGCTTTTTCCCCTTCCCTTTCTAACCTATTCTTCTTAAACCTTGTTCGCTGTAGGATACTTTTCTCTGATGGGGTTCATGTGTCTTCAGTGGATGTGGAGTTCCGTGAAAAAAAGATGGAGCAGACAGGAGAGGCTGTGGCGAGCCAGTCAGGAGGGGTCTTTTCAGTCCAGCAGCAAACAGACAATCTCTGTTCAAAACTCTCTGTACAATTCAGAAAAACCAGGTTGCCAAGCAGGCTAGTCACGTGACCAGCTGTTTATAGATTTGACTAGCCCAGCAGTCACCCTGAAATTTGAGCTCCCTCACCTTCAATGTCTGGTGCGCAAAGTCCATTTTGGGTTGAATTGGATGAGGGAAATAACCCCTTTTGTCTCCACAAGCACTGTTAATATGCAAATGTCTTTCCAGCCAAGGGCCTGGTGATTATTTTAAACAAGTCCTTTCTTCACTTCAAGCATGAAGTCTAGCATGACACAGTGGATGTGGTGTATTTGGATTTTCAGAGGGCTTTTGATAAGGTCCTACACAGGAGATTAAGAAAAATTAGAGCACATGGGACTGGGAGTAATATACTGCAATGGACTGAGAATTGGTTAACAGACAGAAAGCAGAGAGTAGGAATAAATGGGTCATTCTCAGGATGGCAGGCTGTTACAATTGAAGTTCCCCAAGGATCAGTGCTTGGGCCACAGCTTTTGACAATCTATAAAAATGATTTGGATATGGGGACCAAATGTAATATTTCCTTTTTTGCTAATGACACAAAACTGGGAGGGACTGTAAGTTGTGAGGAGGATGCAAAGAGGCTTCAAGGGGACTTGGGAAGGCTAAGTGAATGGGCAAGAACATGGTACATGGAATAAGTGTGAAGTGATCCACTTTGGTAGAAAAAACAGTAAGGCAGAGTATTTTTTTTAAATGGTGAGAGGCTGGGAAGTGTTGATGTCCAAAGAGACCTGGGTGTCCTCATTCATGAGTCACTAAAACTAGTATGCAGGTGCAGTAAGCAATTAGGAAGGTAAATGATATGTTGGCCTTCATTGCAAGGGGATTTGAGTACAGGAGTAAAGATTTATTGCTTCAATTGCATAAAGCCTTGGTCAGACCGCACCTGGAGTATCGTGTACAGTTTGGTCTCCTTATTTAAGGAAGGATATACTTGCCATAGAGGGAGTGCAACGGAGGTTCACCAGACTAGCGGGGTTGTTTTATGAGGAGACATTGAAGAAACTGGAGGAGTTCCAAAGAAGGGTCACTGACCCGAAACGTTAACTCTGCTTCTCTTTCCACAGATGCTGCCAGACCTGCTGAGAGGTTCCAGCATTTCTTGTTTTTATTTCAGATTTCCAGCATCCGCAGTATTTTGCTTTTATATTATTGCAAAAACTGGGCCTGTATTATCTAGAGTTTCGAAGAATGAGAGGTGATCTCATTGAAATTTATAAAATCCTTACAGGGCCTGCCGGGGTAGGATATTTAAGACTGAGATGAGGAGTAATTTCTTTACTCAGAGGGTGGTACTCACCGGCCTGCGGCGGGAAGCCAATTTGAATAATTAATTGCCCAATTGTGGGCAGATTGGGAATGCCACTGGGATCTTCCTGGTGGTGGACAGGCCCGCCACTGTGACCCAAACCTGGCAAGTGCCTGGAGGTGGTCCACAAGGCCTCTTTTAGCTCCCCCACCCCAACACCCCATCGGAGCCATATGCATCAACAGATCACAGCTGCAGCCATGGGCTATCCTGAGGAGGGGTTCCCTCTCCACAGTCATGGCCTGGCAGCTGTGGACACTGTTGCTTTTAAAGAAGTGCAAACCTCTTCAAAGTGCGCCTCAAGATGGAGACACCCTCACGGTCTCCATCCTGTAGCAATAGCACCCATTTCTGCCGCTAGGGTTTCCCTCCTTCCAAGGCTGTAGGCCCTCTGATTGGGCCTGCAGCCTCAGGAACCCACCCACCATCCTTAATTGGATGGCCGTCGTAGAGGCGACCAATTGGGAGGCCGCCTCCCATTAGATTGCGTCGGCGGGTATGTTGCCAGCAATTGTGGGGTCGGGAGCTGGAAATGGTCCTGCCCTGCAGTTAATTTTTAAAGGACATAAGCTTTCGGCCATGCGGTCATATAGCACTAATGGGGGCCATTATCCCATCGTGCCTGTGCCAGCTCCCGGAAAGAGCTACCAAATAGTTCTACTTCCCTGCTCTATTCCCATAGCCCTGCAATTGATTTTACTTTTTAATTATATATTCAAGTTCCCTTTTGAAAGTTACTATTGAATCTGCTTCCATCACCCTTTCAGGCAATGCATTCCAGATCATAACAATTCGCTGCATATAAAATACATCCTCATCTCCCCCCTGGCTTTTCTGCTAATTATATTCCAGCTGTCTCCTTTAGTTACCAACCCTCCTGCCAATGGAAATAGTTTCTCCCATCATAATTTTGAAATTGTTGCTGTCCATTGCCCCACCACTATTTTTCTGCCCTCTGGAATTCCATATCTTGTTCCCTTCACCTTTCCACTTCCTTCTTGGCTTTCAAAGGCCTCCTCAAAAATCTTTCTCTTTGATTGTGTCTTCAATTGTACCACCCCACCACCCCAACATTCCATTTTCCCATTTCCCCCCTGCTCGGAATGCATTTTTTCCCCTTCTTGGTGTAAAGTCCTATATATATTCTTACATTCAAGAAATATTCCTGTATGTCAGGAGTTAGTTACAGGTTACGGTATTAAGTGTTAAAGTATTATTCATAATGTATAAAACACAAAGCATCAGAATTAGGCAATCAAATAATTAAATGTAGAAGTAGTTAGTATTGTTTGTGGGAGTTTCATTTACACTTTCCAAATGAATACTCTTGCAATATGTGGTTAAGAGTCTTCTCCTTTTAATTAACAAACACATGCAAATACTTGGCAACAGCAAAAAATGTTTTCCTCCTTCTGCCAAACCTTCCTGTTTTTAATTTATTTTTGAAGCACTACTCACAGCTCTGCCTTACCGTAGATACATTTCAAAAATACACAATGCAGATTTAAAAAATGACACAGGAACAATGATGTATAACCTTCTAAAAATTACACTTGTCAAAATTAGATACACCATAACAATACAGTTCCCTTACAAATCGAAATACATACGTTTCATGCAAGTCTGGCATTGCACAGCTGTTCCTAACTGGTACAATTTCCAGACAAATGATTTTAACATTTGGCTGTGACCATCGGTATACAATGGTTAGCAAACTGTTCAATTGAAAACACAGAAGCATTGCTTTTGCCAACAAGTACATAAATTAGCACTTCAAACTTGATTCCAAGACAGTTCAAAGGAGATCCTTATGGTGTACCAGCCAGTCTGGTGCCGGCTGCCATTTTAAATTTAAAGAGACATGATGACATATGTTTCCACATTTATTGAAAGATGTTAATGCATATTAGATAGCAAGAATTTTGAAGATAAAATGGATGTTCAAGTACAGTAAAGGATTCTGTTATTTTAAGATTGGTGGATCTTAATTAAGTCAAATTATTAAAATGCCATATTTAAAAAAAATAAAATGTCTTTATTAGGCTGATTACATTTCCGTGCTCTTTCAACAAAGATGTATTCACAAAAATATTGCATTGACTGAGTAGAAATTCACCACCAACTGAAAGAGGAAAGTCCACCAAATGGACTGCAATCATATACGTGTTATTTTCCAGTGATTATTACTGCTAACATTCATGGAATGTTAGCAGGTCAGCAGCTGAAAAGATTATTTATCAGAAACGGTAGATAAGAAAAACTGATTTCATAAAGGAATCAAGAGTACGTAACCCAATGTTGAATAAGTCTGATTAAAATAATTTCTCTATGCAGCATTTAAATATTGAACAGAAACCATTATCTAATGAAAAGTATCCTGAAAGCCTTCTGCATACAGCTGCATTTGATTTCTGATGTGGTTTCAACAATCTGACTGAGGCTAGTTAATTCGGAAAAGAACTGACCCGGCAAGTTTTGGTGACTCCTATAAACAAGATAATTGGAATTTTACTTCAGTAATGGTAATACTTCAATAAGCTTTAACAGACTCTTAATGATAGTAATAAAACATGACAGGTAAAAAATGAAAATGAACTCTATTGACACTGTTGTCAACACACCTCAGCTAAACCAACTAAGCACTTTTTAGTTGCTGGTAGATCTGAACAACTCTTCTGACAGCTTTCTTTTCCTTTTTACAGTAGATAATGCTGACAGTCAAAATGAACAAGGTCAAGTTGATGACAAGATTTCCAGAGCAGGCGATAGGGGAGGGAGATCCAGGAGGAATGGAAACTTGAGTGACTGAATAGTGCAATTTCGTAATATAATTTCTGAACCATGGTTCAGAGTTGATGAGAAAAGAACAGTTTAAACTATTCATTTTAAGCTGCCTACACATGATAAGAGTGTCATAAAACTCACCTTATAATTATCAGGGTTTTAAAATAGAGCCATATTCTGTGCAATAGGTCAGGCTGAACAAATAATTGTATGCACAAGACCTGTTTGTAAGAACCCTAGTTATTCTGAAGGAATTGGGTTATGGGGAAAACTCAGACACATCTGAGTTTCATACAAATGAGTTCATCTGTAGTTGATTTCAGCGAATGGATTTCTCTGAACATTAGCCTTTTATCTATACATTGTAAATGTTCAAAGCTAATAAAAGGTGCATATTAGTCAATGCATACATGTTTTGTATCCCCTGCTTTCAAGACTGTACATTAGAGCTATAAAAAGTGCACCATAGTGCCATTATGTAACTTGTTCACTTATCAAATGTTTTGGGGATTATCATGCACGTTCATAAGTATAAATAAAGATGGTTTATATGACATTCCATCATATGAATAATACAAGAGCTCTTACACTTTATTTACTGTTGAGAAAAAAAAACTTATAATGGATATTAGAATGTACACATTCTGAAGTATATTCCAAGGTTTTCTGTGCTCAGTTTATTTTTATTTTTTAGTTAGTGGAGATATCATGACATATGGTAATGGATGGCCCACTGATATTTACATAAATGTGGTATTAAGTCATGAGGTTAGGTCAAAACTAATATTAGAATTTATTTTACCAGGGTTGTGTTAGGGAAATGTCATTTCTTTTCCCATTGATTTACTTTCCTGATCCCATCTCTCCTAATGGTACGGACTAATTCTGGATGCCTTTCCATGAGTGGCAGCAGCCTTCCTGGATCTAATTTCACTGGGCATCATTGAATATCAGAGGAGCATAAAAACAGAAGTGGACCATTCGGCCCATCGAGCCTGTTCCACCGTTCGGTGAGATCATGGTAAAGCAGGTCGGGTGTGGACCAGAGTGGCATAAAGCAAACCGGGATCAGAGCAGAGCAGCATAAAGCAGGCGGGGAGCAGTGATGGGCAGCATAAAGCAGACAGGGAGCAGAGTAGTATAAAGCAGGCCAGGAGTGGAGCAGAGCAGCATAAAGCAAGTAGGAAGCAGAGCAGGCTGTGATCGGTGAGACTGAACTGACCAGGAGGCAAACAAATCGCAGTGACATCACAGGACCAGGAGTCACATTGGTGAGTATACTGGTAAGCTTTTAATTTAAATTAAAATTCATCAACTTTAAAGTAAGGCTTGATGAATTTGTTATATATTGGAAAGAGCTAGGAACTAATTGGCTAGGAACTTATTGTTATGTGTAAGGGTGTTCCAGGGTGCTACATTCACTGCTGCACTGGGGTCACGTGATGCATAACACTACACTGGTCTGAGCAGTCTTTACCAAGCAGCATGGTGAGCTGTATGAAATAAACAAAGAGCTCTGGCATTTTTAAGCCTAAAGTGTGACTATTTCTAACTTATGGGAACCAGAAGACATAATATGGTGACAAGTGTCTGTGAGTAAACCTGAAACATATAAAAAGGATTTAATGCTGAATTAGATTGAAAAATATTGACCCAAATTAGTGCCAGAGAGAGAGAAACTGAGTGAATCATGCAAAAATGAAGTGGCCACCGACACAATGAAGGCACAGCTTTGGCCCATTATGAATTGGAAAGCCGATGATCTCATAGAGGCTTTTGAGAAGTTTAAACAAAAGTGCAGATTAACATTCAGTGGTTTTCTAAAAGGCACTAGCAATGAAGAGAGGGTCAGCTATATCTGTGGGCAGGAGATAAAGGATTAAATGTGTTTAATAGCTGGGCGCTGAACGAAGAGGACAGCAGAAACAGACAACATTTTTGAAAAATTCAGCACTCATCTCCAACCAAAGTCAAATCATCGGATCTATCGATATGAATTTCAAGGCCTCAGACAGGAATTAGGTGAGCCCATTGACAATTCTGTAACAGGATTGAAAAGTGCAGTCAGAAAATGTAAATTAGCTAACAGATCAGCTAATTTGAGGTTCTGCACATCCTGAAGTATAAAAAGCTCTAATTGGGAAGGACAAACTCATAATATTGCAGACTGTAAACACTGCCAGAGCACATGAAGCCACGAGCAGACAGTTAAGCCAGGAGAAAGGCAGCAGGGTTGATGCTGTTAAACAGCAACAAAAGAATGTACACTAAATAGAGAGAAAGACATGCAGGAGCTGTGGACGACCACATGAATTCACAGACGGAAGAAAATATCCCGCATATGGATCAATCTGCAGAGCTTGCAAAAGACCAGTCACTGGGAAAAGATATGCAAAACAAAGGAAGGTGGTGATAGATGAGCCACCAGAGACAGAGTAATAGGGCGAATGAGTAGGAAAAGAAACCAAAACATCCATACTCTGGAAGATGGTGATGGGTTTGAGAACATGATAGACATAGGAACCATACAACTGCATGAAATATTTGGCTGCAACAGCTCCTAGAGAAAAGAAATTCACACGATCATTCAGAGTAGCAAGAGGGTGATAAATAAGCCCACAACGATAAATCTGAAGGTGAAGATTGATACCGGAGCACAGAGTAACAGCATCCTGCTCAGACTATACCAAAAGAGCTTTCCTGAAAATCTGGAATAAAGTGGTTACACCAGGAAAGGTGCTCTGAAACTGAGCAATGTCATGCTAAAGGTATACAGGGGAACTGAGATTTAACAGCTAGGAACAACCCAATTCAGAGGAACACACAAAGGAAAAGATGTTAACTGTATGTTCGACATCACTGAAACAGATGGGGGGTCCGGCTATCCTGGGGTTGAGCAGTTGCAAAGAGCTGCAGATTATCTCAGTAAACTATGAGGTGAAGGAGGCAACACTGAGGGTTGAAGATAGTGCACCCGTTGAAAAGCATTCTTCAATCAGAAGCAAAGATCGGGTACACATGTACAAAGAGTGTTTTGATGAGATGGTTGGATGCTTTAAAGCTTTTGAGTATCACATCACTATTAATCCAGTGATGAAACCAATGATTCAACTCCCTTATAAAGTACCAATAGAACAAAAAGAAAAGTTTGCAAGAGAGCTCCAAGAGAAGGTGATCACCTGAGTCACAGAGCCTATAGATTGGGTAAATTCCATCGTGGTGAGAGATAAGCCAAATGGATGACTAGGAATTTGCCTGGATCCCAAAGATCTTAATCAATCAACAAAGAGGGATCACTACCCTATTCCAACACTGGAAGAGATCACACCAGCACTGGCAGGGGCAAAAGTTTTCAGCAAGCTTGATGCCAGAAATGGCTACTGGAATGTGAAGATTGACAAGGAAACTTCGCTGATGACAACATTCAGCACACCTTTTGGATGGTTCAAATTCCTGCATCTATCTTTGGAATAGTGTACGCACCTAACAGTCAATCTCAGTCCTGAAACAATCTCAACTATCTCTGGGATGGCAGCCCCAAGATAAGAGAGAATTGAGAAGTTTCTTTGGCTTGATTCAATACATGAGCTCCTTCATACTGCATGTATCGGAACACACAGTAAATCTGCAGGAGCTAATGAAAGAAAATGTAGAGTACCGGAGATCAGAGTCATACGACAGGCTTTTCAACAAACTCAAAAAGATAGTATATAAGGAGACAAGTCTGTTATACTATGACAGAAAGAACCTTGTCACTCTGCAAGTAGATGCTTCTACAAAAGGACAGGGAGCAGCCCTAGTACAAGAGGGAAAGCCAATTGCATTCACATCCAAAGCTCTAGCATCAGTTGAGACCAGATATTCCACACATATCTCCATGGGAGAACGTTCATAGTGGCGAGTATGGAGCAGATCTACAAGAAAAATCTATGTGAAGCACCAGCAAGACTGCAGAGGTTACTCTTGAGGCTTCCGAGTTACGAGTTCACTCTGAAATACAAGCCAGAAACAGAAATGGTGTTGGCAGATACCCTATGGCGGTTGGTGCCACAGGAAAAAACACGAGATAGAAGATCTAGGTATAAAGATTCATTACCTATTGAATATAACATCGCCAAAGCTTAGTCAAGTTAGAGATGAGACCAGCAAAGATGAGGAGTTACAGATGCTGTCTCAGCCAGTGGTCCTGATAAGATACAGCACACACAGCCAGCAATACGGCAGTCCTGGTCTATTAGAGATGACGTCATCTCACTCGAAGATGGTGTTCTGCTAGCCGGATCCAGAATAATCATACCCAAAACAATACAGGAAAAACTTCTCCAGAAGATACATGAAGGCCACATGGGAATGGAGAAGTGTAAGCTCAGAGCCAGATCAGCTGTGTACTGGATAGGCATCAACAAAGACATTGAAAATATGGTGTCTACATGCAATGTATACCAGAAGTACAGAAACTCACAGCAGAAAGAAGAGATGATAGCTACTGAAGCACCACCCAGACCATGGCATACTGTAGGAGTCGATTTATTCACAAACAATCGAGAATGGTATCTCATAGTAGCAGATTACTACTCAAAGTTCCCTTTTATCCTGAAGGTGAAAGACTTGAGAACCACAACAATCATCTCAGTTGTCCGAGTTCTGTTCGCTGAGCAAGGGATTCCTGAAAGATTAATATATGACAAGGGCACTCAATTTACCTCCAGAGAATTTAAGCAATTCGCTGAACAGTATGGGCTCAACACCATCACCTCATCACCACAATACCCATGGGGACACAGCTTTATATAAAGACATGTCCAGATGGTGAAAAGAACCCTTGAAAAAATCCGAGGCGTGAAGGAAGACCCAAACCTTCCCTTATTGTCACTCCAATCCTCCACTCTCATGGCTGACATGAAATCACCTCACAGCTATTGAACGGAAGAAAGTATAAGACGACTCTGTCAGGCAAAATACATACTCCAAGTGACCAGGAGTAAGTGAGACAACAACTCACTGAAGCACAGGTAAGAGGAGATCAACACTTCAACAAGCATGCTGAATCCCTACCTGAGCTGTTGAAAGGACAAACTGTACATGTACAGGAACCAATCACGAAAGCGTGGAGCCCAGCAAAGGTTGTTGGTGGAGCTGAGATTCCAAGGTCGTGCATCATTGAGACTGAAACTGGTAAGTGAATGAGAAGGAACAAGGCCCATATTCGACCTACACCGGTGCTGGAAAAACAGAAATCATCAACAACACCGGAAACATTACTATCCAGCGAGACAACAACAGCAACATCACCAGCAAAAGGCACAGCATTAGCAACAGCAAGCACGACTCCCACAATACCAGGAGCAACACATGCAACATTGCCAATAGAATATGCCAACTCACCACTGAGAGCAACAAATGCCAAGTCTACAAGATGGAGGCATAACATCTTTCCACCCAAGTGATCCTGTGAATAATATTTTGAGAAAAGAATACAAGTTATGAAAGACTCTAAAAAGGGTTCAGTTTATTTCTAAAAGTCAATTGTTAATCTTCTTTAGTTTAAAAAAGTTAATGATTGAAACAATTATATTTATATAGAGGCATTATGTTTTTAAAGAAGGAGGGATGTTATATATTGTTATATTATTTGTAAAGAGCTAGGATCGAATTAGCTAGAAACTAATTATTAAATGCGTTCCAGGGTGTTACATTCACTTCTGCACTGGAGTCATGTGACATGAAACACTACATTGTCTGGGGAGTCTTTATCAAGCAGCATGGCGAGTTGTATGAAATAAACAGAGCTCCAGCATTTTTAAGCCTAAAGTGTGACTATTTCTAATTTATGGGAACCAGAAGATGTAACAAATAAATTACTATTAAAATCTAAAGCCAATTTGATAATTTATCATAATTACAATCAGTGTTCAATTTATTAATCAAATCTAGGGACAAAGTTAAAATTTAAACTAAAAGGGATAGCAGCACTAAAGGGTTCTAAGAGTTAAGTAAAACATTTAAGTTAACTTGCTATAAAATAAAGTGAAGTCAGCACTAGGGAAGAAACTGATTGCTGAGTAGCTGGTGAGTCTTCATTTATTTAAATTCTTAAGTTTATCTCTGTTAAGTCAGTTAATAATCCAATAGAGGCAGGGCAGGGCATCTCAGTCCCGGGGAGTGCACATCCAGTTCCACATCCTGGACTGTCACATGTGCAGGAAGTGTCATCAGCTGAAACAGCTTGACCTCTGGGTTTTGGAGCTTGAGCAGTAGCTGAGATCACTGTGCTGCGTCCACAAGGTTGAGAGTTTCGTGGATAGCATATTTCTGGATGTGGTCACCCTGCAGCTTAAGGGTATCCGGGCAAAGAGGGAATGGGTGACCACCAAGCAGTCAAGGAAGACCAGGCAGGTAGTGCAGGAGTCTCCTGAGTGCATCTCACTGTCCAACCGGTATTTAGTTCCAAATACTGCTGAGAGTGATGGATCCTCTGGGGAGTGCAGCCAGAGCCAAGTCCACAGCACCATCACTAGCTCAGCTGTGGGGAGGGTGGGGAGTGGGGTGTCAGGAGGAACATTGGGGAAGCAAAAGTGATAGAAGATTCTATAGTGCGGGGAACAGACAGGAGTTTCTGTGGCTGCAGACTTGAATCTAGGATGGTATGTTGTCTCTCTGGTGCCAGGGTCATGGATGTCACTGAGCAGCTGCACAGCACTTTGATGGAGCGAGGGTGAACATACAGCATATCTCGCTACAAACAACATAGTTAGAAAAAGGGATGATGCCCTGATGGCAAATTTTAGGAAGCTAGGAAAGAAACTAGCAAGCAGGACCTCAGAGGTGGTAATCTCTTGTTACAATCACCTGGTTCGTGGTTTGTATTAATTTTCTAGAGGTAGTTTTTAATTTGGGAATTGAATTTTTTTAATGTAAGACAAATGAAAACATCTGGTTTGAGAAGCTGGCAAACAAACCTAGGGTGGGTACAAATCAAAGGGTGGCCCATATTTATTTGGTAAGGTCAGAATGGGAAGTGTGAAGACGCTATACAATGGGAGCCTCTCTGAACTTCTCGATGAAGACCATGTGTCTGCAGCTGCCTCAGTCAGGGGTTTAAATTATTCATATGAATTCCCAGAATAAAGAGACTTGGAGTTGGAAATTAGTTTAAATTGCTATCTGGGACATCCCATATGTACCACATGCTATGGAGATAGATGATGCAGGGGGTGCCTGTTGAGTTTTTGACCTGTGTGCTTGCTGACACAGTCAGTCAGTTGGCTTTTGGACAGGCAGTTGGCTTTTGGAAAGTTGTTGGCTTCAGAAAAGCAGTTGCCTTTTGGAAGTCACATGGACTCAGAAGAAAAGAGGCCATCAGGAACCAGGGCTCTTTCTGTTTTGAGTAAAACCCATGCTCAAGCTGGGATGTCCAGATCTGGAAGATCTAATACCTCAGAAGATAGCTAAGGAATTAAGCAAATCGAAGTGAATTCCTAAGAGCTGTGGTACACTTTGAATTGGTCTTGGGAGAAGAGAGCAAACAGCCAAGATCCTATAACGTATAGGGGAACTCTTGGGGGTGGAAGTAACAATCAAATAGGAGTGTTCTGTTGAGATTTAGCATTTAAAGTATATGTCTTCATGTTCTATTAAGATCTTAAGTTTAAAGTATAAATGCTTCAAGTTGTAGTATTAAGTTAGTAATGTTTTGCTTTGCTTAATTCTTGTTCAGTAAAGTTTTTTTTATTTAAAATGTGAAATCTTGTGGCATAATTGTTTCAGTAATAACTGGGAATGTAACATTCTCTTTTAAAAGTTAATGGTCCCTAATGAGATTGTAACACTGAGTAAGAAATAATAAGGTGGAAGGTTGGGTCAGAGAAAGAGGCAATGCAATAAGATCAAAACTAGGTATACTGCGCATTCATGTGAACGCACAGAGTGTGATAGATAAGGTTGGTGAGCTGCAGGTGCAGGTAGCCATATGGGAGTATGATGTTGTGGCGATAATGGATACCTGGCTCAAGAAAAAGGCAGGGCTGGGAACTAAATATTCCTGCATACAAGGGGCTGGATTTAGTTGCATGGTTGGGGCTCCCAGCACCAGGCCGAAAAGATGGTGGAAACCCCACCTTTTCTTTCAGAGTCCCCCTGACATGATTCAACGGGGATCCTGCCTCCAAGAGCAGCTGGCCAGAGGGTCGGCAGCTCAGTAGTATCAGCAGCACCACCGGAAGTGATGGCCACAGCTGGTACTACAGGAGACCCAGACCTCAGGTAGGTGAGGCAGGATCGCCAGGGCCAGTCTGGCAGGCCTTGACGATGGGGGAAGGGAGGGTGGGCAATGAGTGCAGGGTAGGTGGCATTAAAGGAGGTGGGTCATTTGCCGATGGGGGTCCTCGGTGGGACACAGATTGCCGATGGAGGAGCCCCCCACAAGTCTGCAGGGAGATCACCTTGTTTCACTCAGTGACCTCTCCATATGGGGGAGGCCCCCCCTCCACCACTGGTTTAATTCAATAATAGGACACTTAAGGGCCTCAATAGTCCTCTGGGTGGGAAGGCTGCCTTCGGCCTTTCCCGCCCTGACATAATCACCTTGCGATGGAAGGCAATGGGCACTCTGGTCCCCCACCACATCCCATCATAATTCAATGAGCTGCCCCACCTCCTAGTCTGTCTCTGCAGAGGGGGGGGGGGGGTATTAGATTTAGCCCAAGGTGTTCAGGAAAGATAGGGGAGAAAAGAAAGAAGGACAGTGGCAGTGTTGATCAAGGATAATATTAAATTGCTGGAGAGAGAGGTTGTCCTAAACAGGTCAAGGACAAAATCTATTTGGTTAGAGCTAAGAAACGATAGAGCTACCATTACACTACTGGATGTATCCAAATGCCTCTACCTAGTGGGAAAGATATAGGGGAACAAATTTGCAAGGAAAGTACAGAGAGGTGCAAAAACTATAGAGTAGTTATAATGGGGAACTTTAATTATCCTAATATAGACTGGGATAGTAATAGTTGGAGAGAACAGTGATGAAATATGAAATGAATTAGAGGAATTATGAAACAAAAATCAACTGTTGAACAGAACTATGAAAAAATGACACATTTGTGCTACAGGCAAGATGGAGTAGAGGTCAGGTGACCCCTCCTGTAATACCAATAAACATGTTTGTCTGTTGAAGACGAAACTCATTATCCATGTCTGAATCAGCTTTGGAGAAAATACATTGAAATGGAAAGCAGTCTATTCCATGCTAACAACTTTTATCTGCAGTAATGGAGCTAACAAAGACTTTTGCAGACAGACTGACTCCAAAGCAAGGCCAAAATAATAAGTGTAAAATAACACCTATTTATCAAAATGGAGCACATTCAGATGCCAATGTAACAATGGTTCCCATATCCTGGAACATTGTATGATTCACCCCAGGAGAGAGATCTCTTAATCACCTGACCGACACCACAACCTGACAGGTTTCTACCTTAAAGGGCATTTCTCTAAAGAAAGAGAGGCAGAACAGCCAAAACAGCTGTGAGACAGTTCCAGCTAAGAAGGAGCCCTGCTGATAACATCTTTTAACTACCGCAGCAACGAAATTGCAGGTGACTTTGGAACTCCCCCACCTGCGAAAGTGAACCAGAATTTCCACCATCGACTTTGGATTGAGGCTTAACCATAGGAGCCAGCGACACTTTATCCTTATCAAGACAACGATCATTCAGGCCTGCACTGCTAAAAGATTTCCTCCTGAAAAGCCTCTAAAAGTTTTTTTAAAAATGAACTCTTTTACAACAATTAGACTCTAATTGCATGCTGACACTCTACTCTCTATCTTTTCCTGTGTGTGTATGTGTGTGAATGCATAAGTGGGTGAAGTCCCAAATATTTTTCAATTATTGTGTAAAAAAAAATTTATCTTTCTTTTTTAACCTATGAGAAAACATGTCATTTGTCTATTTACTTTCTGGAGTGTGGTCCGGTGACTTTTCTACATCAGTATGTTTCCAACCCAATGAAGAAGAAAGTATAACTGGACACTAATGTAGAAAAGTCACCTGAACACACTTCAGAATCAGTTCCCCCTCTCTGCCCTTTACACTGGTATGGACAGGTGGGAAGTAGTGTGGGTGATTTCCACTTTTCATTTCTCAACTGACTGCAGATAGTGTTTTAAAAATAGTGTTTTAGCCCTGAGTGTTTTCAAGGGTCAAGTAAATAGTCAAACAACATGGGTTTCATCTTCAACAGTGTCGGTAGATGATCCTGAATTCTGAGCAGGCAAAGGTTCACTGACCTCAAATGCTCTGGCAAAAATGAGTACAATCCTCAGGTCAGGCCTCTGGGTATACATCCTCCAGCAGACAAACTACCTGAGGACCCTCAGGGCGCATGCTGCTCCTGAATATGGGAGGAGTGTGTGCCCAGGGTACTTACTCCCCCTCAGAATGGCTCAGAGCCATAGTGCTGCTGAACATAAGAAATAGGAGCAGGAGTAGACCATACAGCCCATCAAGCTTGTTCCGTCATTCAATATGATCATCGCTGATCTTGGGCTTCAACTCCACTTTCCTGCCCGCTCGCCATATCCCTTGATTCCCTTAGAGACCAAAAATCTGTCTATCCCAGCCTTAAATAGGTTCAATGATGAAGCATCCACTATCCTCTGGGTAGAGAATTCGAAAGAACAACCCATTGAGTGAAGACATTTCTCCTCATCTTATCTTGAGACTGTGACCGGTGTTCTAGATTCCCCAGCTAAGGGAAACAACCTCTCAATGACTATCCTGTCAAGCTCCTTCAGACTCATAGGTTTCAATGAGATCACTTCTCATTCTTCTAAACTCCAGAGAATATAGGCCCAATTTACTCAGCCTCTCATCATTAGACAACCCTCTTATCCCAGGGACCAATCTAGTGATCTTCACTGTACTACCTCCAATGCAAGTATATCCTTCCTTAAAAATGGAGAACAAAACTGCACACAGTAGAGTCATAGAGTTATACAACACAGAAACATGTCCTTTGGTCCATCATATCCATGAAGGCCATCAAGCCTATCTATTCTAATCACATTTTCCAGCACTTGGCCCATAGCCTTGTATGCTATGGCGTTTCAAGTGCTCATCTAGATATTTCTTATATGTTGTGAGAGTTCCTGCCTCTACCACCCCTTCAGGCAGTGTGTTCCAGATTCCAACCACCCTCTGGGTGAAAACAATTTTCCTCAACTCCCCTCTAAACCTCTTGCCCCTTACCTTAAATCTATGCCTTGTTATTGACACCTCCGCTAAAGGAAAAAGTTTCTTCCTATCTACCCTATCTATGCCCATCATAATCTTGTATACCAGAATCAGGTCCCCCCTCAGCCTTCTCTGTTCTAAGGAAAACAACCCTAGCCTATCCAATCTCTCTTCATAGCTGAAATGCTCCAGCCCAGACAACATCCTGGTGAATCTCCTCTGCACCCTCTCCAGTGCAATCACATCCTTCCTGTAGTGTGGTGACCAGAACTGTACACAGTACTCCAGCTGTGGCCTAACCAGCCTTTTCTATAGCTCCAACATAACCTCCCTGCTCTTATATTCTATGCCTCAGCTAATAAAGGCAAGTATCCCATATGCCTTCCTAACCACCTTATCTACCTATGCTGCTGCCTTCAGTGATCTATGGACAAGAACACAAAAGGTCCCTCTGACCTTCTGTACTTCCTAGGATTCTACCATCCATTGTATATTCCCTTGACTTGTTAGTCCTCTCAAAATGCATCACCCTTCACTTCTCAGGACTAAATTCCATTTGCCACTGCTGTGCCCATCTTGCTAGCCCATCTATATCATCCTGTAATCTAAGGCTTTCCTCTTCACTATTTACGACACCACCAATTTTCATGTCATCTGCGAACTTACTGATCATACCTCCTATATTCACATCTAAATCATTAATGTACACTACAAACAGCAAGGGTCCCAGCACCGATCCCTGCGGTACACCACTGGTCACAGGCTTCCAATCGCAAAAACAACCATTACCCTCTGCCTCCTGCCACTAAGCCAATTTTAGATCCAATTTGCCAATTGCCCTGGATTCCATGGGCTCTTACTTTCTTGGCCAATCTCCCATGCGGGACCTTATCAAAAGCCTTCCTGAAATCCAAGTACACTACATCAACTGCTTTACCCTCATCTACACATCTAGTCACCTCCTCTAAAAATTCAATCAAATTTGTTAGACACGATCTCCCCCTGACATAGCTATGCTGACTATCCTTGATTAATCCCTGCCTCTCCAAGTGGAGATTAATCCGGTCCCTCAGAATTTTTTCCAATAGTTTCCCTACCACTGATGTTAGACTCACTGGCCTGTAATTACCTGGTTTATCCCTACTACCCTTCTTGAATAATGGTACCACATTCACTGTCCTCCAGTCCTCTGGTACCTCTCCTGTGGCCAGAGAGGATTTGAAAATTTGTGTCAGAGCCTCTGCAATCTCCTTCCTTGCCTCGCATAACAGCCTGGGATACATCTCATCTGGGCCTGGAGACTTATCCACTTTTAAGCCTGCTAAAACTGCTAATACCTCCTCCCTTTCAATGCTAATTTGTTCAAGTATATCACAATCCCCTCCCTGGTCTCCACACCTACATTGTCCTTCTCCATAGTGAACACAGATAAAAAGTAATCATTTAAAACCTCACCTATGTCCTCCAGCTCCACACACAGATTGCCACAGTACTCCAGGTGTGTTCTCACCAAAGCCCTATATAATTGCAGCAAGACTTCCTTATTCTTGTACTCCAATCTCCTTGCAATAAAGGTTATTTGCCTTCCTAATTGCTTGTTGTAGCTGCAAGCTAACAACCTGTGTTCTTTGTATTTGTTAGCACTTGAACATGCAGCTTCTAATGAACAGGGACAGATGCCATTGGCCAGAGAGGACAGCAGAGCCTTATCTCACTCTCTTTTGTCCTTGCAGAAGAAATGGGCACATACTGCCCAGGAAAGGGTACAAACAGGTGGAAGGATGCCATACTTCCAAATGATCACACCAATGGAAGATGGAAATAGCCAAGATCGTGGACGAGGTGGAAGTCAGCCCTGGCGAAATGGGAACTCATGGTGGACATAGTGATTATAGAGGACAATGTTCTCATTAAGGGGGTGCAGTTCACTCCACTCTGTCCGACAGCACTGAGTTGCATTGGGTAGCTTCTACACAGCAGTGGCTTCTACTCTCCTACGCTAGCTCCCATCATCTCTTCTTGTGTCTCCACAGGTGCAGACATCCATCCCACGACACCTCTCCCTCCATTTCCACAGTAGACCAGCACAGATCTGAAGAGGTACCGTCACAACATACAAGCGCACTGCCCAGCAGTGCAGATCTGCTCACCTCAGACGTGTTTAAATAGGGTCACTGACCCGAAACGTTAACTCTGCTTCTCTTTCTACAGATGCTGCCAGACCTGCTGAGTGAATCCAGCATTTCTTGTTTTTGTTTCAGATTTCCAGCATCCGCAGTATTTTGCTTTTATTTAAATAGGGTGGCACTGGGTGAGGAGCATGGTATTAGTGTGAAAAAGCAAGTGCCACAGTAGAGGCAGCTGTGGGCAGTCCCACTCAGAGGATGGAGGGCAGTCACAGCTCTGCTCATCTGGGCATAGATGCAGGGCCTCGGGAGTCACAGGAAAGGAGGCTCCCACATGTCAGAGTTCCCTGAGGCAGTGAGGGGTCATAGGAAGTGAATGGATGTGTCCATCCAGCTGATGTATATCACAATGGCTCAGGGCTTTGAGCACAGGGGTTCTTCCATTGAGAGATTGGCCAACTTCATGGAGAGCCATATGCGGCAGCATTTGGAGTGCATGCAGGAAATGCGCACTGACGTCCACAGGATGCATGCCACACCACGTAGCGTCAACCAGTCAGTGGTGATGCTGGCGCAGATATTGGATTGGATGCCAGTTGTGACCCAGCTGGTGCCTTCCTCCAGCCATTTGGAGCACCCGCCAAGGGCTGAGGATGTCACTGACGAGGATGAGGGTGCCACCCCTCATGGGGTGCCTTCATCATCCTTGGCCTCCTGGGCTCATCTGACAGTGGGAGCATCTGTACAGCATGGCCACATGATGGAGGCTGCTCCTGCAATGATTCAGGTGCAACAGCCTTTGGAGATCACCCCATGGGCACCTCCATGACGAGGACATACATCTCCGCCACAAGCCGAGGCACGTGAGTAGGCTGCCTCCAGCTCCTCCGAGGTCACAAAGGGTGCACTGCGTAGAAGTGGCCAAGCACGGAGGTCATTATGTTGTGTGGAAAACTGAACGAGTCACTGGGGTGTCGTCTTGCTATATCTACGCATTGTTTTCCTTTCTGAGCATTCTAAAAATAATGACACTTCAAGCCATACGTCAAACATTCCTTTTTTGCTGGCTGAACAAGAAAAGTGGTTTGAGGTGGTGAAGGAAATCAAGGGTCCCTCGATGGTGATGGCAAAGCCTCTGGCCTGATGCCAGACAGCGTCTTTAATGGATGTGCTTGTACAGGTGCCTCAGACCGGAATCCATACCATGCCCTTCATCCTGCGTCGCAGGACTCAGTTGAAACGTTCCTGAATCAAATGATCCCTGACATTCATGGTGTCCTGTCGAGACAGAGCCCCACGCTGTACCTGGCCACCTCTCTGTGCAGCCGGTGAACCTTTGTGTTCTGCATCCTCCCCCCCTGCCAGCACTTCCTCCTCCTCTACCACCTCCTTCTCCTCTTCTTCCTCCAATGATCTGTCTCCTTCCAGGGTCTCACCATCCTTCAGTCCACACCTCTCTGGAAGACCATGTATGGAAAGCACAGCAGACCACCACAATGAGCAAGACCTTTGCAGTCGGGTACTGGAGGGCACTATACAACCGGTCCGTGCACCGGAACTACAGCTTCAGAAGCTGGATGGCCTGCTTAGTGGTTGTCCTAGTGAACAGGTAGCATTGGTTGTATTGCTTTTGTGCCTCTGTCTGGGGCTCTTGTAGACTTGTGAGTAGCCATTGCTTCAAGGGATTTCCCTTGTCCCCTCAGATCCATCCATGGACTTTGGGTGTTGGAGCGAAGATTTGAGGCAGCCTGGACTGGCAGAGGAGATTTGAAACATAGAAGATCCTGTGAGGTCTTGACAGGATGTATGTGGAAAGGATGTTTCTCCTTATGGGAGAATCTAGGACTAGGGGTCACTGTTTAAAAATAAGGAGTCGCCCATTTAAGACAGAGATGAGGAGAAATTTTTTTCTCTCAGAGGGTCGTGAGTCATTGAAATTCTCTTCCTCAAAAAGCGGTGGAAGCAGAGTCTTTGAATATTTTTAAGGCAGAAGTAGATAGATTCTTGATAAGCAAGGGGGTGGAAGGTTATCAGAGGTAGGTGGAAATGTAGAGTAATCAGTTCAGCCATGAACCTATTAAATGGCAGAGCTGGCTCGAAGAGCCAAGTGGCCTACTCCGGCTCCTAATTCATATGGCCGTATGTTTGTAGCATGAAGGAATCGTGGCAGCTGCCAGGAAATTGAGTGCACACAGGGAGTAAGCTCTTGTTGTGGTTGCAGACCATTTGGACGATGAGAGGGAGTGCAAGCTCTTCTTGTTTTGAATCTCACTGACTGGCCACTGGATTCCTTGATAGCCACATTGGTGCTATCAAAGATGCCCTGCACCTGGTGGAATCCAATGATGATGGTGAAACACAATGCCCTTCTTGCCTCTGAGGCCTCTTCTATCATGAAATGAATGTATTGTCCAGCTTTGGCAAAGAGGGCATCAGAAACATGCGAGATGCAGTGGTGTGCTGCTCTTTGCGAGATGCCACCAAGGTCTGCAGCCGATCATTGGAAGGGGCCAGAATTGAAGCTGTTCAAAGCCACAGTGAACGAGGAGGCGGTGGCATAGTGGTATTGTCACTAGACAAGTAACCCAGAGTAAGTATTGCTCTGGGGACATGGGTTCCAATCCCACCACAGCAGAAGGTGGAATTTGAATTCAATAAATAAAAAAAAAATCTGGAATTAAAAAGCTAGTCTAAAGATGGCCATGAAACCATTGTCGATTGTTATAAAAACCCATTTGGTTCACAAATGTCCTTTAATGAACGAAATCTGCTGTCCTTACCTGGTCTGGCATACATGTGACTCCAGACCCACAGCAATGTGGTTGACTCTTACATGCCCTCTGAAATGGCCTAGCAAGCTACTCAGTTAAGGGCAATTAGGGATGGGTAATAAATTCTGGCTTGGCCAGCAACGCCCACATCCCATGAACGAATGAAAAAAAACTTTGATGGCTACTGGTAAGGCATGGTGACCCGTGTTGCAAGGTGTGAGGTCTTCGGTGACGAGGCCACAGATGCCAATGAACATCTGTCTAGAAAGTCGCAGTCTCTTGAAGCACTGGGTCTTGGTCATCTCCAGGGAGCTTCATCTATGGTGGGTGATCCTGTGTTGAGAGTATGGCCTCCGTTGCCTTCCTGTACCTCTTTCCTCTCCTGTGTCCTCTGATGCCCGGGGTTCCACTCTTTCTGCACAGATTGTTGCCCCTCATTGCTACTGGGCCCAAAATCTGACAGTCATGCCCCAATGCTCGCTGCAGCCTTCCTTTTAGACGGTGTCACAAAAACGTGATATATGTCGAATGATGATTTTAGTCCACCAGCTGGAAACCTGAATTGAATTTTTAAAAAAGATAAAAGGTGACTCAATGCTGGTAGCTAAAGATGGCCATCCCAATTTGCATCACTGTACTTTTCACATTCCAATGCATTGCAATGGAGACAGCATGTCTGCACAGACCCATCAAGGACAATGACCTGGGGAATCTGAATGAACCACCTATCCTTTTCCCATTAGCAAGGTGTCAAGGCCATTACCTGAATATTCAACTGGTAGAGACGAACCACTTAAACCTAATCAGTTGAACATTGGGACAATAGCTGTGTGAAGGGAATTACTAGACATGGACTGATTAAGTTGCAAGAGGGAATACACACTAGTGACCATGATGCTTGAATCACTGGGTGACAGTCATGTGACAGGCCACCCTCTGTGTGCTTAAGCTGGTGTTTTCTCTGCAGGAGAGCGACAAGCAGCTAGACGCTGAAGAGAGAAGACCCAAGTGGGGCTTTTCCTTCCTTTCTCTCTCTCCAATCCACCTTGCAAACTTCAAACCCTACCTACTGACCGTGACCACCCAGGGACGCCCCTGCTGCAGACAGAGACTCCTTGAAGGAAATCAGCCATGCTACTGTCTCCAGGAGAACCTCCAAACCAGAAGCCTCAGGACCACCAATTTCAGCCTGAAGCCAACCGAGTCACCAACCTCCACAGACTGTATACCCCTTTTGTTTCTCTGGACTCCAATTTTAGCAATCTATCCTTCCCCACTCTGTAACCTATTTATGTGTGTGTGTGTGTACGTCAAGTGTGTGTCTGTGTGTGAAAGTCAGAGCATACTTTAATATTTTACTTAGATCAGTTGAAGTGCAATAAAGCTAACCTCTTTCTTTGTTAAACTCAAGCAAACCTGTCCAATTGGTTCTTTTTATGATCACGGCACATAAACAGTTAAACAGTCACTGAATGTGCTGGATTTTCAGGTGCCCTTGATGTCAGGATCCATGGCGGGGGGTGGGGGGAGCCTGAAGATCGCCCCGGATGAGCCCGCCATGGACCTCGACGCCGGCAGGGTCCAGCACAATCATCCCAGCGGCAGCGAGACACCGTAGCGGCCTTCCCGCTGCTGGGTGTGGGGACCATAATTTGAATATTTAAATCAATTAAAATAATTAATTTAAATAAACTTACTTCACCATCTGATGTCCCACTGTGATCTTTGGCCCGGCGGCCGGCACTCCTGTGCCTTCGGATCCCTGTCTGGGGAAACAAGGCGCAACATTGGTGGGGAGGGGCAAGGAGGCAAGATTCTCAGTGCGGGAGGTTGTGGGGGGTGGGGAAGGGGTAAAATTAATGTCATAGGTGGAGGGGATGGTGGGAATGTTTATAGTTTAAAGTTTGTGCAGTTGGAGGGGTGGGGGGGGGGGTGGTGGGCAAAGGCCAGATGGTTATGGTAGGTGTTTTTGGAGGGGGGGAAAGGGCAAATCATTAATTTAATTATTATTGGGGTGGAAGAGGGGCAAAAGAGATATATAGATTTAATTTCATTAAATGTTTTTTAAAATATTTAAATATGCCGGTAGGGCTAACAACTGTTTAAAAATGGCGTCAGTGGCTGCTCACAGGCAGCTGATGCCATTGCCGGGAATGGACAGCCCAGCCCCTCCACGTGATTGGGGGGGGGTGGCCCACCCCAGCTATTTAAGTGAGCCGCCGTACTTGGAATCGCAGTGGCTCTTTGGCATGCAGTCCGCATCGGCCGCTGCCAATTTCGGCAGTGAGCTTATAAAATTCAGCCCAATTGGCGAGTATATCCACTTCAAAAAGAAATAAACCTGTTGTGGTCAAACAAGGAGAGGGAAAAGAGGGGAGCCCTTTAAACCCTCCTCACCTGATCATAACAACAGGTGGCTATTGTGATTGGCAGCCTTGTCCGCTGCTCCACTGCCCCCTTGATGCAGAGGGGAAAGATACCATTCCAGGCTCGGGTGCTGAGTGCCCACTCTCTCTGCCACCTGTGCAGCACCAAGGGCACTTATTTACCAAGTACTGTGTCTCCTTTTGCTCTGCTGACCCTCTTTTGGGGCTAGGGTGATGCCCTGGAGCAGTCTTGACTGGCTCCACACTGTGTACCCTGTTCAGAACCTGACAGCTTCTAAAACTCATTTGCCCCTTTAAATAGCACCCCCCTTCCCACTTCAACAAGCTCTTGATGAGCTTTTTAACTGGTTTAGCTGCCCTCAATTTGGAGGAGAGCAGAATTCCTCTCCCCCCAACAGCCGCCCCCCACCTCCCCGCCCTGGCGATTGGCACACCATCCGGCGCCAGGGCCCTTCTGCCTCCATTCCCACTTCGGGTGCCCCAAAAATTCATCCCCCAGATTAAAGTAACATGAAAAGTCAAAATTATTGTCTGCTGCTGACTTTACCAGCTGAGCAACATCAAGACATTTATTCTAATTTAATTACAAATAGCCAGCTGTTAAATCAGGCCTAACTAAGAAGTCTAAGGGAGTGAAGTTCATCCTGGGTGATAGCACAAAATGGAACGAATCACCAGCCCTTTTTACACTCAACTTCATTTGTTTTTCAATTGACTTTAATGGGAAAGAAAATCAGACAAAGTATATAATGGGCTGGTGATTTGTTCTCACCCACTTTGTACCCAAGGCAAATTTTACCCCTTAAAATTCTTGATTAGGGAAGTGCCATTAAGATAGTAAAGAATAAACTTCTGCTTCCACATCCCTGGATTATAACCAGGTAACCATTGAGTATATTAAACCAACCAAAAACAAATGAAGCTTTTTAAGAATGAGTTGCTATCATCATCAAAAAAACAAATAAAATAGGCTGTTTATACAAAAAATCCAGTTGCATTGTAACCCACTCCTCTAACACAGAGGTTGCAGCAGTTGAGGAATTTTGTACAATTGTACCAGAGATAAGCCAAGATAAAATTTTAAAAAATGAAAAGCAGATAACCAAACAAGTGGAGACTGAGAAGCAAAAGTGATGTTTACTATGATTCAATTTTACACTTAAACATTTCTGTCCAATAAGTTTGTCTTAATTACTTCATCATTATGTCTCTCAGCTCTGATATGGTAAGACTGTCCAGCTTTCAGCATCATATTTCAATACCTTAATTATTGGATTCATTAATTTATTGATAAAATTTTATGTCCTGCTGGGCCCCCACCTGCCAAGAATGAGGCACATCAATTTTGTCATGAACATTGATTTTTAACTTGTTGGAGCGAGGAAATGACTTGTTAAACAGATCAGCCGTGGCTGGAGAAAAACATTTTCACACTAACAGACATCAAAGGTGTGGAAACGCATTCCTGGGCCTGCTAAGGAGGATACAATCCACAGGGGCCAGGACTGGTTAGACCAACTGGTGATATGACTATCTGGCTGTTCCAGGATTTTCTTTTGAACTGGCCACAGAGAGTTTGAATTCAGAGAGAAAGTTTGTTTGCTCCTGAGCTGGGAAGATCTCTCCTGTCTGCTCCCATATCTTTCTCACAAGCCTCTGAATCAACTGAGGATACATGAACCCAAGAGAGAAAATTCTCCTACAGCGAACAAGGTTTAAGAAGAATACTGGGCCCCAACGAAAAGCTAGATCTACCTACAATCAATGAGTCTACAGTGAGCTCAAAGAACTGTAACAAAAACTCTTCAAATATTACCTCAAACTTTTCCACTTTGTTTTCTTCTGTTCTTTTCTGTCTCTATTTGCATATGTGTATCACATATGCATGCTAGCATGGGCGCGTTGTGTATCTATAGGTGTTAACTGAATTAGAAAGTTCAAATTTAATAAATTTTAACTTTTCTTCTTTGAACCTAAGAAAGCCTGCTTGTGCTGGTATATTTGCCTTATAATTGGAAAGCGGTGAACAAGGATTCACCAAGCAGGAGCTAAAAACACGGTGTGTTTAAAATTAAACCCTGTTATCTTAAGACCAGGTGAAGGCTGAAAGGGAACCCTAGACCTCTTTCTCACCTGATCATAACATTTTATTTAAGTTCCATTAACAGTAATGAAATTATACGCTTGTATCATAAGAGGAGTACTAATTTATTTTACTGGCTTTTAATTGTTTTCCCCAATATTTCATTATGATTACAAGGTTATTATTTGATAATACAAATGAGAACCAGGCTGAATATAGAAGTGAAGTGAAGTGAGAAAAGAAATGAGAAGTAAAGAGAGAGTATGAGAAGAGACTGATAGCTAACACAAAAGGCAATCCAAAAGTCTTCTATAGTCATATAAATAGTAAAAGGGTGGTAAAAGGAAGGGTGGGCCAATTGGGGACCAAAAAGGAAATTTACAGATGGAGGCAGAGATACCGAATGAGTACTTTGCATCTGTCTTTACCAAGGAAGAAGATGCTGCCCAAGTCATAGTGAAAGAGGAGGTAGTTGACATATTGGATGGGCTAACAATTGATAAAGTGGAGGTATTAGAAAGGCTGGCTGTGTCGGATCAGATGCATCCGAAGATACTGAGGGAAGTAAGGTGGAAGGTGTGAATGCACTGGCCATAATCTTCCATTCCTCCTCAGATACAGGGGTGGTGCCAGAGGACTGGAGAATTGAATATATTACAACCTTGTTCAAAACTGGGTGTGAGAATAAACCCAGCAACCACAGGTCAGTCAGTTGGGAAAGCTTTTAGAAATGATAATCTGGGACAAAATTAACAGCCACTTGGATAAATGTGGATTAGGGAAAGCCAGCACGGATTTGTTAAAGGCAAATGTGTTTAACTAATTTGATTGAGTTTTTTGATGAAATAACATAGAGGGTTGAAGAGGATAATGCAGTTGATGTGGTGTACATGCACTTCCAAAAGATGTTTGATAAAGTGCCACATAACAGGCTTGTCAGTAAAGTTAAAGCCCTTGGAATAAAAGGGACAGTGGCAGCATGGATATGAAATTGGCTAAGTGGCTGGAAACAGAGATTAGTGGTGAACAGTTGTTTTTTCAGATTGGAGGAAGGTATATAGTGGGGTTGCCCAGGGGTCAGTATTAGGACCACTGGTTTTTGTGATCTATATTGTACCATTATCACTAGCAAGTGAATTAGACAAGTACTCAAATAAAAACAGAAAGTGCTGAAAATACTCAGCATGTCTGGCAGTATTGACGGAGAGAGAAGCAGAGTTAACATTTCAGATCAGTGACCTTTCATCAAAACACCAATTCAGGCAGATTCTAACCACTCACTGCACAAAAAAGATTTTCTTCATGTCACCTTTGGTTCTTTTGCCATTCACCTTAAATTGGTGCCCTCTGGTTCTCAAACCTGCTGCCAATGGGAACAGTTTCTCCACAACAAAATGGCTTTTGTAACACAAGATAGTGATAAAATAGCACTGCATAGTTCATTGTGCATATATAGGACTAGTCAAGGACCCAGTGGGTGTTTAGCACTGGTTTTGTATTTATAAATATGGGGTCAAAAGCACTTAGCATGAAAATTGTTATAAACGTGTTAATGGAATTTAAAGAGAGTGAAAATCTTAAAACCAATTCTGTGGTACAGGCGCCGTTTGCAGATCAGGGGTGTCTAACCTTTTTATGTTTGGGGCCACATTACAATTGTCATCCTACATGGGGGGCCAGTGAGCAAATCTCACAAAGATAAAGGCATTAGAAATTTATCTTACTATTAATTAAAACAACTGAAAAAGTGCATTTTTGTGAACAAGCTTTCAATAAGATCAATGCATTCACTTACTTTCTCATCACTATGTTGAACACTGATTTAGTGAGATGCCTGGCATTGTTTTTGCTTGCATAAGTAGTCAATATCTGCCCACACACAAGATGTAGCGATGCAGAGTATTCCAGGTAGCTATCCATCTGTCAGGAGTGATCTTGATCTCTTTCTCTCCCTTCTCTGTATCTATCTCTCTCTGTTTCTCTCTCCATCTCTCTCCCTCTCCATTCTCTCCCCCCCTCTCTATCTCTCTCTAGCCTCCCCCCTTCTCTCTCTCCCCTCCTCTCTTTCTCTGCCCCCTCCCCTCTCTCTCTCCCTCTGCTCCCTAGGCTGGTGTTTGTTTATAGCTGGATTAAATTCATGGACAGAGGTGTGGTTTTCTAACAGGCACATGGTGGAGGTAATTGCTGGCACTAAATGGTTACCAGTAATGCTGCGGCATTTATCAACACCCATAGAGGGGATGGGAGGCTCCACCTGATTATTTGATAGTGTCTTTTCTTCACAGGATTGATGATTGTTTCATGCAGCTCGAAGGAGCAGGAATTCTCCTCCTGACTTCACAAATGTATTGTGAGCAGCTGTTGGCCGCCCCCTGCCTGAGGTCTCTGCTGGTGTCCTGGCCAGCCAATGTTCTTGTAGCTGTAGAGAACCGAGCTGCACTGGGACTTCTGTCTGGTGTTCAAAGCTCACCTGCCAAAATCAAACAAGATCTTCAGGGCCTTCAAAATCGCAGTCTCTTTAGCACAGGCCGTGGTTGTGTAGTGGGCATGGAGGTGGGAGAGCGAGGAAGCAGGGTGACCAGGATACAACACTAATCGGCCTCCCTAAAATCAACATCGACCCTGGTGGTGGTCATTTTTGCCATTAAAACGCCCAATGAAACTGCTGGAAAGGAAGCTTTGGCGAGTCTCTAACAGGCATTGATCCTCCCCACCATTTTACCTCTCAAAGTTGATAGGTAAATTGGCCATTGTAAATTGCTCCTAGTGTAGGTAGGGGGTAGGAGAGTGGTAGAGAATATGGGATTAATATAGGAGGGGATGTGGTAGGGAATATGGGATTAATGTAGGATTAGTATAAATGGGTGGTTGATGGTTGGCACAGACTCGGTGGGCTGAAGGACCTGTTTCAGTGCTGTATCTCTCGATGACTCTATGACTCTAATTATTAGATAGGAATTTTAACTCTTTGCGATTGTGAGAATGCCTGACTCTCTCTCTCTGTGCTCCCTCAGTGCCGCTCCACCCCGTGCCACTGGCTCTTTGCTGGCCTGCTTCCAGCTCTCCCCACAGTCTCTCTCTCTTCCCCTCTGCCCTGCAGCAGCCATTGATTCGCTCACTCCCCAAACCGCGCAAAGACAGCAGAGGCAGCCGATCCCAGCGCGCCTGCTCCTCGAATCACCAATCAGCGCTCGCCCCACCCAGGCAGCCCGCTGTCAGTCACAGAAGATTGGTGGCCAGATTGAAAGCTTTGGTGGGCTGGATTGTGGTTGCGAGCCGTATGTTGGGCATCCCTGTTGTAGAACTTGGTGAGAATGGAGATGGTGGGAATGTGGGCCTTTGTATGAATATGAATAAGAGCAGCAGTACTCTGGATGATTGGTGCTCTATTAGGGGTGGAAGCAGGGAGGCTCGGGCAAGAGTTTTAGAGAAATCTAGTGTAAGGATGCTCAAGGTTTGAATTAGTGCCATTGTGGCAAGGTGGAAAAGTAATGGATTGAGGTGGTCCATATTTTAGAGGTGTAAGAATAGGATCAGATTTTGAGGCAGAAGCTGAGCTCATGGACAAGTAGGATGTTAAGGTTCTGAAGCTTTGGCTTTGAGGTCCAAGTCTGGGTGATTGAGGGAATGAGAGTAGAGCTGTGTAGATGAAGCTGAACAATAACAATGATGTGATGAAGATTGACAAGGCTTTATTCCACTTGCGATCTTCAGCAAAACTATTAGCTACTGGAAACCTATACATTCTTTGTGGGAGGATTTATAACTATTGAATACTATTTTATAGGAAAGCACCTTGTGTGCTTTCTAAAAGAAAAACTTACAAACAATAAACAAGGAAATATTGCTCTGAATTCAGTTTGAAAGGCTGAAGCAAATTTAAAAAGTAAACTGAAAAAATTTGTCTGTACTCATGCTTTAACGTGAGAGATTCATTCAGCTTTCTTTAACTTTCCAAATTTTAAAATAAGCTAGACATCCTCCTCCTAAATGTTCAATGTGCTTTCTTCTAATGTTTGCTGATTGCCCTTCACACCTTATTATAATACTCACTTTAGCACTGAATCAATGTACATCACAAACAGGAATGAAAATATTAGGAGAAATGCCAGCACACAAGGGGAATCTTCCATCACTAAACACACATATCAAAGGAATCAGGTATGTATATTTACTTTGTGGATATTATACAAGAAAAATAATAGCGCATACAGCTCGCTTAAAGCTGTCATTGCTTTTTTTTGTGAAACATCAACAAAGTAATTAGTTATGCCTGATCCCTTTTTGTGTAGTACGTTCATATTTATCTAGCAAAACAAGCACATATACGATGGGTCAAATCTCCTATAAACTTCTAAGATTTCATGGGACTGGGAGCTAGTGGAGTTTGTTGAGGGCAGGGATGACGGATGAGCAGGACTTTGTGTGGGATAAGATGTGGGTGATGAAATTCTGATTGAATTGGAGTTTGTGTAAGCTGGAGATGGGAGGACCAAAGTGAAATGTTGAATATGGAGGTAATGAAAACATGTATATGGGTTTCAACAGTGATGGGTGTGAGGTCGGGATAGGGAAAAATGACATTACATAGATGGGAATAGGCAGGCTTGGTGATGGACCAGATGCAGGTTTGAGACTGAGTTTAAGGTTAAACAGGATATTGAAGCTACACCTTGCTGGGTTCTGCCCTATTGACCAGTCAGGTGGAGGATGGAAACTGGGACTAATGTTTGCCAATGCTGCATTGGGAGAAATATTTGTCTCATTGCAGCTTATATTGGAAAGGAGGTCAGACAACACAACAATGGTCACGGGTGGTATGGAGGGATTTAGCTGGATGCCATTGGCATTCTTATGGAAGTTAACCATAGATAACATCATACAATGGACTTAACAATTACACAGGTTTCCAAAAGGCTTGATGAAAGGTTTAGTTGGAGTTGAGAGGAAAGAATTCTTCTGTAATTCAGATCAGAGAAATAGGACACCTGATTGCAGGAAGTGATCTGATCACTACAAGAAAAAAAATGACTGACATTTTGGCTGGTCACTGCTGACCAAACAATTAATCAAATGCATAGGTGCATAGTGACCAATAAGATGGTTGCAAAAATTATTGGTCAGTGCAATATGATGGCTTAAAGAAATGTGATCACTCAGAAACTATTGAAAATGTTGGTCATTTATGTGGATTATGACCAATGATTATGCATATAACAATATAATGGTAGCAGCCTGTTCTAGATAAATGAGTATTTTAGTTTGAAATGATGATACTCACAGACCTAGCCTGTACAGTGGCATAGGGGTCGTGATTACCAGAGAAGAATTGACCCATTTAATGTGAATAAGTAAGTTGCCTATATTCATGGTAATTCATGCTTCCCAATCTAACTGCCACAGTTCATTAAGGTTGGGTAAATGCATTTCAAACGTATTATAGCATCATATAATCATAGAAAGATGCATCAGAGAAGGAGGCCATTTGGTCCATAATGCCTGTGCTGGCCCTTTGGTAGAGTGATCCAATTAATCCCAAACTCCTGCACTTTTTCCATAGTATTGCAATATTTTTCCCTTCTGTTTTAAAAGTTACCATTGAATCTGCTGTTACCATTCTTTCAGGCAGTGCATTCCAGTGAACAACAACTCATTGTGTAAATATTTGCTAATGTCACCTCTGCTTCTTTTGCCAATCACCTTAAGTCTGTGTTCTCGGGTTATCAACCCTTCTGTTACTGGAAACAATTTCTCCCTATTCACTCTATCAAAACCATGCATGATTTTGAACAACTCTATTAAATCTCCTCTTAACCTTCTCTGCTCTCAGGAGAACAGCCCCAGCTTCTCCAGTCTCTCCACATAAATCTCTTCTGCACCTTCTTCAAGGCCTTCACATCCTTCCTAAAGTGCCCTGAACAGAACACAATACTCCAGCTGAGACCTAACTAATGTTTTAGAAAGATTTAACATAACTTCCTTGATATTTGTATTCTATTCCTTTATTAATAAAGCCAAGAATCCCATGTGCTTTTTTAACAGCCTTCTCAACTTGTCCTGCCACCTTCAAAGATTTGTGTACACACACCCTCGGGTCTCTCTACACCCCTTTTAAAATTGCACCACATAGTTCATATTGCCTCCTGTAATTCTTCCTACCAAAATGTATTACTTCACACTTCTCACTGTTAAATTTCATCTGTCATGTGGCATTTTACTGGTCTGCCTATGTCCTCCTGAAGTCTGTTACAATTGTCCTCATTGTTTACCACATTTCCGAGTTTCATATCCTCTGCAAATTTTGAATTTATGCTTTCTATACCCAGGTCATTAATATATATCAAAAAGAGCAGTGGTCCTAATACCAACCCCTGGGCACTCCACTGTATACCTTCCCTCCACTCTGAAAAGCAATCATTCACCGCTAGTCTCTACATTCTGCCCCTTAGCCATTGTATGTATCCATGTTGCACTGTCTCTATAATCTATGGCCTTTTATTTTGCTAACAAGTCTATCATGTGGTACTTTATCAAAGTCCATATACACGACATCAATCACACAACCCTTATCCACCCTCTCCATTACTTCATCAAAGAACTTTGTCAAATTAGTCAAACACAATTTTTCTTAAACCAATCTATGCTGACTTTCACTTATTAGCCCATACTTTTCCAAATGCCAATTAATGTTCCCCCAGATTATTGTCTCTGGAAGTTTTTACGCCACCGCCATTAGGCTGACCGGCCGGGTTTATCTCTCAGCCCTTTTAAAAACAGGAGTGTAAAATTTAAAATCCTCCAGTCTTCTGCCACCACCTCCATATCCAAGGAGGACTGAAAGATTCTAGCCAGAGTCTCCCCAATTTCCATCCTCACTTCCCTTAGTACATTACATGTCCTACAACATTGACTGCACTTCAAAAGTACTTCTGCCACTTTTATTACAAAAATAGATTTGTTATAGGGGTACTGGCAGGTTCCTTTAACACTCTGAGCTAAAGAAATATCGGTCTTTGTCATACCAGATGGTCTTTTCCAATGCCAAGTGATGCCATTTGGGCTCCAAAATGACCCAGCCACTTTTCAGAGACTGATGACTCAAGTGGTAGCCAGTGTTTCTAACTGTAGTTTACCTTGATGATGTGCTGGTATACAGTGACACTTGGAAGGACCACTTGGAAGAACTAGAATCTCTGTTTAGAAAATTACAGTCGGCTGATTTAGTGATAAACCTTGCCAAAAGTGAATTTGCAAAAGTGAGAGTAACCTACCTCGGGCATATAGTAGGGCAAGGACAAGTGTTGCCAAGAACAGCAAAAGTACAAGCATTGGTGGAGTTCCCTACCCCTAAGACTAAGTGAAAAATCATGAGGTTTTTGGCGATGTATGGTTTCTACCGCAAGTTTGTACCACATTTTAGTACTATAGCTGCTCCACTGACAGATTTGCTACAAAAAAAGAAAGCAAAGGTACAGTGGTTAGGGGAGCGCCAAGCATCTTCTGAGAGGTTGAAAGCCATTTTGATTAATGAACCAATGTTGACTGCTCCAAATTTCATTAAGCCCTTCAAGATGGCAATTGAGGATAGATGCAGTCCTGTTACAAGACAATGCGTCAGGCATAGAAAGGCCAGTAGGATCAACGCCAAAAAAGATATTCAACTGTGGAAAATGAAACCCTGGGCTTACTACCAGCTCTTAAGCATTTTGAAGTCTATGTCCACCACGACTACAGAGACATACTAGTATATATTAATCATAACTCCCTAGCCTTTGTGGAAAAATTCAAAATCGGAATGCTAAACTATCCCAATGGAGTTTACTATTACAATCTTATTGCTTAAAGATTATCCACATTGTGGAAAAAAATAATGTAATTGCAGATGCTTTGTCTAGAATCTAACTTTGCTTTGTTACGGTTTACTCCCTTAGCCTTGGTCTCTCCCGAGACGCCCACAAGGCTGTGGGGTTGTTAGGGCCCCTGCTCAGGTGTAGGTGGATGCCGGTGGGAGGAGGTGGGGGGAAAGGGGTGCGGGGGGGGAAGGGGGTGCGGGGGGGGGGACGGGGTGTGGTGGGGGAGGGGTGTGGTGGGAAGGGGTGGAGGGAAGGGGGAGCTGGGAAGAGGTCTGCAGGGGGGTAGGGGATGGGGTGCAGGGGAAGGGGGTGCGAGGGGAAGATGGTGCGAGAGGGGAGCTAAGGGAGTAAACCCTAACAGAAAATCCAGAGCGGAACCCCGAAGGCGGTCATGTGTCACCTTTGGCATGTTTCCGGCAGTTCCTGCAGCCATACTGGTGCCAATCATGCTCTGCACTCCTTTGGACCCCACCAGGAAGACTGAGAGGGGGGTTTTGACGCTTAGACAACTCACAACCTCCATACACCTGCCCAGGCATGCACCATGGAGAGGTCACTCCATAGTCGCCTCACAGCGACCAAAACAACACGTAAGGCAGCAGTTAGGTGTTATAAATCCAGCTCAATTGGCGTAGAGATTGGGCGCCACGGGTTGCCTTTGTCGGTGGGAGAGGTCATCGCATCTCACCGGACAGCGACCCCCCGCCTCAATTCGGGCAGCCCCCGTCAGTAAGGCTCTGTCCCGCCACAGTCCACCTGCTTCAATGGGTGCTTGAAGCTCAGGATCATTGCCCGACAAGTGGACTGTAACACCGCACCAAACAGCACTCCCCTTCCACTCCCCTCCCCCACTGCCCTTCATTTTGCAAGCTGGAACGCCAGAACTATGTTTCCTGGCCTGTCGGAAGCCGTTACACAAATCAATGATTCTCGGAAGACCACCATCATTAACAACGAGCTCAGTAGACTCAATGTGGACATTGCAGCACTTCAGGAGACACGCCTCCCTGCGAGCGGATCTCGAAGAGAGCAAGACTACACCTTCTTCTGGCAGGATAGGGCTCCTGAAGAACCAAGACAGCATGGAGTGGACATCGCCATCAGAAACTCTTTGCTCAGCATGATAGAGCCACCTTCAAATGGCTCGGAACACATACTGTCCATCCGACTATTCACCGCCTCTGGTCCAGTACACCTACTCAGCATCTATGCTCCAACACTCTGCTCCCCACATGAAGCTAAAGACCAGTTCTACGAGAAACTCCATAATATCATTAGGAGCATACCCAATACCGAACACCTGTTCCTGCTGGGGGACTTTAATGCCAGGGTTGGGACCGACCATGACTCATGGCCCTCCTGCCTTGGGCGCTATGGCCGGAAGGATGAATGAGAATGGACAGAGACTGCTTGAGTTGTGTACCTATCATAACTTCTGTATCATCAATTCATTCTTTCACACTAAACCCTGTCACCAGGTTTCTTGGAGGCACCCAAGATCACGTCATTGGCACCAGCTGGACCTCATCGTCACAAGTCGAGCCTCTTTAAACAGTGTTCAAATCGCACGCAGCTTCCACAGTGCGGACTGCAACACCGACCACTCCCTGGTGTGCAGCAAGGTTAGACTCAAACTTCGGATCATTCGGGAGGCGGAGGGGGTTATTGAGAGGAGTTATGGGGAGGTAGTCACACCTCAGGTAAAAGACGTAGGTAGATGGGTTACCGTCAGGGGAAGGAGAGGGAACCAGCAGGCAGTGCAGGGATCCCCTGTGGCCGTTTCCCTCAACAACAGGTATACCGTTTTGGATACTGTTGCGGGGGACGACTTACCAGGGGTAAGCAATGGGGTACAGGTCTCTGGCACAAAGTCTGTCCCTGTTGCTCAGAAGGGAAGGGGGAAGAGGAGCAGAGCATTAGACATTGGGGACTCCATAGTTAGGGGAACAGATAGGAGGTTCTGTGAGAACGAGAGAGACTCACGGTTGGTATGTTGCCTCCCAGGTGCCAGGGTTCGTGATGTCTCGTATCGTGTTTTTGGGATGCTTAACGGGGAGGGGGAGCAGCCCCAAGTCGTGGTCCACATAGGCACCAACGACATAGGTAGGAAGAGAGATGGGCATTTAAGGCAGAAATTCAGGGAGCTAGGGTGGAAGCTTAGAGCGAGAACAAACAGAGTTGTTATTTCTGAAACGAGGAATTAAGAGGGCTAAAAGGGTCATGAAATATCTTTAGCAAACAGGGTTAAGGAAAATCCCAAAGCCTTTTATTCATATATAAGGAGCAAGAGGGTAACTAGAGAAAGGATTGGCCCACTCAAGGACAAAGGAGGAAAGTTATGCGTGGAGTCAGACAAAATGGGTGAGATTCTAAACGAGTACTTTGCATCGGTATTCACCGAGGAGAGGGACATGAAGGATGTTGAGGTTAGGAACAGATGTTTGATTACTCTTGGTCAAGTCGGCATAAGGAGGGAGGAAGTGTTGGGTATTCTAAAAGGCATTAAGGTGGACAAGTCCCCAGGTCCGGATGGGATCTATCCCAGGTTACTGTGGGAAGCGAGAGAGGAAATAGCTGGGGCCTTAACAGATATATTTGCAGCATCCTTAAACACGGGTGAGGTCCCGGAGGACTGGAGAATTGCTAATGTTGTCCCCTTGTTTAAGAAGGGTAGCAGGGAAAATCCAGGTAATTATAGACCGGTGAGCCTGACGTCAGTGGTAGCGAAGCTGCTGGAGCAGATACTGAGGGATAGGATCAATTCCCATTTGGAAGAAAATGGGCATATCAGTGATAGGCAACATGGTTTTGTGCAGGGAAGGTCATGTCTTACCAACTTAATAGAATTCTTTGAGGAAGTGACAAAGTTGATTGATGAAGGAAGGGCTGTAGATGTCATATACATGGACTTCAGTAAGGCGTTTGATAAGGTTCCCCATCGTAGGCTGATCGAGAAAGTGAAGTCGCATAGGGTCCAGGTTGTACTAGCTAGATGGATAAAGAACTGGCTGGGCAACAGGAGACAGAGAGTAGCAGTGGAAGGGAGTTTCTCAAAATGGAGACGTGTGACCAGTGGTGTTCCACAGGGATCCGTGCTGGGACCACTGTTGTTTGTGATATACATAAATGATTTGGAGGAAAGTATAGGTGGTCTGATTAGCAAGTTTGCAGACGACACTAAGATTGGTGGAGTAGCAGATAGTGAAGGGGACTGTCAGACAATACAGCAGAATATAAATAGATTGGAGAGTTGGGCAGAGAAATGGCAGATGGAGTTCAATCAGGGCAAATGCGAGGTGATGCATTTTGGAAGATCCAATTCAAGAATGAACTATACAGTAAATGGAAAAGTCCTGGGGAAAATTGATGTACAGAGAGATTTGGGTGTTCAGGTCCATTGTTCCCTGAAGGTGGCAACGCAGGTCAATAGAGTGGTCAAGAAGGCATACGGCATCCTTTCCTTCATCGGACGGGGTATTGAGTACAAGAGTTGGCAGGTCATGTTACAGTTGTATAAGACTTTGTTTCGGCCACATTTGGAATACTGCGTGCAGTTCTGGTCGTCACATTACCAAAAGGATGTAGATGCTTTGGAGAGGGTACAGAGGAGGTTCACCAGGATGTTGCCTGGTATGGAGGGCGCTAGCTATGAAGAGAGGTTGAGTAGATTAGGATTATTTTCATTAGAAAGACGGAGGTTGAGGGGGGACCTGATTGAGGTGTACAAAATCATGAGAGGTATAGACAGGGTGAATAGCAAGAAGCTTGTTTCCAGAGTGGGGGATTCAATTACTAGGGGTCACGAGTTCAAAGTGAGAGGGGAAAAATGTTAGGGGGGATATGCGTGGAAAGTTCTTTACGCAGAGGGTGGTGGGTGCCTGGAACGCGTTGCCAGCGGAGGTGGTAGACGCGGGCACGATAGCGTCTTTTAAGATGTATCTAGATAGATACATGAATGGGCAGGAAGCAAAGAGATACAGACCCTTAGAAAATAGGCGACATGTTTAGATAGAGGATCTGGATCGACGCAGGCTTGGAGGGCCGAAGGGCCTGTTCCTGTGCTGTAATTTTCTTTGTTCTTTGATATTCTTTGTTGCCCGTGCCACGTGCTAGCGAAGCGAGGAATAGTGAGAGAGAGGAGTTGAACACGTGGCTGCAGGGATGGTGTAGGAAGGAGGGTTTTGGTTTCCTGGATAATTGGGGCTCTTTCTGGGGTAGGTGGGACCTCTACAAACAGGATGGTCCTCACCTGAACCAGAGGGGTACCGATATCCTGGGGGGGAGATTTGCTAGTGCTCTTCGGGGGGGTTTAAACTAATTCAGCAGGGGAATGGGAACCTAAATTGTAGTTCCAGTGTACAGGATGTTGAGAGTAGTGAGGTCAGGGATAAGGTTACAAGGACGCAAGAGGGCACTGGCAAGCAAGAGCTTGGTTTAAAGTGTGTCGTCTTCAATGCCAGGAGCATCCGGAATAAGGTGGGTGAGCTTGCAGCATGGGTTGGTACCTGGGATCTCGATGTAGTGGCCATTTCGGAGACATGGGTAGAGCAGGGGCAGGAATGGATGTTGCAGGTTTCGGGATTTAGATGTTTCAGTAAGAACAGAGAAGATGGTAAAAGAGGGGAGGGTGTGGCATTGTTAATCAAGGAGAGTATTACAGCGGCAGAAAGGACGTTTGAGGACTCGTCTACTGAGGTAGTATGGGCTGAGGTTAGAAACAGGAGAGGAGAGGTCACCCTGTTGGGAGTTTTCTATCGACCTCCGAATAGTTCCAGAGATGTAGAGGAAAGGATAGCGAAGATGATTCTCGACAGGAGCGAGAGTAACAGGGTAGTTGTTATGGGGGACTTTAACTTTCCAAATATTGACTGGAAATACTATAGTTCGAGTACTTTAGATGGGTCAGTTTTTGTCCAGTGTGTGCAGGAGGGTTTTCTGACACAGTATGTAGACAGGCCAACCAGGGGCAATGCCACATTGGATTTGGTACTGGGTAATGAAACCGGCCAGGTGTTAGATTTAGATGTAGGTGAGCACTTTGGTGATAGTGATCACAATTCGGTTAGGTTTACCTTAGCGATGGGCAGGGACAGGTATATACCGCAGGGCAAGAATTATAGCTGGGGGAAAGGAAATTATGATGCGATTAGGCAAGATTTAGGATGCGTAGGATGGGGAAGGAAACTGCAGGGGACGGGCACAATCGAAATGTGGAGCTTATTCAAGGAGCAGCTACTGCGTGTCCTTGATAAGTATGTACCTGTCAGGCAGGGAGGAAGTTGTCGAGCGAGGGAGCCGTGGTTTACTAAAGAAGTTGAAGCGCTTGTCAAGAGGAAGAAGAAGGCTTATGTTAGGATGAGACGTGAAGGCTCAGTTAGGGCGCTTGAGAGTTACAAACTAGCCAGGAAGGATCTAAAGGGAGAGCTAAGAAGAGCAAGGAGAGGACACGAGAAGTCATTGGCGGATAGGATCAGGGAAAACCCTAAGGCTTTCTATAGGTATATCAGGAATAAAAGAATGACTAGAGTTAGATTAGGGTCAATCAAGGATAGTAGTGGGAAGTTGTGTGTGGAATCAGAGGAGATAGGGGAAGCGTTAAATGAATATTTTTCGTCAGTATTTACAGTAGAGAAAGAAAATGTTGTCGAGGAGAATACTGAGATACAGACTACTAGGCTAGATGGGATTGAGGTTCACAAGGAAGAGGTGTTAGCAATTTTGGAAAGTGTGAAAATAGATAAGTCCCCTGGGCCAGATGGGATTTATCCTAGGATTCTCTGGGAAGCCAGGGAGGAGATTGCAGAGCCTTTGTCCTTGATCTTTATGTCGTCATTGTCGACAGGAATAGTGCCAGAAGACTGGAGGATAGCAAATGTTGTCCCCTTGTTCAAGAAGGGGAGTAGAGACAGCCCTGGTAATTATAGACTTGTAAGCCTTACTTCGGTTGTGGGTAAAATGTTGGAAAAGGTTATAAGAGATAGGATTTATAATCATCTTGAAAAGAATAAGTTCATTAGCGATAGTCAGCACGGTTTTGTGAAGGGTAGGTCGTGCCTCACAAACCTTACTGAGTTTTTCGAGAAAGTGACCAAACAGGTGGATGAGGGTAAAGCAGTGGATGTGGTGTATCTGGATTTCAGTAAGGCGTTTGATAAGGTTCCCTACGGTAGGCTATTGCAGAAAATACGGAAGTATGGGGTTGAAGGTGATTTAGAGCTTTGGATCAGAAATTGGCTAGCTGAAAGAAGACAGAGGGTGGTGGTTGATGGCAAATGTTCATCCTGGAGTTTAGTTACTAGTGGTGTACCGCAACGATCTGTTTTGGGGCCACTGCTGTTTGTCATTTTTATAAATGACCTGGATGAGGGTGTAGAAGGGTGGGTTAGTAAATTTGCAGATGACACGAAGGTCGGTGGAGTTGTGGATAGTGCAGAAGGATGTTGTAGGGTACAGAGGGACATAGATAGGCTGCAGAGCTGGGCTGAGAGATGGCAAATGGAGTTTAATGCGGAAAAGTGTGAGGTGATTCACTTTGGAAGGAGTAACAGGAATGCAGAGTACTGGGCTAATGGGAAGATTCTTGGTAGTGTAGATGAGCAGAGAGATCTTGGTGTCCAGGTACATAAATCCCTGAAAGTTGCTACCCAAGTTAATAGGGCTGTTAAGAAGGCGTATGGTGTGTTAGCTTTTATTAGTAGGGGGATCGAGTTTCGGAGCCACAAGGTCATGCTGCAGCTGTACAAAACTCTGGTGAGGCCACACCTGGAGTATTGCGTGCAGTTCTGGTCACCGCATTATAGGAAGGATGTGGAAGCTATGGAAAGGGTGCAGAGGAGATTTACTAGGATGTTGCCTGGTATGGAGGGAAGGTCTTACGAGGAAAGGCTGAGGGACTTGAGGTTGTTTTCGTTGGAGAGAAGGAGGAGGAGAGGTGACTTAATAGAGACATATAAGATAATCAGAGGGTTAGATAGGGTGGATAGTGAGAGTCTTTTTCCTCGGATGGTGATGGCAAACACGAGGGGACATAGCTTTAAGTTGAGGGGTGATAGATATAGGACAGATGTCAGAGGTAGTTTCTTTACTCAGAGAGTAGTAGGGGCGTGGAACGCCCTGCCTGCAACAGTAGTAGACTTGCCAACTTTAAGGGCATTTAAGTGGTCATTGGATAGACATATGGATGAAAATGGAATAGTGTAGGTCAGATAGTTTCACAAGGTCGGCGCAACATCGAGGGCCGAAGGGCCTGTACTGCGCTGTAATGTTCTAATTCTAATTCTAAATTCACTTGAAAAAGCCCTTCAAAACACTCCCACAGGGGATGCAGAGACCAAGTGGGCCCACATCAGAGACACCATCTAAACGTGTGAAGCGGAATGCAGACTGGTTTCAATCTCACTTTGAAGAGCTGGAACCTATCATAGCCGCTAAGCACTGCTGAACTACAAGAAAGCCCCCAGCGAGTTAACATCCATAGCACTTAAAGCAGCCAGAAGCGCTGCACAAAGAACAGCCAGGCGCTGCGCAAATAACTACTGGCAACACCTATGCAGTCATATTCAGCTGGCCTCTGTCACAGGAAACATCAGAGGAATGTATGATGGCATTAAGAGAGCTTTTGGGCCAACCATCAAGAAGATCGCCTCCCTCAAATCTAAATCAGGGGACACAATCACTGACCAACGCAAGCAAATGGACCGCTAGGTGGAGCACTACCTAGAACTGTACTCCAGGGAGAATTTTGTCACTGAGACCGCCCTCAATGCAGCCCAGTCTCTGCCAGTCATGGATGAGCTGGACGTACAGCCAACAAAATCGGAACTCAGTGATGCCATTGATTCTCTAGCCAGCGGTAAAGCCCCTGGGAAGGACGGCATTACCCCTGAAATAATTAAGAGTGCCAAGCCTGCTATACTTTCAGCACTGTATGAACTGCTTTGCCTGTGCTGGGACGAGGGAGCAGTACCACAGGACATGCGCAATGCCAATATCATCACCCTCTATAGGAACAAGGGTGACCGTGGTGACTGCAACAACTACCATGGAATCTCCCTGCTCAGCATAGTGGGGAAAGTCTTCGCTCGAGTCGTTTAGCAGACGCCAGAAGCTGGCTGAGCGTGTCTACCCTGAGGCACAGTGTGCCTTTCGAGCAGAGAGATCGACCATTGACATGCTGTTCCCTTCGCCAGCTACAGGAGAAATGCCGCGAACAACAAATGCCCCTCTACGTTGCTTCCATTGATCTCACCAAAGCCTTTGACCCCGTCAGCAGACGTGGTCTCTTCAGACTACTAGAAAAGATTGGATGTCCACCAAAGCTACTAAGTATAATCACCTCTTTCCATGACAATATGAAGGGCACAATTCAGCATAGCGGTGCCTCATCAGACCCTTTTCCTATCCAGAGTGGCGTGAAACAGGGGTGTGTTCTCGCACCTACACTGTTTGGGATCTTCTTCTCTCTGCTGCTCTCACATGCATTCAAGTCTTCAGAAGAAGGAACTTTCCTCCACACAAGATCAGGTGGCAGGTTGTTCAACCTTGCCCATCTAAGATCGAAGACCAAAGTACGGAAAGTCCTCATCAGGGAACTCCTCTTTGCTGACGATGCTGCATTAACATCCCGCACAGAAGAGTGTCTGCAGAGACTCATCGACAGGATTGCGGCTGACTGCAACGAATTTGGCCTAACCATCAGCCTCAAGAAAACGAACATCATGGGACAGGACGTCAGAAATGCTCATCCATCAACATCGACGACCACGCTCTGGAAGTGGTTCAAGAGTTCATCTACCTCGGCTCAACTATCAACAGTAACCAGTCTCTCGATGCAGAACAAAGAACAAAGAACAAAGAAAATTACAGCACAGGAACAGGCCCTTCGGCCCTCCAAGCATGCGCCGATCCAGATCCTCTATCTAAACATGTCGCCTATTTTCTAAGGGTCTGTATCTCTTTGCTTCCTGCCCATTCATGTATCTATCTAGATACATCTTAAAAGACGCTATCGTGCCCGCGTCTACCACCTCCGCTGGCAACGCGTTCCAGGCACCCACCACCCTCTGCGTAAAGAACTTTCCACGCATATCCCCCCTAACACTTTTCCCCTCTCACTTTGAACTCATGACCCCTAGTAATTGAATCCCCCACTCTGGGAAAAAGCTTCTTGCTATTCACCCTGTCTATACCTCTCATGATTTTGTACACCTCAATCAGGTCCCCCCTCAACCTCCGTCTTTCTAATGAAAATAATCCTAATCTACTCAACCTCTCTTCATAGCTAGCGCCCTCCATACCAGGCAACATCCTGGTGAACCTCCTCTGTACCCTCTCCAAAGCATCTACATCCTTTTGGTAATGTGGCGACCAGAACTGCACGCAGTATTCCAAATGTGGCCGAACCAAAGTCTTATACAACTGTAACATGACCTGCCAACTCTTGTACTCAATACCCCGTCCGATGAAGGAAAGCATGCCGTATGCCTTCTTGACCACTCTATTGACCTGCGTTGCCACCTTCAGGGAACAATGGACCTGAACACTCAAATCTCTCTGTACATCAATTTTCCCCAGGACTTTTCCATTTACTGTATAGTTCACTCTTGAATTGGATCTTTCAAAATGCATCACCTCGCATTTGCCCTGATTGAACTCCATCTGCCATTTCTCTGCCCAACTCTCCAATCTATCTATATTCTGCTGTATTCTCTGACAGTCCCCTTCACTATCTGCTACTCCACCAATCTTAGTGTCGTCTGCAAACTTGCTAATCAGACCACCTATACTTTCCTCCAAATCATTTATGTATATCACAAACAACAGTGGTCCCAGCACGGATCCCTGTGGAACACCACTGGTCACACGTCTCCATTTTGAAAAACTCCCTTCCACTACTACTCTCTGTCTCCTGTTGCCCAGCCAGAAATCAACAAGCGCATGGGAAAGGCTTCCACTGTTATGTCCAGACTGGCCAAGAGTGTGTGGGAAAATGGCGCACTGACACGGAACACAAACGTCCGAGTGTATCAACCCTGTGTCCTCCGTACCTTGCTCTGTGGCAGCGAGGCCTGGACAACGTATGTCAGCCAAGAGCAACGTCTCAATTCATTCCATCTTCGCTGCCTCCGGAGAATCCTTGGCATCAGGTGGCAGGACTGTATCTCCAACACAGAAGTCCTCGAGTTGGCCAACATCCCCAGCATATACACCCTACTGAGCCAGCGGCTCTTGAGATGGCTTGGCCATGTGAGCCGCATGGAAGATGGCAGGATTCGCAAGGACACATTGTACAATGAGCTCGTGACTGGTCTCAGATCCACCAGCCGTTCATGTCTCCGCTTTAAAGCCATCGGCAAACGTGACATGAAGTCCTGCGACATTGATCACAAGTCGTGGGAGTCAGTTGCCAGCGATCGCCAGAGCTGGCGGGCAGCCATAAAGGTCGGGCTGAAGTGTGGCGAGTTGAAGAGACTGAGCAGTTGGCAGGAAAAAAGACAGAAGCGCAAGGGGAGAGCCAACTGTGTAACAGCCCCGACAACCAATTTTATCTGTCGCACCTGTGGAAGAGTCTGTCACTCTAGAATTGGCCTTTAAAGCCACTCCAGGCGCTGCTTCACAAACTACTGACCACCTCCAGGCGCTTACCCATTGTCTCTCGAGACAAGGAGGCCAAAGAAGAAAAAAACTTTGCTTTGAGTTATCTGAATGCAGAGATGGTGCAAAGCTGAACTGTATTAGCTGCAGGTAAAGAGTGAATGAGAATGAGTGTGTAAATGCATTTTAATATTTTTCATATAATAAAAGCAAAATACTGCGGATGCTGGAAATCTGAAACGAAAACAAGAAATGCTGGATTCACTCAGCAGGTCTGGCAGCATCTGTGGAAAGAGAAGCAGAGTTAACGTTTCGGGTCAGTGACCCTTCCGAAGAAGGGTCACTGACCCGAAACGTTAACTCTGCTTCTCTTTCCACAGATGCTGCCAGACCTGCTGAGTGAATCCAGCATTTCTTGTTAATATTTTTCATATTCTGTTTCATTTCACTCTTTTTAATAACAGATTTTAAAATGGTGGTTCATTCCTCCAAGGATGGAGGTGTTCCAAAAATGCTTCCATTTAAAAACATTTTTTTTTTTTTTGGAGGACTTGTGTTAAAACTGAAAAGATTCCATGGATTTTTTTTTTTACCAAATTCACCAAAAGGACATTTGAGATGTTGTTGAAAACCACTTGTGCTTGGGCTCAGTAAACAACAGAACCCTTGGTTACCTGGGGAAAAATGGTTACAGAGAAGCCACATGTCAAGTTTTATGGAGGTCAGGAGATTGACTCTCTGTTTGCAGTTTGGATTTTGTTTTCAGTGCAGTTGGGGTGTGAACTGTTTGAAGACACTTGGTGCTTTCCTGCCAAGGAAAAAGAAACTACCAAAAGGAAAAAAAGTGTGTGCTGGCAGAAAACCCTGATGCCACATTTCTCCTGGAATGCCTACTAGAATAATTCTTGACATCTCCAGAATGGACTGCTTCTGAAATGATCCCAGTGACCTGTCTCCATATATCCGGATGCCAGACCAAAAAGGAACAACTCACATTCTTCCATGACTTCTCTTTTTTTCATCAAGAATTAGCAAGTATTTGGCCAAAATATATTTTTTTTGTCTTTTTTTTTGTAACAGACCTCGGCAGAGAGAATTTCCTTTTTTTTCCCCCAATGTGTGTGTGTGTAGTTGGAGTATTTAAAAATGGAACTGTCATATTTCAATGTGTGTGTTAATGCTTTGCTTCATTACTGGTTAAGTCTTGTTTTATAATAAATTGATAATTTTGTTGTTTATTAAGTGTATTTTATTCTGGGATAAAAATAGAGTGTATGATTGGCTGTACCAGTAGCTGGGTAAACATTTAAATATATGTTGTGACCTGTGGAGAAGTGGAACTAGAAAAGACAGTGCACTCCTCGGTGGTCATGAAAGGTGCTATGTAAGTGCAAGTCTTTTCTCTGGGGTGCATTCCATCCAAACTAGGTGACTTTTCTACTTTGAGGACTGCCAATCTTTTAAGTATCTCCAGTTTATGTATTATCTTATCCAATATCAGTACTGCATTCTCCTTTACTGTGACATTGGCAGCACCCACTTCCCTAGCAAAGATGTATTCAAATAACTCATATAGTACCACAGATATGCCCTCTGCCCCCATCAGATATTTTCCTTTTTGGCCTCGAATCGGCCCCACCCTTCCTTTGACTAATCTTTTACTATTTATGAATTTATCAAAATCTATTCAGTTTCCTTTCATGTTTGCCACTAATCCAATTTCATGCTCTCTCTTTCCCTCTCTTATTCCCTTTTATAGATCTCCTCTGTGCTTTCTATATTCAGCTTAGTTTTCTACTGTATTACGAACTTTGCAATTATATCACAAGCCTCCTTTTTCTGTCTCATTTTAAACCTCTATACCTTTTGTCATCCAAGGAGCTGTAGCTTTGGACACCATTTGATTCCCCGTCATGGGATGTCTGTACTCTGTACCTGAATCATTTCTTCTTTGAAGGCTTCCCATTGTTCAATTACAGTTTTTCCTGCCAATTGTTGATTCCAATCTAGCTAGGCCAGATCAATCCTCAGCTCACTAAGTTAGTCCTCCTTCAGTTAAGCATTCTTATGCTTGATTGCTCCTTGTCCTTTCCCATTAATTTTTTAAACCGAATGACACTGTTCCCCAAATGCTCTTCCAGTGAAACATGCTTCACTTGTTCCACTTCATTTCCTATTACGAGGTCCAGCACTGCTTCCTTCCTCCTTGGGCTGGAAGCTCACTGATTAAGTAAATTTTCTTGTACACATTTCAGGAGTTTCTACCCCTCTTTGCTTTTTACACCATTACTGTCCAAGTCTATATTCAGATAATTAAAGTCCCCCATTATCACTACTTTGTAGTTCATCCATCTTCTTGGAGCTTGCCTGCAAATTTGCTTTTCTGTTGCCTTCCCACTATTTGGTGGCCTGTAGTATTCACTATAAATGAATTAGATTTAATTAAGGCTACCTGGTAGTGCTGGGGCAATTATCCATTTATTTGCATTTGTAACTGTGAGAAGAAGAATGGAAGGTGTACACCTGTTTTCTCTGGCAGTCTGCAGTGTTTGATGAAATCATAATCATTAAGTTCCACAGCCAAAGCTCTAAACTATCTGACTTCTGACCTCTGCACCAATTAAATAGCAAAGCTACATTTCAATATTATTTTGGTGTGAACAATTTGCCAGAGTCAAATGGAATCTGGTTTTGCTATTTCATCTCCACTACTTTAATTGTGTAACTCACCTAATTGCAATGTCACCCGCTGAAACTGACTACTTGTCCATGCTCATTATTTGCACCTGAGCTCCTTTTCCCTTGTCAACGTCTTGAGACTGAGCAAATCTGTTTTACCTTGAAGCAAAATTGGCCATATTCATTGTCAGTGCACAGCGCGTGACCAGCCTGAGTTCATCCATTATGGCAGCTGTATGCGTGATACATTAACATTCATCGTCTATGCCTGCTACACAATTGTCACCCTCTGTCTTCTAATTATGCTTCAAATATGATTTATTTTATTTTCTTTCTACCTTCAAGGACAAATATATTCAGATAAAAGCAAACTGTTAAATAACTGCAGAAAATTCTGCAGCCTGATGTTTCCAAAATGTTCTTCCTTCAAGTGGGAAAGAGCGATTGTTTAAAAGACACGAGAATTAGACAGTGATTATATTGAACAGTGTTGCTACATTATGTTGGAATGATGGTGTTGTGAATTCATGCCCTTGATCCCTAAATCACAGAAGTCTAGTTCAAGCTACATTGCTGTAGGTAATCACCAAGGGCAGTTTGGTTTTTCTTAATAGGATTGGGGGAGGAAGGGACAAATATAGTGGCAAAGTGTGGTCTTGGAGTTGCCCCACTGAGTGCCAACACTATCGAGCAGAGTACTATTGGCTGAAACATAGAGACAGCTCATCACATAATTAGCTAGTTTTACTGCAACTATAGTTGTAAGTTTTAATACTGAGTCTGGATTATAATATGCCTGACGTCGATTTAAGCAGTTGTCTGGCTCAGTTCAATCTGGAAGATCTTGTGTTGCGTAAAACAGATGATATAAGATGATTGACTTCATTGGAAATGAAAATCGGGAGAGCTGCATAATAAATGGGTGATCTGATATAATTTGTTTATAACTATTATCCAAAGTGAACATGCATAAAATGAAGTTGAAAGCATGTTCTTAATGTAAAATTCCACATAATGAGTGACACAGGAGAACTGACAACTTTACTTGAAAATAATAAACAATATGAATCAAAATATGAACAAATTTAGATTTTCTGAATGAAGACAGGGATCAAATTCTGACGAGTTCAGCGAAATGTGGGAGAATTCCCATGGGATTGTCCCAACCGCCTGCTGTGATTTCAGAGGAAGATCAACCTTGGTAGAATCGCATCAATGATGTAAATTACCATTTTTAGCCATTTGCGCAATCTGCCCACCAATCTCCTGCTGGGAAACCCCAGCCCTAGTTCCAAGTGTATGTATTGGATTTCGAGCTGAACTCCAGTAGGGGGAAGCATTAATCTGATAAGCGAGCAAAAGTGGTCTTGACTTTTTACCCTTCTGAAATTATTTTGTAATCGTTTAAGTAAAACACCACCAGTATTTTGATCTTGTTTAATGCAGTATTCAGGATAGGGCCCTTTCCTATCCTGAGTGGCGTGAAACAGGGCTGTGTTCTCGCACCCACACTTTTTGGGATTTTCTTCTCCCTGCTGCTTTCTCATGCGTTCAAGCCCTCTGAAGAAGGAATTTTCCTCCACACAAGATCAGGGGGCAGGTTGTTCAACCTTGCCCGTCTAAGAGCGAAGTCCAAAGTACGGAAAGTCCTCATCAGGGAACTCCTCTTTGCTGACGATGCTGCTTTAACATCTCACACAGAAGAGTGCCTGCAGAGTCTCATCGACAGGTTTGCGGCTGCCTGCAATGAATTTGGCCTAACCATCAGCCTCAAGAAAACGAACATCATGGGGCAGGACGTCAGAAATGCTCCATCCATCAATATTGGCGACCACGCTCTGGAAGTGGTTCAAAAGTTCACCTACCTAGGCTCAACTATCACCAGTAACCTGTCTCTAGATTCAGAAATCAACAAGCGCATGGGAAAGGCTTCCACTGCTATGTCCAGACTGGCCAAGAGAGTGTGGGAAAATGGTGCACTGACACGGAACACAAAAGTCCGAGTGTATCAGGCCTGTGTCCTCAGTACCTTGCTCTATGGCAGCGAGGCCTGGACAACGCATGTCAGCCAAGAGCGACGTCTCAATTCATTCCATCTTCGCTGCCTCCGGAGAATACTTGGCATCAGGTGGCAGGACCGTATCTCCAACACAGAAGTCCTCGAGGCGGCCAACATCTCCAGCTTGTAAACACTACTGTGTCAGCGGCGCTTGAGATGGCTTGGCCATGTGAGATGCATGGAAGATGGCAGGATCCCCAAAGACACATTGTACAGCGAGCTCGCCATTGGTATCAGACCCACCGGCCGTCCATGTCTCCGCTTTAAAGACGTCTGCTAACGCGACATGAAATCCTGTGACATTGATCACAAGTCGTGGGAGTCAGTTGCCAGCTTTCGCCAGAGCTGGCGGGCAGCCATAAGGACGGGGCTAAAGTGTGGCGAGTCGAACAGACTTAGTAGTTGGCAGGAAAAAAGACAGAGGCGCAAGGGGAGAGCCAACTGTGTAACAGCCCCGACAAACAAATTTCTCTGCAGCACCTGTGGAAGAGCCTGTCACTCGAGAATTGGCCTTTATAGCCACTCCAGGCGCTGCTTCACAAACAACTGACCACCTCCAGGCGCTTACCCATTGTCTCTCGAGATAAGGAGGCCAAAGAAAAAAAATGCAGTATTAATAGTTTTGGAAGTTTTTGAATTTTGAACTTGAAATTAGCCTGAGCGTTCATCTTTAGGCCTCATTAACATGTATAAAACTAATCCTGATCAGCTATTATTTATAATTCACAAAATATCTTCCATGGCATTTCTTGTGGTGCTTAGGGCAGGATCAAGCCTATCTTCATGGCTGTTTAGGGATCTGGTTGGTCCTTGTAAGCATGTGACATACAATACAAGTTGTTAGCATGGATCCATCAAAAAGACAGGAGGAACTCTAAATTGAATAATTTATTAATTCATACATTATTATATGGATACAAAACATTTTATTATTAAAATGCATAAAAGCATTTTACCCAGTTACACATAGCAACCTAGACGTTATATTGGTAGACCGATGCTCCGTAACATGGGGTCAGGATGGGGTGGATCTTTTTCACTTATGTGGAAGGCAAACCTGCATATAGAAGCAGCAAAACTACCTTACACAAAATACCCCAATATGTCCCCAATAAAGCACATTCAAAATTATATCTTAAAACATCCGGCGACTTAACCATCTAATCATGTGAAAACAAACACTGAAATTCCTAGAGACAGAGCAAGTGGATGAGATGAGAAATACGCCTCAGCTCAATAAAAGACTGTGTGGGCCAAACACAAGCTGCCTCTTACACCTCCATGGAAGGACCATACAATCAATAAACACCTTCCATTCACTCTCGTGATAATTATCATCAGAGAATACAGTTGGACTATCCTAATTAAGGGTCAAATAGCTGGTGAGTTGATAATGATGCTCAACTGATAAGAGGACTCCCCCCCCATGCCCCACCCCCACCTTCCAACTATCAGTATTCTTCACACAATCCCACGTATAGAAGGCACAGTGAACGTGGTTAGAGGCCTAAACTGTGCATTACATCCATAAAGGACAAGCTCCCATCCAAACCAGATAAATCAGGGAAGGCACCCAGAGCAATCTGAGGGTAATGCAGTGATTTTCACATGTTGTAGTCCATGCATTTCCAGAAAAAAAGGAATTTATTTTCATTTCCATTTAAATAGCAGCTTTCATGACCTCAGAACATCCTAAAACACTTTTCAGCCAATTAAGTACTTTTGAGATGTAGTCAACTGTTGTGATGTAGGAAATGTGGCAGTCAATTTGTACACAACAAGCTCCCACAAAGAGAAATTAAATAAATGAATCTGGCTTGGCAAAACACCCCCCCCCCCCACCAGCACCCCACCTTGCCCCCAACGTCATCACGCTGGATCCACATTTTATGAACAGCAGGACGGGAATGCTGCTTGCATTTTCAAAATGAGCAACTGACAACCATTTAAGATAGTTAAGGAGGCAATAGACAGTTATTTTACAGTCCCCTCTGGATTGAATACTAAGCGCATGGGGGACAGGGGCCTCAGCAGGTTTTAAAGCGCGGCAGCTATTGTCATTGCTGCACTCAGCAGTCATAGAGTAAGGTATTTTTCAGTCATAGGTAGGAAGAAGTTGGAATCCATTGTTCTGGGCTTGAGCCTTCTTTGATGTCATTGTGGTCCTGACAAGGGAATCACTTGAGAGTGGCCTGAGAGGGGAGTCTGGGGGGTGTTGCCGGGGGGGGGGGGGGCGCATTGCAGCAGCTACTGGCTGGGTGGCCCAGTCAGAACAGCAGTGCCCAAGTACGATGGGCATCGTTCATTCAGGAGGAGGGTCCTCTAGCGAGGAGAACTAAAGAGGGAGGGAAGTATGGATTTATTCAGAGGATGCTGGAGGATTCAATGTTCAGAGGATGCTTTCAGGTCAGAAGCTAGTTGCAGGGATTGCTGCAGCAACGGACGGTTTCATCAGGGCTCGGGTCCTGGTGGCCCTTTGAACATGGCACCAGTACTTCCGACTGTACGAGGTGACAACACGTCTGACACCTCAATGCCCACCTCCGGCTGCTGAGTGGTCAGCCATCCCGTCTGCCACTGTTAATTGACTAGCCGTCATGAGATCACTACAGGACCGGGAGTCAGAATGGGAAGGCCTTCACCACCCGCTTCTGGCCCCACCTTCCCTTTCCTGCAACGTCCCATAAAATCCTGGCAATGGACTTCCATCAATTGTTAGAGTGGAGATTGTTGCTCGAGTCCAAGACCTAGATAGAATCATAGGATCACAGATTCATAGCGTTATGGACAGGTGGGAAATGATAGGGATGGTTTCCCTTTTTGACCTCTCAACTGATCAAAGACAGCTTGTTTATTAGAAATGTTATTTAATCCCTGAGTATTTTAATGGTCAACAAACAGACAAATGGCACATTTTCTTGTAGGTTTAAAGAAAGATAAATATTTATTAAATAACACCCGAAAATATTCGCAACTTCGCCCATGCTCATCCGCACACACAGACAGACGCGCAAGAAAATATAGGGATGAAAAGGTAACATGCATTTAGGTCTGATGGGTTCGAAGAGAGTTCACTGTAAACCTTGCATTCTTCCCCAGGGATGAAGATTTAAAAAACATTGCAGACCTGTTTTTCCTTTTTCCTGGTTCACTGATGACAAAACTTGGAAAGTTTCAAGAGAGTGAATGCATGGTTGAGGACTTCATTTTGTTATATCTCAGTCACAGTTCAATGTTGAAAACTGGTAAAATTTCTCAGTTAGGGAGTCTCAAAGCCACTTCCCATCTTTGTCTACAGACAGTTTAAAGATGGCGTCCTAGGCAGGGACCTTCTTCTTCTGCTGGAACAGATGGAATCTCTCTCTCTCAGGGTCCCTGTCTTTGCCTGTCCAGCATATACTTTTATTAAGCTCCTTATCACCCCTGTTGACAACATGCAGAGTTGACCTCTGACATCCCCTCCCCCAGACCAATGCAGAGTTGACCCCTGACATATGCTCCCTTAGACCAATTATGCAGAGTTGACCCCTGACATATGCTTCCCCCAGATGAATCATGCAGTTAATCCCTGACAAATACTCCCCAGACCAATCATGCAGAGATGGCCCCTAAGACCCCTCCCCTATAGGTCGCCCCCCCCCAATCATGTGGTGGGGCGGCCTTGGCTTCGCCATGAATGGCATCACCTGATGTGGGAGCTTGTGCTGGCACCATCTTTAAAAGGCTTTTAAAAGAAAGCCCTGCATTCACTCTCTCCCTGCATTGCATTTGCGATTGTGGCAGAGGCTTTGAAGATGTCCTGAGATCCTTGGAGCAAATCCACCTTTACAGGATGGCTGAGGCGAGAGCAAGTGTGGCCCCATGCTTTAGTGATGCCTCCCTTCTGGTCCTCCTCCAGGCTGCAAGGGAAAGGCGGCAGGTCCTTTTCCCCAGTGATGGAAAGAAGAGGTCCTCACACCTAACTAAGCAAGCCTGGATGGAGGTGACACAGGAGGTTAGCAGCCGTGGGGCCATCTGCCGAAACTGGGTGCAGTGTCGGAAGAGGGTCAATGACCTCATGCGATCATCAAAGGCAACTGGCAAGTCTTGAGATTGTTCATGGCAAACTGGTTGGCGCAGCACGGTATGCCACATGGGTGCCACTGCAATATCAGAGACAGGGAGGTCAGGGAGGATTGGTGGCACATGACTGGCAGCATATGTACACCAAGTCAACCTTGTTTGTGCCTCAGTGCATGTCACAGCCATGACAGGATGATTCCGTATACCGGACAAAGCATCCCACATTTGATACTGAAGCGTCCATGTTGGTAAAACAGTGAGGTTGATGTTCGGCAATGATTAACATTGGCATCAAAGAACAACGAACAAAGAACAAAGAACAGTACAGCACAGGAACAGGCCATTCGGCCCTCCAAGCCTGCGCCGATCTTGATGCCTGCCTAAACTAAAACCTTCTGCACTTCCGGGGTCCGTATCCCTCTATTCCCATCCTATTCATGTATTTGTCAAGATGCCTCTTAAACGTCTCTGGTACCTGCTTCCAGCACCTCCCCCAACAACAAGTTCCAGGCACTCACCACCCTCTGTGTAAAGAACTTGCCTCGCACATCCCCTCTAAACTTTGCCCCTCTCACCTTAAACCTATATCCCCTAGGAACTGACTATTCCACCCTGGGAAAAAGCTTCTGACTATCCACTCTGTCCATGCCGCTTATAACTTTGTAAACCTCTATCATGTCGCCACACCACTTCCGTTGTTCCAGTGAAAACAATCCGAGTTTATCCAACCTCTCCTCATAGCTAATGCCCTCCAGACCAGGCAACATCCTGGTAAACCTCTTCTGTACCCTCTCCAAAGCCTCCACGTCCTTCTGGTGGTGTGGCGACCAGAATTGCACGCAATATTCTAAGTGTGGCCTAACTAAAGTTCAGTACAGCTGCAGCATGACTTGCCAATTTTTATACTCTATGCCCCGACCGATGAAGGCAAGCATGCCGTATGCCTTCTTGACTAACATATCCACCTGCGTTGCCATTTTCAGTGACTTGTGGACCTCTACGCCCAGATCTCTCTGCATGTCAATACGCCTAAGGGTTCGTCCATTTACTGTATACTTCCCACCTGCATTAGACCTTCCAAAATGCATTACCTCACATTTGTCCGGATTAAACTCCATCTGCCATTCTCCGCCCAAGTCTCCAACCGATCTATATCCTGCTGTATCCTCTGACAATCCTCATCACAGTCCGCAACTCCACCAACCTTTGTGTCATCCGCAAACTTACTAATCAGACCAACTACATTTTCCTCCAAATCATTTATATATACTACAAACAGCAAAGGTCCCAGCACTGATCCCTGCGGAACACCACTAGTCACATCCCTCCATTCAGAAAAGCACCCTTCCACTGCTACCCTCTGTCTTCTATGACCGAGCCAATTCTGTATCCATCTTGCCAGCTCCCCTCTGATCCCATGTGACTTCACCTTTTGTATCAGTCTGCCATGAGGGACCTTGCCAAAGGCTTTACTGAAGTCCATATAGATAACATCCACTGCCCTTCCTTCATCAATCATCTTCGTCACTTCCTCAAAAAACTCAATCAAATTAGTGAGACACGACCTTCCCTGCACAAAACCATGCTGCCTCTCGCTAATAAGTCCATTTGTTTCCAAATGGGAGTAAATCCTGTCCCAAAGAATCCTCTCTAATAATTTCCCTACCACTGACGTAAGGCTCACCGCCTATAATTTCCTGGATTATCCTTGCTACCCTTCTTAAACAAAGGAACAACATTGGCTATTCTCCAGTCCTCTGGGACCTCACCTGCAGCCAATGAGGATGCAAAGATTTCTGTCAAGGCCCCAGCAATTTCTTCCCTTGCCTCCCTCAGTATTCTGGGGTAGATCCCATCAGGCCCTGGGGACTTATCTACTTTAATGCTTTGCAAGACACCCAACACCTCCTCCTTTTTGATAATGAGATGACTGAGACTATCTACAATCCCTTCCCAAGGCTCATCATCCACCAAGTCCTTCTCTTTGGTGAACACTGATGCAAAGTACTCATTTGGTACCTCGCCCATTTCCTCTGGTTCCACGCATAGATTCCCTTCTCTGTCCTTGAGTGGGCCAACCCTTTCCCTGGTTACCCTCTTGCTCTTTATATACGTATAAAAAGCCTTGGGATTTTCCTTAATCCTGTTTGCCAATGACTTCTCAGAACCCCTTTTAGCCCTCCTGACTCCTTGCTTAAGTTCCTTCCTACTGTCTTTATATTCCTCAAGGGATTCGTCTGTTCCTGGCCTTCCAGTCCTTACGAATGCTTCCTTTTTCTTTTTGACGAGGCTCACAATATCCCGGATTATCCAAGGTTCCCGAAACTTGCCAAACTTATCCTTCTTCCTCACAGGAACATGCTGGTCCTGGATTCTAATCAACTGACGTTTGAAAGACTCACACGTCAGATGTTGATTTACCCTCAAACAGCCGCCCTCAATCTAAATTCTTCATTTCCTGCCTAATATTGTTATAATTAGCCTTCCCCCAATTTAGCACCTTCACCCGAGGACTACTCTTATCCTTATCCACAAGTACCTTAAAACTTATGGAATTATGGTCACTGTTCCCAAAATGTTCCCCTACTGAAACTTTGACCACCTGGCCGGGCTCATTCCCCAATACCAGGTCCAGTACAGCCCCATCCCTATTTGGACTATCTACATATTGTTTCAAGAAGCCCTCCTGGATGCTCCTTACAAATTCTGCCCCATCCAAGCCTCTAGCACTAAGTGAGTCCCAGTCAATATAGGGGAAGTTAAAATCACCCACCACTACAACCCTGTTACCTTTACATCTTTCCAAAATCTGTCTGCATATCTGCTCCTCTACCTCCCGCTGGCTGTTGGGAGGCCTGTAGTAAACCCCCAACATCATGACTGCACACTTCCTATTCCTGAGTTCCACCCATATTGCCTCGCTGCAAGACCCCTCCGAGGTGTCCTCCCGCAGTACAGCTGTGATATTCTCCTTAACCAGTAATGCAACTCCCCCACCCCTTTTACATCCCCCTTTATCCCGCCTGAAGCTTCTAAATCCTGGAACATTTAGCTGCCAATCCTGTCCTTCCCTCAACCAAGTCTCTGTAATAGCAACAACATCATAGTTCCAAGTACTAATCCAAGCTCTAAGTTCATCTGCCTTACCTGTTATACTTCTCGCATTGAAACAAATGCACTTCAGACCACCAGTCCCACTGTGCTCCGCAACATTCCCTGCCTGCTCTTCCTCTTAGTCTTACTGGCCTTATTTACTAGTTCCCCTTCATTTATTTCACTTGCTGTCCTACTGCTCTGGTTCCCACCCCCCGCCACACCAGTTTAAACCCTCCCGAGTGACGCTAGCAAACCTCACAGCCAGGATATTTGTGCCCCTCCAGTTTAGATGCAACCCGTCCTTCTTGTACAGGTCCCATCTGTCCCTGAAGAGATCCCAATGGTCCAGATATCTGAAACCCTCCCTTCTACACCAGCTGTTCAGCCACGTGTTTAGCTGCACTATCTTCCTATTTTTAGCCTCACTGGCACGTGGCACAGGGAGTAATCCCGAGATTACAACCCTTGAGGTCCTGTCTTTTAACTTTCTACCTAACTCCCTAAACTACCCCTGCAGGACCTCATCACTCTTCCTGCCTATGTCGTTGGTACCGATGTGTACCACAACCTCTGGCTGTTCACCCTCCCCCTTCAGAATGCCCCATGTCCGTTCAGAGACATCCTTGACCCTGGCACCAGGGAGGCAACATACCTTCCTGGAGTCTCTTTCACGTCCACAGAAGCGCCTATCTGTGCCCCTGACTATAGAGTCCCCTATAACTGTTGCTATTCTGCGCTTTGTCCCTCCCTGCTGAACAACAGTGCCAGCCGTGGTGCTGGCTGCTGCTGTTTTCCCCTGATAGGTCATCCCCCCAACAGTATCCAAAACGGTATACTTGTTAGAGAGGGGGATAGCCACAGGGGATTCCGGCACTGACTGCCTGCCCCTTCTAGCGGTCACCCATCTATCTGCCTGCACCTTGGGTGTAACTACGTCTCTAAAACTCCTGTCTGTGACACTTTCTGCCACCTGCATGCTCCTAAGTGCATCCAGTTGCTGCTCTAACCGATCCATGCGGTCTGTGAGGAGCTGCAACTGGGTACACTTCCTGCAGATGTAGTCGTCTGGAACGCTGGAAGCGTCACGGACCTCCCACATCTCAGGTGAAGCACTTCACCCCTCTAACTGACATTTCTAGCACTATTTAATAAATAAAAATAAATACTTATTACATCCTTACTAAATTGTTATAATTAACTATATGGTCCCTAGTGCTAGATTCCTACTATAAATATTAAATGCTAACTAAATACAGTAATCTCGTCCCTCTGGTTTAGTTACTCTACTTATTAATTAGTTAATTAGGGTTTTAATCAATTTTTACCAATGTTTTATTTTCAAATTCAGTACAAATTCCCTACCAGCCAATACTTGCTCTTCCAGGAGAAGAGGGACCTCAACAGAAGGGAGGCATCCAGGACCGGAGGCGGGGTGGGCGATCTGAGGCCACTGTCACAAGTTGAAGAAGAGGCGCTCGAGTTAGCCGGAATCCAGGGAGCATGGGGCATCTCAGACTTGGAGTTCGGAGTCTCAGTTGAAGAGAGTGATTCTTGCCAAACACAGAATGATTGCTAATGACATTTTCTATGCAGACCTTATGGTGTCATCATTATGACAGATGTAGAATAACTGTAAATATCTGTTCTTAATATTATATCTTGCAGGGTGACCCTCCGAGTTGGCCTTGGAGACCCTGGAAACGATGAGGGAGAGATATGCTCAGAGGATGCACCGTTCCATAACACTCCTGCACCCTCCACCAGCGCAGATACACTCACCTTGGTGGGTATGCGATCGACGCCAGATTTGGGGTCACAAGCTGGTGCACCACACATGTACCGGAGCAGCTGGCTGAGGCTGAGACAACCAAGGCCTCTGACAGATGGAGGACTGTGGGTGTCCAGGCCCAAGTGAGCTCCAGGCTGATGACAGGCCTCTGGTGTCAGCAGCATAAGGCATTCTGGAACTGCAGGGAGAGGTTAGGCAACCTCTGGCGGAGATGTCAGAGGCCATGCGCAGCCGTGAGCAGATGTTGGGGGAGTCCATCCATGCCATGACTGCTGCCAAGTCCCAGGCATGTGAGCGTATGGCTTCATCCATGGAGGGAATAGGGACCCTCATGGAGAGACACATTCCACAGATGCCTTGTAATCTGCAAACCATCGCTGCGACTCTGACATCAAATCAGCAGTGGCAGGGTGAGAGAAGGACCAGGAGCCTGGAGACTGCTCCTGCTCCTAGCCCTTCTCAGGAGAGCAGTGAGGTTCCACTGAGTCATCAAAGGGCGGAGGAGAGGCTGCGCCCCACATCTGGGGTCTCCCCAAGCGTGATCTGAGTGAGAACACCGGCTCCTCAAACCCTCTGCCAGTGAGTCCAACTCCAGCAGTCGCGATGCCTGAGGACAGCCCTGCACTGGTGCAGGAGGCTTTCAGGCAGCTGGTGTCCTCCAGGTGCGCAGAGGACGACCGCCGAAGTCGTCCCAGGCCAAGGGAAGTCCTACTCAACAGCCTGCCTCCAGTCTAGCTGGTAGCGCAGAGATCACATCGTGAAGGAGCACCCGCAAACAGTTCAAAAAGACACCTTGACAAATCTGGGATGCACGGGTGAGATGGCTATGTCATTTATACCTTAATTAAATGTGCTTTTTGGACAAATTCAGCCTTCCTGTGCGAATAATGTATCACCATATATCGATTATGTGTCTTGCCATTACATCATAAACCTGACAGTACTGTCAATGTCATGAATAACATCATTGCCATGCCAAGATGCATCATGTGGCACTGCACTGCATGGGCAATGGCTCAGTCAGCTGCTGCCAGTCATGCTGGAGAGGCAGATGTTACAGAGGCAGAAGACTTCAGACGTCATGCATGATGGTGGTATGTTGTGTGAGGAGCATATGTTGCACTTCAGGGATTGTGGAAGCGATGAAGAATCAGACGTTGTCTTGCCTTGCTTGCTGGTTGCTCACCATGTCGGCCCTCCATCACTGCTCCCCGTGATCTGTTGTTGTCCCTGAATGCTCTCTTTGTTCTCATTGTCTGAGGATATCTCCTGCTCTGGTATCTCATTGTCTTGCAAGGCCTCCCCCCTCCGCATTGTGATGTGCAGAACACAGCACACAACAACAATGCGCCCAACACTGTCTGGTGCGTACTGTAGGGCTCCACCTGATCTATTGAGGCAACGGAAGCACATCTTCAGCATGTTGATGGCCTGCTCGCTGGTAGTTCGGATGAAGCTGTGGCAGGCGTTGTAGTGCCCTTCTGCATAGCTGCTGGGGTTCCTCACCGGCGTTAGAAGCCATGTCAGCAAGGGGTAGCCCTTGTCCCCAAGAGTCCACCCCGAAGGTGAGTGGGGGCAGTGAACAGCAACGGCACCTGGGACTGGCACAGGATGAAGGAGTCATGTCAGCTACCTGGGAAGTGGGCACACACTTGCAGGAAGCACTTTCTGTGATCACAAGCTAGCTGCACGTTGAGCAAATGAAAGCCCTTTCTGTTCGTGTATGGAGCTGATTGTTCCTTCGGAGTCTTGATGGCCACATGCGTGCAGTCAATGACCCCTTGCACCTGTAGGAATCCTGCAATGGCCCCAAAACCAACAGCCATCTCAGCCTGACTGTCAGCGTCCGTCCTGAAGTGCACATAGTCACCAGCCCTCCTGTACAAAGCATCGGTAACCTCCTTGATCCAGCAATGTACTGCTGATTGCGAGACCCCACACAAGTCGCCGGTGGAACCCTGGAATGATCCAGAGGCGTAGAAGTTTAGGGCCGCCGTCACTTTGAGGGCCGCAGGCATAGGCTGACCATCAAAACCCAGTAGCTGCAGGTAAGTGTTCAACATTGTGCAGAGATGTGTGATGGCCTCTCTGCTCATCCGCAGTCATCTCTGACACTGGCGTTCAGACATCTGCAAGTAAGTCATCCGAGTCCTCTTGACCCACTGGCATCTCTGAGCTATTCTGTGCCTTGGTGGCTGCAGCTGCTCGCATCTGGGAGCTTCCACGTGGGCTGCACCTGCCTGTTGATCCCGCCTCATCACGGCACGAGGATCCAGAAAGACAGGGTGGACCATCCTTATCTAATGCTCCAGGTAAACTCGGTTCCTTCACAGGCCAATGGCACATATATGGGCAGAGTAGTGTTAATTGGTGCCTCAGTTGTGTTGCAGCATGAGCTGTATGGGACAGCATGATGTTGCCTGCAGTACCTTTAAGTAAGTGTGAGCTAGCCTGACCACCATTATTCGAGGTGCCTGCAGTGGGATTACCAGCAACTGGAACATATATAGTCTCACATTTGTGCCCTCCCACCCATAAAAGTGGTTCATCCATTTCCAGTGTTGCTGCACTACGCGCCACAACATCAGTGCCCGAATGCAAGGTGACCCCCCCCTCCCGTCCCCGCACCCATCCATGAATGGGTGCAGAGTGACCCTCTTCATGAAACAAGGGTGCAGGATTCCCACCACCCACAACATACAGGCAAAGTTCTGATCCCCCCTCTGTCCCACCTCCACGGCCAACAATATGGATGCAGAGTTTGGACCCCTTCTCTCTGCCCCCTCCTCCACACCCAACCACATGGATGCAGAGTTCTGAACCCCCTCTCTCCCACCCCTCCTCCCCCACCGCCAACAACATGGATGTGGAGTTCCGACCCCCTCTCTCCCCCCCCACTCTACCGGCAACAACATGGATGTGGAGTTCCGACCCCCTCTCTCCCCCCCCACTCTACCGGCAACAACATGGATGCAGAGTTCTGGCCCCGGTCTCTCCCCCCACCAATGCTAACAACATGGATGCAGTGTTCCGGCACCGCTCTCACTCCCCACCATCGCTAACAGCATGGTTGCAGAGTTCCGACACCCCTCTGGACATTTAGCTCAGTTTCGCAATAAACACAGATGACAGCAGCACTTATCGACCTTCATCGGCTCCGAGGACTTTCACTTCAATGGCACTGGCTTTCCTAGGACAGCAAACTGAAGGCATGTAAGTGCCACACGTTCACCTGAAGATTGGTAACTGCTGGTTGGATCGTGATGGGACGCATGGTAATAAATGCAGATGGCTGTTTTACATATGCTAAGTCGGGTCCCATTGCAGAACGACGGAGGGGCCGCCACGGAGCTTCCCGCCACAGGGAAGATCAGACTTGACATTCCTGGTGTCAGGCTCCATGGCAGGCCGCTGCGCTCTGATCTTCCCGTCATCCCCGCCACGGAACTCGACGCTGGGGGGACAATAAGGTTCAGCTCCTAATTTCTTGTTATGTGACCCTGGTTTCTCTTCACCATTGTCCTCATAAGTGGCATCTGGGACCATTGTTAGACAATGGAGTCTGGGTGTTACCCATCTTCATTCCATTTTGCTAAAGTGGAGATTTTCACACCATTCATTTGAGTTTGAATTTGGAGACAGCGGGCTGGATTTTGTTCTCCCCAAGGCGTCAGGTTTCGTGGTGCAGGGACCTGAAAATGACTCCGGGTGAGGCCCATCATGGACCTCGACGCCGTGATGGCCTGGTCCGATCCTCCTGTCGGCGACGGGGCTCCATGGTGGCCCCCCCGCCACTGGACGACGTGACTACAATTAACATATTCAAATCAATAAAATGAATGCATTCAAACAGACTTACCTGCAATCTTGAGGGCCCACCATGATCATCGGCGCAGCAGTCGGCTCTCCCGCGCCTTCAAATCCCCGTCTGGGGAAATGCAGTGCCACACTGGTGGGGAGAGGGGAGGAGGTAAATTTTCAGTGTGGGGTGGGGGGACAGGGTCAGATAAACGTAATGAGTGTAGGGCATGGTGGGAAGAGTTGACCTTTAAACTTTGTGCAGTTTGTGGGGGGGAAGGCCAGATGTAAAAGGTAAGTCTTTTGGGAAAGAGAAGGGCAAATAGTTACTGCAATTGTTATGGGGGAGGGGGCAGGGGTATGAAATGGACATTATAAATTTGTTTATTTAATTTTGGCAAGTTACCTCTTTAAAAATTTAAATGTGCCAGCAGGGCTGGCTGCCCTTTAAAAATTGTGCCAGTGCCTGCACAGATTGCCGAATACGGACAGCCCGTTCCCTCCACGTGATTGGGGGGGGGCAGGTTGCCCCGATTATTTAAATGAGCCACAATATGGGAGATTGCGGTGGCTCTTTGGCATGTGGCCCCTTTTGAGCTTGCCCCTGAGATCTGAGGCAGGCTCTTAGAATTCAGCCCATAGTGTCTGCCTTGCCATTGTTAACCCAATTTGTTGAAGAGAGGTAGCCAATAATACAGAATGAGATATTTACATTTTAATGTCTTCTCCAAGGCTAGTTCAGACATGAAGATTGACTCAGGGTTCTTGTAGTTTCCATATGCATTGGCCGTACAGGATAAGGTCACCTGACCTCTCAACTCCATCTTGTTTTTCAGGAAAAGTGTCAGTTCTTGGGTTTATTTTATAAGTTCATTATATAGTTCATAATTGTTCCATGCATGAGCATGACAATAAAATGATGCAGCCCAGAAGGAGGCCCATTGAGTCCTGCACGGATATGTTTTAGTTTCTACTAATACACAACTCTAAATTGGCCCAGCATTGAATAACAATACATTTCTTTAAAATATAACATTATTAGCTCTACTGAACAATACTTGTGTCAATAAAACAAATGTTTCGTGTTCATATTTCACATCATAGGAAAATAGGCCAGGAGTTTAATGACCTGTTAACACAATTAGATAATGGAATAAAATGAAAGGAGGATTTCCTGGAGAAAGACGTTAGAGATACCTTAATGGATCGTTTCACAAAATATGGAACGAGATATTTTGAATAGAAATGATTGTTTTGGTTGCTATTCAGCCCTGAAGCAGTGTCCTAGTTTTACGAAGTATCACAAAGTGAAAGCAACATTATTACAAAGGGGCCATGGCCTCACCCTGCCTGGAATCTATACCTTTTCCTTAATACAGAATAGAAAACACTCTCACTAATCTACACTTGTACACCAAAAGCTTGCGCTTCTCACCATTAGTTCAATATATTAAGAAGCAGTAAGCTTTCAAACATATAAACCCAGTCTGTCAAGAGGTTGTGGAATTGCTTTCCAGCATCATTCACCTACTTCTAACTCCTTGATCAAATTGATCGTGTTGTCCGCCCATGATGGTCATTTGATTTATCTCAGTGTGTGATAGTTGCAAACCCATTTCCTACCATTTCTGTAAATGTAATTACAATATACATCACAACAATACCTTACATTTATATAGTGCCTTTAACAATGATAAAACATCCCAAGATGCTTTACAGTGCTCCATGGTCTCTGAAGCATGACTATATTTCTTAAATCAACATTTTCTTTCAATTTACACAACAGCAACATTAGAAAAATATAATCATGAACAAAAATGTCTGGAGTTTTAAATTCTAGCAGCACTAATTTCAAGTAAATTTGCTGTGCTGCTTCAGGCATTACCAAGCTCCATTGTAAGTTGATTTTAGGTTTGAACTAATGATCCAATGAAGCAAAAATGCACCGAAGCAGTAACTGAAATATTAAATGGGTGGAATTTTTCAGCACAGGAGACGGGAGGGGTGCCAAAATACCAGTGGATAGCGTCAGGAGGGAAGCCCAATATGTTTACACCCCTCAGGGAAGCCCAATATGTTTACACCCCTCGGGTGGCCGGGCTTCTGGGTGGAGGCCATGCTTGAAGTTGGCTGGAAAGTACTTCAGCCTGTTAAACAGGTAATTAATGGCAATTTTACCAGCGCTTTTGCATTTTGTGAGGGGCGAACGAGAACAACGGAGCTTCAGAGCCTCGCCAGCTATAAGGAGGCAGAGGTTCAGCGGGCCAGTCTTGGCTGCAGCTGGCAGCCATTGTGAGAGGTAGCGTGGCATTGTAGGGAGGGTGACAGCATGTAAACCGCAGCAGTGGCAATCTGGAGCCTTACCAAACCTGGCAAGCACAGCTGAGGCATTCAGACCGAGTCTTCTCTTTGACTTGCCACTTGTGTGTAAAGAGTAAGAATGGTGGGAGGCCTTGAGAACTGAATGCAGTTATTTGTCATGGGCCTCATTTACTCAGGCTTTGAGACCTCTATTGAGGAGAAGCATCAGAGAGGGAGAGAGCTGCAGTCACTGAAAGCGGGGCTGCAGCACCCTGAGGGGCACAAGGATCATGAGGCTGGAAGCGGGTACAGACGACGAGGGCGCTGAGAGGCAAGCAGCCTCTTGTGCACAGAAGATGGTACCCAACAGACAGGGTTTACTGTCAGAGGCTCTGCTTCCCTCAATTGTCGGAGTAGCAGTGTCGCCCAAGACCCTTCAGGGAGGTGGTCACTGAGCTGTCTGCCTTGATGGAGGAGGAGCTGAGCCCAATAGGAAGTGGTGCGCACTCATTCCCTGTCTCATTGAAGGTCACCATGGTGCTGCATTACTATGTCTCAGGATCATTCCAGGGATCCACTGGAGATATCTGGGATCTCCCAGTCTGCAGCTCATCGCTGCATCGAGATGGTCACTGATAACAAGTTCCAGAGGGACGTCCAATACATTTGGTTCTGTAGTGATCTAGACAGTGAAGCTGAGAGAGCTATGGGGTTTGGGGCCATCGCTGGATTTTCCCAGGTGCAGGGTGTCATTGACTGCACACATGTGGCCATCAAGGCTCCCACAGACCAGGCAGCAGCCTTCATCGACAGGAAGGGCTTCCATTCGCTCAATGTACAACTGGTTTGCGACCACCACAAACAGATCCTTCAGATCTGTGCAATATTCCTGTTAGGTAGCCATGATGCCTACATACTAAGGCAGTCCCAGATGCCCAATCTTTTCAGGCCTCACCCCGGCACACTTTCAAGGATCGATACTGAGTGACATGTCTTCTTAGTCGAGTGTGGAACCCCAGCAAAGAAGCAGAGGACAAATACAACAGCTGCCAAGCGACACTCAAGTGACCATCGAGCAGGCCATTGGGCGTCTGAAGATGCGGTTCAGAAGTACTGATAGGTCTGGTGGATCCTTTCAATATGCTCCAGCAAGAGTCTCACATATCGTGGTAGTGTACTGTGCTCCTCACAGCCTGGCACTACAGAGAGAAGAAACTTTGAACAATGAGGACATCCTAGAGTGAGATACCTCCTCCATGGATGAGGATTTGAAGGGGGCTGCTGACCAGGCAAACTATGATGAAGACCCTGAGGGACTGCAGGCAAGACCCAATGAGATATGGGCAAGGGAGCATCGTGATTAACTGTCACAGACACATTTCTCATGAGTCTTCCTTACATGCCCAAGAAAACAAATAAATCTGCTGCCTTCTGGCATTCATTTGGCCTTTCCTTGAATCCTTACCATCTCTCTGGACCAGTCATGACACCAGGCCACAGCATGGATAATGCATTGACCTAATGGGGTGTGGTCCTTCCCATCACACCATTTGCATGAACCCAACAGTGGATAAATCAGTAAAGGATTCTTTCTGTGGTATAGCATTTCAAATTTCATTAAAGACAACTAAACAGTAAGGTGACATCGAACTATATAACCCCATGAAACCCAAGTGCAGCTAGGTGAATTTCTCGCACACTTGCGGTGCACCTATCCGGTTCGCCCCCTGCACTGTCAGTTGAGGTGGAGGCAGACTGCTGACCTTTCTGCTCCATGGCTTTAGATGGCCATGGTGGTCATCCTCTGATTTCCTGAGACCTTGAGGGCCTAGCTTATTGGGTGCCTCCGACATATAAATGCAGGAGCCACCTCTGTCTGTGCAGCTTCCTGAGGCATTGGTGTCACCTTCAGAGAGGAGAAGGCTCTAACGTCCACACCAGAGCACACTGAGAGAAGCCCCCAGGTATTTTAGGCAGCCACACCACTACCCTTTCTGGGCATATTTGTCCCTCCCTGCTCACCTGAGGATTTTGTGCACTTGGTGATGACCCCAGGCATTTTGTTGCCCCTTTCGCTCAGCCTTTGCTCCACAGAGCTCATGGAGGAGGCGATGGCATGCAGGTTTGTATGCATCTCTAGCATCCACTGAGTGATTTGTTGGATATAGCTCTCCTAGAGGGTCGTCACTCTCTCAATGGAAAATGACATGCGTGCACATGCCAGAGACATGACTGCTCTCATGGCTTGGAAGGACTCCTCCATCATTTGTGTGTGGGTGTGCAAAGCCTTTGGAAGCTCCACAAAATGTTCACGCACCTCACTCTGTAGCGTCTGATGCTTTTTTGTTGACTGCAGAAGCCTGTCATTAGCCTGAAGCTGAGCACCGCCAAAAGTCCTCTGAGTGTGAGTGGCTGCAACTGTTACTGCCTCTGTCAGCTGCTCGGGTGCATCTATGTTGTGCTCACCAGAGTGTGAGCCCATTGCTATATGTGCGCAACTGCCCACTAAGGTGAGAGTATTTGCGTGGGTGGAGGATGTGGAGGAATGACGTGATTCTGCATCCTCTGAGGTCTCCTCCTCCTCAGAGGTGGAAGGCTATCCATGCAGCTGCCTGATCTTTTACATGACCTGGGAGAGAGAGAAGAATGACTAGAGTGCACTGTGCATTCCAACACGTCCTTCTAACTACTCACACGCATCATCTGGAGCTTCATGTGACCAGAAGTGGCCACATGAGCATTATGCTATTCACTCTCTAGAGGGTCTATTGGCTCTATTCATTAGATCACTCAGTCTCTGGGGGCTCCATGCCCATCTCACCATCAGTGATGGACTGCCCTGCCTCCATGTCTCCTAGCTGCAATGCCTGCACTTCCTTTGGCATGAGGATATGGGATGTCGTCTCCAGTTCTTGCTCTTTCTTGCGCATTGTGAGCTCTCTTCTCCTGCAAGCATATAACATAACATTGTCACTCATGCATCATATATATGCACCATGCCTATGTTGGTGGCAGCCTGTCTGTCATGGAGTCACGGGGATGCCTGCTACATTTGGCCATTCAGTACTGGCAGATAGGCTCCCATGCATGTGGCAGCCTGTGTTGCACCTGGGTAATGCTGTTAACTGGGTGGGCGCCCCATTCTCCAAATTCATATTCGTCTTTTGGCACATTTAAGGTTTCAAGTTTAATATTATTCACTGCACTCATTTGCAGGTCATTGATCCTCTTTCTGCACTGCACCCACATACATGGCACCATCCCACAACTGCTCACCTCCTTCCGCTATCTCCATTCATGCCCTTTTTTTCTAGCAAGCTGGTCTTCTCCTCCCATCCCGATTGAAAAGGGTTTCCTTCCGAGTTCATGAAGGAGCACCTTTGGGGAGGGATCAGAAAACCTGGGCACCATCCTTGGTCTGCCTTCTGCCATTTCCCAATCACTTCAGTTGCCAGGCCTCCCTTGCCATTTCCTCCAGGGCTTCTGCCTTTAAAACTACTGCTGGCTGCCTTTTAAAGATGGTGCCTACCTAGACTGACCAGGAACTTCCCTCTGCCCACGCCGCATAACTGGTCGGCTCCCACGCCTGCTGGCCATTAATTAGACAGCCTTGACAGTATCACAGTTCAACTTCCGCTCCTGTCCCTGCAGCCCCGCCATCCACTCTATATCCTGAAGTCGGGACGTCGTCGCTGCCAGTAAAATCCTAGCCTTGTTACAGATCCTAAAGTTTCCCCCTCCTGCTCCCCCTGAAAAGAAACATGACCATGGATGTCCGCATTTAAGATGCATTTTTCCTGTCGAGTCATCATTTTCAGAAGCTGTAGCTTTCCCCAACATTATGAACTTCTCTTACTAAAGGATATTTTCTCTTTAATGGTTTGTAGGTGATTTCCTGCATTACAACAGTGACTACACTTCAAAAATAGTTCATTGACTGTAATGGAAACAGAAAATGCTGGAAGAGGCAACCGCCTCATTTGAGTGTTCAAGTTACTATTGTCACATCTTTTTCCATCACTTTAACATTGCTGTGATTATTGTGACTTGCAGTCTTCCATTCCTTGGCTTCTAATATGGTGCTACCACTTCTTGGCTTTCTCTTTGCATCGCCATGTGTCCCACTTCAGCTTTCCCTGTGCATTTGTCGTTATTGCTCTTCCGCAGATATCCTCAACTGATTCTTGCTTGGAATTTGAACGACATGTATTGACTTTTAGTTCTTTTGTATTTGCTTTTGATAAACCAAAACTGAATTTTTATCATATATTCTGATTTGCAGCCATCTCTGATCAATTTAATGATTTTTGGGAAGTCACGATCTTGCAATTTTTTTAGGATTGGAATGCTGGAGAATTGTTCAGGGGACTAGTTGTTGCCCCACAATGTTAGATGCTCCCCATTGTTTTAAATTTGTCACATAAGATTACATTCATAGCATCAGCTACTGTTGCTGTAACTTTGGAATTCATAAAAAAAGTAGAATTGTTTGAAAAATATTATGGTTAAAAATAGAATTGCAGACAAAATTAATAAGATGAAAGATAAGAAAAACTTGTACTTCTGAAAATATTTTTTAAAAGATCCCAGATGCAGTAGGTAGAACATTAATTTACTTGAGAATAAGACAGATGAAGCACTTCATTATCAATAGCCCTTACTTTTCCAACAAAAAGCTCTCACACCTTTTTAGCTAAGTATACTGGTACCAGTGAGTTAGCCAAAATATCTCTCTATTGCTTTTGTTTCTCTCATTTTCCTCTTATAGTTCTGTGTTTCTTTCTCCCCAACTTCTCTTATACAATTATTTATCTTGCTGTCTCCTGTATCTCTTTCACTTCTATTTATCTCTCTTTCACTTCTCCCTTTATAATACCCTGTGTTCCATTACATTTGTATTTTCATTTTATTTATTTTCACTTTCCCCCCTTTTTCTATCTTACTATTCAGGTCGACCTCTCCCCCCTCTCTTGTTTCCTTCCTCTGCTCCCCCCCCTGGTGAAGTATTGAACCACAATTGAGGATTCCGCTGAAGTTGGTTCCAGAGAGTGAAAGGGAGGGCCTTAAGGTGACTCCTGGGAATTGCAGGCTTTTACATTCGAGGCCATTATGTTTGTTTACACTGAAATCTTTACTTTGGGCCCAGGGAGTCAGTCGATGTATATCATGCAATATTTAGGGAAGGGAATGGCCAGGATATTTCAAGGACTGCCAGGGTGTGGTAAGCTATTTTCTTTTTGGCGGTGAAGTACATGTTGGAGTCAAATTTATGAATGTTTGTAATCTTTTAAATGTATTTGATCCGTGGTAAGTTTGATTCCCTGCAGTATATAGTAGGGTTGCTGAGAAGCTGTCACGGTAGTTGTATCTCAGAGTTTTTGCATTCAGGAATATAATTGTGCACAATTTTTTGTTAACATGTACTTGTTTAGAATTGTGAAAGGCAGAAAATTGAAACTGGGTTCAAATGTTTTGCTACCACTAGGACAGATATGATGGGCTGAAGGGTCCTTTTTTATACTAACATTTTCTGAATCCATGATTTGGTTGATAAAGTAAAGTAGAGAGATTTGAGCCTGATAATTGCTGTGAGATGTGAGATTGGTGCATTAATGGTCAATGCATCCTTTTTGTCCATTATTTTAGCAGAGGTATTGATCCATTTAAATGAAATAGGTTGACACCTGCGTTAAAATAAAGGACAAAACAACATCATGCAAGATTAATAAGTGTTCACCCAATAACACTAATTTCTAGAAAATTGACTGACAGATCAACAACTATCATATAGACAAACTTGAGAGGTTAAATGTTACTGTACAAGGTTCCTAGTGCTAACTAGGAGACCCATCTTCCAACCTTTACCCACAAAATATTGCAAAGATATACACAGTATACTCTTCTTGTTTCAATCATGATCAATTAGCAGGCACAATAATTCGATGAGCTAACCTCAGATATGAGTCAATGGGTGTTTTGATGTTCCAGATACAAGACAATAGTGCATGTTTGATACAACATGTCAGCCAAAATATGCCTACTTGTTATGACATTATTATTTCCTTGAAGTTGAGTACCTTGTGTATATAATAAAGCAATATCGTGGATATTATTAGATTTTTTATTATCCATTAATTATTGTGATAATAGTGTTTGATCATAAATAAAATATTAGCTAATTAGAATAGATTTGGGATTCTAATTGCTAAGTTGTTCATTTGTAATTACATGTTCATAGAACTTAGAAAGATAGCACTACTAAATTTCTTCTGAATTAATTGTACCGATTGAATTCAAGTGCTATGAGATATGTTCCAAAACATCCTACTGCAAATGCAAACTGTTTACATCCCAGCCAATCCAAAGCTGAATCTCCTTGTCTTGCTTGGTGTTATATTACTAACGTCATGGTGATTGGGGGGGTGGAGGTGGTGGCATTTGGAGGTAGGTGCATGGTACACCTGTGTGTGTTCAAATGTGGAAATTATACCATATAGCTTCTTTCTCACATCTGAGCCTTTAGCAACACTGTTTACAAAGGATGTTTGTGTGTCCCTGGTGTTGTTGAACAATGCTAAGGGTGTCTGAGAATTTTAAATTTCAAAAGGCCATGGTTTCTCTGGAAACCAGACTATTCAACAATGCCATTGAATTATTTTCTTTAATTTCTGTGGGCCCATTCCTTAACATCCTGGTCGCCTACTCTATGATTTTCCTCAGCCCGACACCCAGTTGCACTGTTAATGGTGCAGGTCCATGTCCAGTTCTTTCAAATGCCCTGACATCTGGATTTTGGATGGGGTCAAGGGCATTCCTTAGGATGTATTAAAATTCTTCCATGCCTCAGTTCCACCTTCTAAAGGCCTCTGAGGAAATACTGTTTTGTTAATGTTCCACAAGGCTTTCTTCAGAATATTGTGATTTAGTAATGCAATAATCTGTTGTTGCTTTGATGGTGATTAATTGACAGTCCTAGGATAGAAGTTCCACAATCTATTTAGAGGAGGCAGAAGTGGAGTAGGGCAGATCTTCTGTCCACCACTGTGAGCAGCCACTGATCCTTTTCACAAATCCCAGGGGTGAGGTCCTTTAAATGTTTAAGGTGGGTAGCCCAGATGAGGTGATCAATAAGATGGCCATCCTGCTGTGGCGCACAATTCAGACTGTCGCCCTGCTGCTCCGAGGGGAGGAGGTACATTTGAGGCCCTGATTAGGCAAAAGAAAAAGCTACACAGATTTTAAAATCTTTCAGTCAAAAAGCCAACAGGGAATCCAGAAATGATAATTGATCCTTTTTAGACTATCAGGAAAGCTCTAGAAAAAATACTTGGGTGAGACTGCAAGGTCCCCACATATAACCTGAAAGTTTTCTAAGAAGAATCCATAGAATCAAAGAATCACAGAGTCAGAGAATTGTTACAGCACAGAAGGAGGCCATTCGGCCTGTTGTGTCTGCATTGGCTTCTCTGAAAGAGCAATTTGCCTAGTGCCACTCATCTGCCTTCTCCACGTAGCCCTGCACATTCTTCCTTTTCAAATAACCATCCAATTGCCTCCTGAGTGCTTCAATTGAGCCTGCCTCCATCACATCCTTGGCAGTGCATTCCAGATACTAACCAGTCACTGCATGAAAAAGTTTTTCCTCATCCCCACCTCTGAACATAATTTCTTAAGGTTTCTTTCCTTTGATGTAAACCATGCAGATCTGGGTTCTGCCCCAATTTACAGGCTCCCCCCACTTTAGAAACCATAGAAAAACCACAGAGGGAGGCCATTCAGCCCATTGGGTCTGTGCCGGACGAAAAAACTAGCCGCCCAATCTAATCCCACCTTTCAGCACTCCTTCCAGTCATCAACATTTATGCCCTTTTATCTTTAAAGAAATAAAAGGTATAAAACGAAAAAGCTTTGTGTTCAGAAATTTTGTTTGGATTTTGGGGGTTTGCTCAGATACAGGAGCTCTGTAAATATTTTGCTTCCTTACATATTTTTCTTACATAATTTCATTTGCACCATGAAAATATCTATTGGGAGAAGTATTTGTTGGGCTCCTTGATTTTTTAATTAAAGAGAATCTGTGACATGAGAAGCCCAGTGTTAGACTACTCCAGATATTTTATGTATATTTCTTGTGCTGACTAATATTTTACTTTGTACAAATGCTGATAATTTGAACAAATTTGCAAAGTTTTCAAAGCTAACAGAGATAGTCAACATCAGTACTTCCCTTCCAGTCAATGCACATTGACAGGGAATTATAGATTAGACATTTTAACAGCAGTGGTAAGAAAAATAATGGAATCCCTACTAAAGGAGAGAATAGGAGAACATCTAGAAAAAAAATATATAATAATGAATAGTCAGCATGGATTTCAAAAGGAAAAAGCTTGCTTGACCAACCTTATTGAATTTTTTGAGGAGGTAACAGAAAGTAGACAATGGTAATGCAGTAGATGTAATTTATCTAGATTTTCAAAAGGCCTTTGATAAGGTGCCTTATAATAAACTAATGAAAAAGGTCAGAGAATGCGGTGTCAGGGGAATAAGTAGCACAATGGATTGCTAGTTGGCTTCAAGACAGAAAGTAGAGTAGGAGTAAAGTAAAAAGCAAAATACTGTGGTTGCCAGGAATCTGAACCAAAAACAGAAAGTGCTGGAAATACTCAGCAGGTCTGGCAGAAGCTGTGGAGAGAGAAACAGAGTTAACATTTCAGACCTGTGACCTTTCATCAGAACCTTTCAGAGTGGCAAAAGGTGGGTAGTTGTGTTTCATAAGAATCAGTGCGGTTATAACTGCTGTTCATAATTTATATTAATAATTTGGACTTTGAAGTCAAAACACAATTTCTAAATTTTCAGATGACCCTAAATTGGAGGGAGGGGAATAGTCAATACTGAGGAGGACTGCAACAAATGGAGAAATTAATAAACTTGTAGGTTGGATAAAAAATTGGCAAATGAAGTTCAACATAGGTAAATGTGACATAGTAATTTTTGGTAGGAAGGATAGGGAGGCCACTTATTACCTGGAAGGTGCAAGTCTAGGCGGGGTAGGGGAACAAAGGGATCTCAGAGTACAAAAACACCAATCACTAAAAGTCGTGCCATAGCAAGGCCATAAAAAAAGCATCCCAAGCACGAGGCTTTATTTCTAGAGGGATAGAATTGAAAAGTAGAGAGATTATGCTAAACCTGCATTGAACCTTGATTAGATCACACTTTGACTACTGTGTGCAGTTCTAATCACCGTATTATAAAAAGGATATCGAGGCACTAGAGAAGGTGCAGGGAAGATTTACAAGGATGTTACCAGAAATGTGTGGATATAGATATGAACAGGCTGGGTCTCTTTTCTCTTGCAAAAAGAAGGCTGAGAGGTGACCTAATAGAGATTATCAATATAAAATAGTCACCAAGAAATCCAACAGCGAATTCAGAAAAAACTTTGTTACTCAAAGAGTGGTGAGAATGTGGAACTCGCTGCCACAGGGAGTGGTTGATGCGAATAACATAGATGCATTTAAGGGGAAGCTAGATAAGCTAGACAAGGAGAAGGAAATAGAGGGTTATGTTAATAGATTTAGATGACGAAAGATTGGAGGAGGCTCAAGTGGAGGCCCTGGTTCGACCACACTTGGAATATTGTGTTCAGTTCTGGTCGCCTCATTATAGGAAGGATGTGGAAGCTTTAGAGAGGGTGCAGAGGAGATTTACCAGGATGTTGCCTGGACTGGAGGGCATGTCCTACGAAGAAAGATTGAGGGAGCTCGGGCTTTTCTCATTGGAGCGAAGAAGGATGAAAGGTGACTTGATAGAGGGGTACAAGATAATGAGAGGCATAGATAGAGTGGATAGTCAGAGACTTTTTCCCAGGGTGGAAAGGGCTATCACCAGGGGGCATAATTTTAAGGTGATTGGAGGAAGGTTTCGGGGAGATGTCAGAGGTAGGTTCTTTACACAGAGAATGGTGGGTGCGTGGAATGCGCTGCCAGCGGTGGTAGTAGAAGCAGATACATTAGGGGCATTTAAGCGACTCTTGGATAGGTACATGGATGATAGTAGAATGAAGGGTAGGTAGTTCGTTTGATCTTAGAGTAGGTTAAATGTTCGGCACAACATCGTGGGCCGAAGGGCCTGTACTGTGCTGTACTGTTCTATGTTCTATGTTCTATGTTCTATAAACAGCGGCATGGTCTGGTTGGGCCGAATGGCCTGTCTCTGTGCTGTATATCCTATATAATCCAATGTAATGCTGGTCCCTGTCGCAAATCCCAGTAGTGGGGTTCATTCAATGTTTAGTGTGGGTAGCCTGACTTTAACATTGTCACCCAAGTGAGAAGGCAAATTCAGAGTGACACCCTGCTACTCTGTGGGGAGATTTGGTTAACTCAGCACATGGAACAAACATGAACCCTTGTGATCTCTGTGGATCAATAGCATACATGTGGTTCATTTAAATTGGGTGAGTTGCAGTGTGCGTTTTAACCAGATTTTACATTGTCCTCTCCCAATCTGTCTTTTTTCCATCTCCTGAAGATATTCACTGCTATCTACAGGCACCCTCCTACTTGGTTATCACTAGATAGTTCGCTGGCAGACTATTTGACCATGTGTCAGGGAAAAAAGGTCATTGTATTTGAGACTGATCCAAGCCTCATCCATCATCAACACACCTAACACACACTAATTTTACAGCATCAGTCACTGGACAGCAATCAAGGGCTGAATTTTCGGGCCCTGCCAGGGGCAGGAACAGAGGTGGGCGGAGATCTAAAATGCAAGTGATGGCCGACGTGCTGGCTTCCCGACACCATTCCCGGCATTGGACATTTTCACCAGAATGGGGTGTGGATGGTCCCACAATCCTGCCCAATCCATAATGTAGGCCATTTAAGATGACTAAGGAGTTCACTGCATCTGTGGGAGACACAGGAAGAGACAGAGAGTTAGCCTTGGAGAGCAGAAGCCTCTGCAGTACTGAAGCTTCCCTATACAACTGTGTTCGACATACTGTCGGAGGGGGTGGAGTGCAATGCATCCCCTTAATGAGCACATTGCCCCTCTAATCAACATCTCCACCAGGAGTGCCCATCTCGCTATTGCCAACTTCCTCAGGATCTGTGATCCTGTCTATTTCCATTGCTCACTCCTCCATTGGTGTGATGATTTGAAGGTGGGGACACCTCCACCTTTTTGGGCACTCTCATGGGCATTATGTGTCCGCTACTCCTGCAAAGACAAGATAAGGCACTGCTGTCCTTTATGGCCAGTGGCAGCTGCTCATATTCATCAGAAGGTGCATGTATCAGTGGTTACAGCTCCTCAGCAGCACCATGTCTCTGAGCCATTCTGAGGGGTCAGTAACAGCCCTGGGCACACACTCCTCCCATGTTCAGGAGCAGCATGCACCCTGAGGTTCCTCAGCTTGTGTGTCTGTTGGAGGGTGAATACCACGTCACCTTTCCCAAGGGTTGGGCATAGCACTTGTCTTGCCAGAGTGTATCAGGTCATTGAACCAAAAATGGAGGTATCATTAAATCTAAGAAAAAATTGAGGTACCATTACATTGCTGAATGTATTCTATAGGCCACCAACTACTGGGAAAGATTTAGAGGAACTAATTTTAAAGAAAATTACAGAGAGCTGCAAGAATTATTGAGTAGTTATCACGGGGGACTGGGAGAGTAATACTGTAAAGGGCAGAGAAGGACAAGAGTTTAGGAGAGTTTTCTACATCAGTATGAGTCCTGTCCAATGAGGAAAGAGGCATTGCTGGATCTGGTTCTGGGGAATGAGGTGGGTCAAGTGAATCAAGTGTCAGTAGAGGAATAGAATTTCCAGAAGGCATTTAACAAGGTGCCACATAAAAGGTTATTGAGCAAAATAGGAGCTCATGGTGTAGTGGGTAACATATTAGCATGGCTAGAAGATTGGCTGGCTGGCAGAAAATAGGGAGTATATATAAATGGGTCCTTTTCTGGTTGACAGGATGTGACGAGTGGAATCTGGCAGGGGTCTGTGCTGGGGCCTCAACTTTTTTTTTGTTATTCATTCATGGCAAGTGGGCATCACTGGCTATGCCAGCATTTATTGCCCATCCCTAATTGCCCTTGAGAAGGTGGTGGTGAGCTGCCTTCTTGAACCGCTGCAGTCCATGTGAGGTAGGTACACCCACAGTGCTGTTAGGAAGGGAGTTCCAGGATTTTGACCCAGCGACAGTGAAGGAACAGCGATATAGTTCCAAGTCAGGATGGTGTGTGACTTGGACGGGAACTTGCACATGGTGATGTTCCCATGCATCTGCTGCTCTTGTCCTTCGAGGTGGTAGAGGTCGCGGGTTTGGAAGGTGCTGTCGAAGGAGACTTGGTGCGTTGCTGCAGTGCATCTTGTAGATGGTACACACTGCTGCCACTGTGCGCCGGTGGTGGAGGGAGTGAATGTTCGTGGATGGTGTGCCAATCAAGAGGGCTGCTTTGTCCTGGATGGTGTCAAGCTTCTTGAGTGTTGTTGGAGCTGTAGCCATCCAGGAAAGTGGAGAGTATTCCATCACACTCCTGACTGTGCCTTGTAGATGGTGGACAGGGTTTGGGGAGTCAGGAGGTGAGTTACTCGCCGCAGGATTCCTAGCCTCTGACCTGCTCTTGTAGCCACGGTATTTATATGACTACTCCAGTTCAGTTTCTGGTCAATGGTAGCCCCTAGGATGTTGATAGTGGGGGATTCAGTGATGGTAATAATTTATATCAATTACTTAGATGAGGGGAACAAAGGCATGGTTGCTAAATTTGCAAATGACACAAAGATAGGTAGGAAAGTATGTTGTGACATAAGGAGCTTGCAGACTGATATAGATAGGTTGAGTGAGTGGGCAAAAATCTGGCCGATGGAGTATAATGTGGGAAAATGTGAAGTTGTTCACTTTGGTAGGAAGAATAAAAAAGTAAAGTATTACTTAAACGGAGAATGACTGCAGAACTCTGAAGTGCAAAGGGATCTAGGTGTTCTAGTGCATGAGTCACAAAAAGTTAGTATGTAGGTACAGCAAGTAATAACGAAGACTAATGGAATGCTATTTTTTATTATGGGAGGAATTGAAAATAAAAGTAAGGATGTTATGCTTTAGTTATACAGGGCATTGGTGGGACCACATCTCGAATACTGTGTGCAGTTTTGGCCCAGCAACTACAAGTCAGTAAGTTTAATCTCGATGGTGGGAAAGTTTTTAGAAACAATAATTCTGGATAAAATTAATAGTCACTTGGACAAATATGGATTAATTAAGAAAAACCAGCATGGATTTTTTAAGGGCAAATCATGTACTAACTTGGTTGAGTTTTTTGATGAAGTGACAGAGATTTGATGAGGATAATGTGGTTGATGTGGTGTACATGGACTTCCAAAAGGCATTTGATAAAGTGCCATATAACAGGCTTGATAGCAAAGTTAAAGCCCATGTATTAAAAGAGACAGTAGCAAAAAGGTTGCAAAATTGGCTGAGTGACTACTAACAGAGAATAGTGGTGAACAGTTGTTTTTCAGGCTGGAGGAAGGTATATAGTGGGGTTCCCCAGGGTGGGTGTTTTGTTGATATATATTAATGACCTTGACTTTGGTGTACAGGGCACAATTTCAACATTTGAGAATGACACATACTTGGAAGTATTGTGAGGAGGATTGTGATAAACTGAAAGAGGCCATAAACAGTCTGGTGGAATGGGCGGTCAAGTGGCAGATGAAATTTAATGTAGAAAAGTGCGAAGTGGTAGGAAGAGTGAGGAGGGCCAATACAAATTAAAGGGTACAATTCTAAAGGGTGTGCAGAAGTAGAAGGACCTGTGGGCATATGTACAGAATTCATTGAAGGTTACGGGGAGGTTGAGAAAACGGTTAATAAAGCATATGGGATCCTGGCCTTTAGAATTGGGGCATAGAGTACAAGAACAAGGAAGTTATGATAAACTTGTATAAAACACTGGTTCAGCCTCAACTGGAGTATTGTGTTCAGTTCTGGGCACCACAATTTAAGCTTTTAAGGCATTAGCGAAGATGCAGAAAAGATTCACGAGAATGGTTCCAGGATGGGGAACCTCAGTTACGTGGATAGGTTGGAGCAGCTGGGGTTGTTTTCCTTGGAGAAGAGATTAAGAGGAGACTTGATAGAGGTGTTCAAAATCATAAAGGGTCTGAACAGAGTAGATAGGGAGAAACTGTTCCCATTGGCAGAAGGATCCAGAACCAGAGGACACTGATTTAAGGTGGTTGGCAAAAGAAGCAATGGAAACATAAGGAAAAGCTTTTTTATGCAGCAACTGGTTAGGATCTGGAATGCTCTGCCTGAGAGTGTGGGAGAGGCAGATTCAATCAAGGTCTTCAAAAGAGAATTGGACAATTATCAGAAGGCAAAAAAAATTGCAGGGCTATGGGTCAAAGGTATGATAGTGGGTCTAGGTGAGATGCTCTTGCAGAGAGCTGACACTTACACAACAGAATGAATGGCCTCCTTCTGTGCTGTAGCCATTCTTTGATTATAACCTTTTCCTACACTAGATCCAACTTCTTCTGACCACACTTCTTCCGCTGATTATGACAGCGATGTCCACCCACACCTGCTTTTTCTGGGTAGATGGCCTCCTCCTGGGACCCTCCAGGAAGAGGACCTCTCTCCTCTCTCACGTGGCCTCTCGCATAACCTCCAAGTCTGCATCAGAAAATCGAGGGGCTTCGCTGCTTTGGGTTCCAGGCCTGCTGAGACGTTTTGGAATTCAATGGCTGGATTTTCAAAATGGAATTAGGAACACAATGCCTGGATGATTTCTGAGTCCTGACACGATGCCTTAGTTGCGTTGCCAATGTATCGTGATCTTCAAATGGTAATGCCCTAATTAGGCAGGAGGCAACCACAGTACCCAATTGGTAGCACCCAGCATCTGCAGGAGGCAGAAGCTGCCTGCCTAGTGCCAGAGACAAAGGCATGCAGCAGCCATGATGTGACCTGCCGAGCAGAGCAGGCAGCTCCTCAGAGGGTCAGCAGAATGACCAGGTAAGGAAGCAGTTCCATGATGAAAACAAAAGTCCTCTGCTGGGCCCGGTACAAGATCCCCATGAACTGAAAACATTTATTCTTCAAACAACAAAGTTAGCCACCTGCCCGCTGGGAACCTAACAGCTGTGGCAGACTGGTTGAGCTCATCGGGTTCCTCTTTGGAAATTTTGGTGCAGACGCTCCCCCACCCCGGCTCCGCTGATGAGCTCCTAAAGGAGCTTAATGGCCCCTAAATTGGAGGCAATGGCTTCCCTGTTCCCTCCCCACTGCCCTCACATTAGAAATTGTGGACTGAGTGGAGACATCGGGCTCTGGAGATGACCTCTGGGACGGCAATGTTAAAATCATATTCGCACTGGCTCCTAACCCCAAGGCCCTTTCAAAATTCAGCCTCAACTCTTCTGTGATTGTTCACCCTGCAGTAACAGCAGTGAAATGGCAGCCACAGTAACAGTTGCCATGTTGAGTTTAAATTGGGCCCACACTTGAGTTGTCCCACCTCCATTCCTGCCCATGTGGCCATTAATTGGCTGCCAAACACATCTCCATAGAAATAAGGGGTCACCCCTATGAAACATGGAGCCCATTACTGTTTCCCCAGGAGGCGGGTTCGGCCCCCAGAAATGGTCCCAACTTCTGTTTCCCACCCGGGCATGAAAATCCAGGAACCGCAGTAGATTCAACAGCCTGGGCGCTACCACTGAACAGAAACTGAACTGAACCAAATTCAGAATTACTGTGGCTACAAGAGACATGGAATTTTGCAGCAAGTAACCCAACTCCTGTCTCCCCAAAAGCCTGTCCACCACCGACAAAGCACAAGTCAGGAGTGTGATGGAATACTCTCCACTTGCCTGGATGCGTGCAGCTCCAATAACACTCAAGAAGCTCGACACCATCCAGGACAAAGCAGCCGGTTTGATTGGCACTCCATCCACCACCTTCAACTTTCACTCCCTTTGCCACTGACTCATAGTGGCAGCAGTGTGTACCATCTACAAGATGCAATGCAACAGCTCACCAAGGCTCCTTTGACAGCACCTTCCAAACGTGCAAACTCTACCACCTAGAAGGACAAGCGCAGCAGATCCATGGGAACACCACCACCTGTAAGTTCCCTTCCAAGCCACACACCATCCTGTCTTGGAACTGTATCCCCATTCCTTCACTGTCACTGGGCCAAAATCCTGAAACTCTCCTCCTAACAGCACGTGGGTATACACACATCCCAAGGACTGCAGCGGGTCAAGAAGGCAGCTCAGCACCAGCTTATCAAGGTCAATTAGGGATGGGCAATAAATGCTGGCCCAGCCAGCAAGGCCCATATCCCATGAAAGAATAAAAAAAAGATTTTTCCCCTACATGGCCAACATTGTCTCTTCTACCACCTTATCTAAAATCAGCTTACTGAGCATAGGTCAGAAATTGAGCCTTGGACCTTTTAGCTTCGAGTAGTAGGTTACACATTGCCTTTACCAACCAAGTCACCAAGGTATTTTGCATAAAAATATTTGACATAAAACTTAAGTTCAGTTTGTATAATTGATTCCCCCCAACCACTCAGCTATTGAGAAATGCAGAAGAGGCATAAAATTGCAACTGTACCCTTACTTTTGCTATTTTACTATTATTGTGGCAAGCACTTGTGTTTGCAATCTGCCAAAGAACATTGGTGAATTTAAGAGATGATCAGTACAAAAAGTCAATAGGTTTAGGTCTTCCTAAATTGTCAATAGACAGGACTATGAATTAAGGTGTAATTAAACGAGTCATCAATATGATACGGTACAGTCCTGCCTCATTGCCAGGCGGGTTTATAGCACAGCAAGTCCCAGAGGAGTTAATAAATCATTCCTCTACAACTTCAGCTCGGCAGATGTTCAGGGGCTCAAATACACAGATCACTGTATTATTTCAGTAAATTACGATTCTATTAAAGGTTTTAACAAATAAAATTATTATAAAAAATGCAAGTCTAGGCATCTACAGATTACATTCCATATCTGTAGGGCACATTGGGTAGAATTTGACTTTGCATAATCGTGTAGTGTGTGTTAGTGACTTAGTCTGTTTTTTTAAGTGACTTTGATGGAAATGAAAATCAGGAGAGATGTAAAATAGCCTGACAATTTGTTATCAACCATTTTAATTTATTTCATTTATTCATGGGATGTGGGCTTTGCTAGCAAGGCCAGCATTTATTGCCCATCACTAATTGCCCTTGAGAAGGTGGTGGTGAGCCACCTTCTCGAATCGCCACAGTCCATGCGGTATAGGTACACCCACAGTGCTGTTGGGAGGGACTTCCAGGATTTTGATCCAGTGACCGTGCAGGAATAGTGATATATTTCTAAGTCAGGATGGTGTGTAATTTGGATGGGAACTTGCAGGTGGCAATGTTCCCATGTGACTGCTGCCCTTGATATTCAAGAGGTCGCAGGTTTGGAAAGTGGTGTTGAAGGAGCCTTGGTAGGTTGCTGCAGTGCATCTTGCAAATGGTACACATTGCTGCAACTGTGCATTGGTGGTGGGGGGAGTGAATATTAATGATGGTGGATGGGGTACTGATCAAGCGGGCTGCTTTGTCTTGGATGAAGCTGCACTCATCCAGGTGCTGCGACCGAGGAGGGAGGAGTGCACTGTTAATTCAGTCCCACTTCTCCACAGGTCACAACATATATTTAAATTTTCCCACATACCGAAACAATCAATCAGATCCTTTACTTTTCCCCAGAATAAAGCACACCACCCAGTTTTTTTTAACAAACAACAAAATTATCTGTTTATTATAAACCAAGTCTTAACCAATAATAAAGTAAAGATACGCATGAATTGAAATATTAAAGCCTCTTATTTTTATCCTTGCCCTCACGCACACAGACATACATACAAAACTGGTTAACCGAGAGAAAAGGATCTTTGTTAACAAAAGAAATTGAAGGAATAAAAAAAAGTAGACTGTTTTGGCAAGGTGGCCCAAAGGCGAATAGACGGTCGTAAAAGGGAATCTTCCTAGAACAGTTATTTCCAGGCAATGCTGATGATTCTTTTGGGTAGGCTTTCAAAGAGATTCAGCACAGAAGGCTTCAAAAAGGTCTTACATCAGGTGAGCAGCAACAAAGGTTTCAACTCTTACACATTCCATGCAAAGTTCATTCAAAGATGCAAGGTTTCTGCAAACATGCAGGATTTCTTCAAATAGAGGAAGCAACATGAACCACACTTGACACAGGATTTGCTTTTCAAGAGAAAGATGGGCTGGCTGTCTTCTTCTGTTCCCCTGGGAGGTCAGGAAGCAAACTTCTTTCGGTTCTTGGCCAAACAACCACTGGCTTTTTTAACAGTTCAAAATGAAACTAAAAACTTTCCAGAGGCAAATCGTGTGACGACCATAAATCTTGATTTGTCATTTCCTTGTAAATAGCTCTTTCAGGGTCACAACACAATCCCCTGCTGGGTTCTTTGCAAACAGGTGCTTTCTAGTAAACGTGTTTACATTAAGTCCAAACCTTCTGGTGACTTTTTTTAAGATAAACACTCAAAGATCAGCTTCTTCAAGATTCCAGCATCCATGGAATCCTTTTCAGTTTTTAAAACATCAATTCTCAAGTTTTCACAAAAAATAGAAACCCTTATAACACAGGGAAGTGGAGAGTATTCCATCACAATCCTGGCTTGTGATTTGTAGATGGGGGAAAAGTTTTGTGAGTCAGGAAATGAGTTATTTGCCGCAGAATTCACAGAGTCACTCAGGGTTCCGCCAGAGCCTCTCAGCTCCTGACCTCATTACAGCCTTGGTCCAAACATGGACAAAAGAGCTGAAATCCGGAGGTGAGGTGACTGCCCTGACACCAAGGCAGCATTTGGCATCAAGGAACCCTAGCAAAACTGGAATCAATGGGAATTGGGGGGAAACTCTCTGCTGGTTGGAATCATACCTAGCACAAAGGAAGTTGGTTGTGGTTGTTGGAGATCAATCATCTCAGTCCCAGGACATCACTGCTGGAGTTCCTCAGGGTAGTGTCCTAGGCCCAGCCATCTTCAGCTGCTTCATCAATGGTCTTCCCTCCATCATAAGGTCAGAGGTGAGGATGTTCGCTGATGATTGCACAATGTTCGGTTTCATTTGCAAATCCTCGGATACTGAAGCAGTCCATGTCCACATGCAACAAGACCTGGACAACATGCAGGCTTGGGCTGATAAGTGGCAAGGAACATTCACTCCACACAAGTGCCAGGCAATGACCATCTCCAACAAGAGAGAATTTAACCATCTCCCCTTGACATTCAACAGCATTACCATTGTTGAATCCCCCACTATCAATACCCTGGAGGTCATCATTGACAGAAAGTGAATTGGAATAGCCACATAAATGCTGTGGCTACAAGAACAGGTCAGAGGCTAGGAATTCTGTGGTGAGTAACTCACTTCCTGACTCCCCAATGCCTGTCCACTATCTACAAGGCACAAGTCAGGAGTGTGATGGAATACTCTGCACTTCCCTGGATGGGTGCAGCTCCAACAACACTCAAGGAGCTTGACACCACCAGCCCACTTGATTGGCACCCATCCGCCACCTTCAACATTCACTTCCTCCACCACCAATGCACAGTGGCAGCAGTGTGTACCATATACAAGATGCACTGCAGCAACTCACCAAGGTGCTTCGACAGCACCTTCCAAGCCCACGACCTCTAACAGCTAGATGGACAAGGGCAGCAGATGTTTGGGAACACCACCACCTGCAAGTTCTCCTGCCAGTTACAAAGAATCCTGAAATGGAACTATATTTCTGTTCCTTCACTGTCACTGGGTCAATATCCTGGAACTCCCTTCCTAACAGCACTGTTAGTGTACCTACACCACATGGACTGCAGCAGTTCAAGAAGGCAGCTCACCACCACTTTCTCAAGGACAATTAGGGATATGAACATATGGACATATGAATTAGAAGCAGAAGTAGGTCATTTGGCCCCTTGAGCCTACCCCGCCATTCAATAAGATCATGGCTGATCTGTTTGTGTCTAAAATTCCACACTCCCATCTACCCCCTTTGATTTCCTTGCCTATCAAGAATCTATCTATGCCTGCTGTAAAATTATTCAATGACCCCGCCTCCACCACCTTCTGAGGCAGAGTTCCAAAGTTGCACAACCCTCTGAGAGAAAAAATTTCTCCTCATCTCTGTCCTAAAAAGGCGACCCATAATTTTACAACAGTGTCCCCACAAGAGGAAACATCCTTTCCACATCCACTTTGTCAAGATCATTCAGGATCCTATATCTTTCAATCAAGTCTCCCCTCACTCTTCTAAACTCCAGTGAAAACAAGTCCAGTCTGTCCAGCCTTTCATCATAAGACAACCCACTCATTCCAGATCAATCCAGTAAACATCCTCTGAACCGCCTCCAATTCATTCACATCCTTCCTTAAATAAAGAGACCAAAACTGCACACAGTATTCAAGATGTAGTCTCACCAATGCTCTTTCTAACTGAAGCATAACATCCTTACTTTTATTTTCAATTCTTCTCATAGTAAAGGATAGCATTCCATTAGCCTTCTTTATTACTTGCTGTACCTGCATACTAACTTTTTGTGATTCATGCATTCGAATACCTAGATCCCTCTGCACCTTGGAGTTCTGCAGTCATTCTCCATTTAAGTAGTACTCGACTTTTTTATTCTTCCTGCCAAAGTGAACACTTCACATTTTCCCACATTATACTCCATCTGCCAAATCTTTGCCCACTCACTCAACCTATCTATATTGGTCTGCAAGCTCCTTATGTCCTCTTCACAACATACTTTCCTACCTATCTTTGCATCATCTGAAAATTTAGCAAACATGCCATCACTCTCCTCATCTAAGTCATTGATATAAATTGTAAAAAGCTGAGGCCCCAGCACAGACCCTTGCGGGACTCCACTCGTCGCATCCTGCCAATCAGAAAAGGACCCATTTATGCATACTGTCTATTTTCTGTCAGCCAGCCAATCTTCTATCCATGCTAATATATTACCCACTACACCATGAGCTCCTACTTTGCCTTTTATGTGGCACCTTGTTAAATGCCTTCTGGAAATCGAAGTATGGAACCTGAATGGGCTCCCCTTTATCTACGGCACATGCTAGTTGTTCAAAGACCTCCAATAAATTGGTTAAACATGATCTCCCTATCTCAAAGCCGTGCTGACTATTCCCGATTACCTTGTGTTTTTCTAAGTACCCAGCTACAACCTCCTTAATGATCGATGCTTACAGCTTCCCCACGACAGATGTCAAGCTAACTGGCCTATAGTTACCTGTTTTTTGCCTCCCCCTCTTCTTGAATAGAGGGGTTATCTTTGCTATTTTCCAGTCTGATGGAATCTTTCCAGAATCTAGTGAATTTTGAAAAATTAACACCAATGCATTTACTACCTCATTAACCATCTCTTTTAAGACTCTAGGATGAAGTCCATCAGGACCCGGAGACTTTTCAGCCTGCAGCTCCATCAGTTTGGTCAGTACAGCTGCCTTGAGCAATATATTCTATCCTAGCCTGCAACGCCCACATCCCGTGAAAGAATAAATGAAAAAGAAAGTCTGCCATTGTAGCCACAGTATTTATATGGCTGGTCCAATTAAGTTGCTGGTAAATGGTAATGCCCAGGATGTTGATAATGGGGGATTCCGTGATCGTAATGCCATTGAATGTCATGTGGAGGTGGTTGGATTCTCTCTTGTTGGAGACGTTCATTGCCTGGCACTTGTGTGGCATGAATGTTACTTGCCACTTATCAGCCCAAGCCTGAATGGTATCCAGGTATTGTTACATGAGGGCACAGAATGTTTCAGAGTCTGAGAAGCTGTGAATGGTACTGAACGCTGCAATCATTGCACAAAGTCAAAATCTAAACTTTTGAACCTGACTGACCTCCACCTACCTCTCCCTTGAGCTCCCCACAATGATATATTTGCATGCAATATTATTAAACCTCTTTAAAGGTTATATTGGTTCTTTTTCTTTGAACAATAGGTGGCAAAAAAAACATGCGATTGAAAATACTTCAACGTGAGATCGCACCTGTAGTACTGTGTGCAGTTTCGCTCTCCATATTTAGGGAAGGTTATATTTGCATTGGAAGCAGTACAGTGAAGTTTCCCCCATTGGTCCCTGGGATGAGAAGTTGGTTCTATGATGAAAGGCTGAGTAAATTGATTATATATTCTGTGGAATTTAGAAGAATGAGAGGTGCTTTGATTGAAACCTATAAGATTCTGACCGGGCTTGACAGAGTAGACACCGAGAAGTTGTTTTCCCTGGCTGGGGAATCTAGAACATGGGGGGATCAATCTCAGAACAAGAGGCTGATCATTTAAGAGTGAGATGAGGAATTCTCTACCCCAGCGGGCTGTGGATGCTGCATTGTTGAATATATTTAATGCAGAAATAGACAAATTTTTGGTCTCTCAGGGAATTGAGGGATATGGGGAGCAGGCGAGAAAGTGGAGTTGAGGCAGAAGATCAGCCATGATCGTATTAAATAGTGGGGCAGGCACGAGGGGCTGTATGAACTACTCCTGCTCCTATTGCTTATGTTCTTATGTTGCAAACATGATCCTAATGAAAACTTAATGCAAAATTAAACAGGTTTTACCATCTAGCAGCAAACACATATTTTTCATGGACTAGTGGGTTTTCGCCAGGTGCTCCGGTTTCCTCCCACAGCCAAAGACTAGCAGGTTGATAGGTAAATTGGCCATTATAAATTTCCCCTAGTATAGGTAGGTGGTAGGGGAATTGAGGGAAGGTGGGGATGGGGTAGGAATATGGGATTAATGTAGGATTAGTATAAATGGGTGGTTGATGGTTGGCACAGACTTGGTGGACCGAAGGGCCTGTTTCAGTGCTGTATCTCTAAATAAATAAATAGTATATGTTCCAAGAATTTTGTTTCAGCAAATCCCAGATAAGTCTGCATTTAAACTTATGTGTATAAAGGATAGAGTCCCAGGTGACAAAATCTCCTGGGAGAGAATTCAATCAACAAGAGCAGCATTGTGTGAAATGTCCCTGCTGATAATCGTTTTGGATTACTATGTTGAATTGCATCTCATAGAGTCATAGAATCATACAGCATAGAAACAGGCCCTTCGGCCCACCGCGTCCATGCCGACCAGAATGCCTATCTATACTAATCCCACCTGCCTGCATTAATTCCATATCCCTCTATGCCTTGCTCATTCAAGTACCTGTCCAGATGCCTCTTAAATGTTGCTACTGTTCCTGCCTCCACCACCTCCTCAGGCAGCTCATTCCAGATACCCACTATCCTTTGTGTGAAAACGTTACCCCTTCGATCCCCTTTAAACCTCCTCTCTCTCACCTTAAATCTATGCCCTCTAGTTTTAGTCACCCCTACCATGGGAAACAGACTCTGGCTATCTACCCTATCTATGCCTCTCATAATTTTATATACCTCTATCATGTCCCCTCTCAGCCTCCTTTGTTCCAGTGAAAACAGACCCAGCCTATCCAATCTCTCTTTATAACTCAAGCCCTTCAAACCAGACAACATCCTTGTGAATCTTTTCTGCACCCTCTCTAGCTTAATCACATCTTTCCTGTAGTGCGGCAACCAGAACTGCACACAGTACTCCAAATGCAGCCTAAGCGATTATATGTACAACTGTTGTACTCAGCCAATGAAGGCAAGCATGCCATATGCCTTCTTCACCATCCTGTCTACCTATGTTACCACTTTCAGAGAACTATGTACTTGCACCCCAAGGTCTCTCTGCTCAACAACACTCCCCAGGGCCCTGCCATTCACTGTATATGTCCTGCCCTGGTTTAACTTCCCAAAACGCATCACTTCGCACTTGTCTGCGTTAAATTCCATTTGCCAAACCCTTGCCCACTTTCCCAGTTTATCTATATCCTGTTGTAACCTTAGACAACCTTCTTCACTGTCCACTATACCACCAATTTTGGTGTCATCTGCAAACTTACTGATCATGCCCCTTACATTCACATCCAAGTCATTAATATATATGACACACAACAGAGGGCCCAGCACCGATCCCTGCAGCACACCACTGGTCACCAGCCGCCAATCTGAAAAACAACCCTCCACGACCACCCTCTGCCTCCTATCACCAAGCCAATTTTGTATCCAATTGACCCTGGATCCCATGTGCTCGAACCTTCTGGACCAGCCTACCATGCGGGACCTTGTCAAAGGCCTTGATAAAGTCCATATAGACAACGTCCATCGCCCTGCCCTGGTCAATCCTCTTGGTCACCTCCTCGAAAAACTCAATCAAATTCGTGAGACATGATTTCCCACGCATAAAGCCATGCTGATTATCCCTAATCAGACCATGCCTTTCCAAATGCATATAAATCCTGTCTCTCAGAATCCCTTCCAATAACTTTCCCACCACTGATGTAAGGCTCACCGGCCTGTAGTTCCCTGGCTTATCCCTACTGCCCTTCTTAAACAAAGGCACAACATTAGCTATCCTCCAGTCTTCCGGTACCTCACCCGTGGCTAACGATGATACAAAAATCTCTGCCAGGGCCCCAGCAATCTCCTCCCTTGCTTCCCATAGCATCCTAGGATACACCTGGTCAGGCCCTGGGGATTTATCCACCTTAATGTGCTTCATAACCTCCAACACCTCCTCCTTTGTAATGTTGATATGCTCATGGATATTGCTGTTCCCTCCCTTGAACTCACTAGCTTTCATGACCTTCTCCACGGTAAATACAGACCAGAAGTATTCATTTAAGACCTCACCCATTTCCCGTGGCTCCACACATAGATTACCACATTGATCCTTAAGGGGACCTACTCTCTCCCTAGCTACCCTTTAACTCTTGATATCCTTATAGAATCTTTTAGGATTCTCCTTTATCTTATCTGCCAGGGAAATCTCATGACCCCTTTTAACCCTCCTAATTTCCTTCTTAAGTGTAGTCCTACATCCCCTATACTCCTCAAGGGACTCGCATGATCCCAACTGTCTATACCTGACATATGCCTCCTTCTTTGTCCTGACCAGACCCTCAATATCCCTCATCAACCAAGGTTCCCTAAACTTGCCAGCCTTGCCCTTCCAACTAACAGGAAAATGCCAGCCCTGAACTCTTCCTATCTCACTTGTAAAAGTCTCCCACTTGCCAGATGTCCCTTTACCTGTAAACAGCCTCTCCCATTCAACTTTTGAGAGTTCCTGTCTGATGCCATCGAAATTAGCCTTCCCCCAATTTAGGACTTCAACCTGAGGACCAGTCCTATCCTTTTCCATAACTATCTTGAAGCTAATAGAGTTATGGTCACTGGTCCCAAAGTGCTCCCCCACTGACACATCAACCACCTGCCCAGCCTCATTTCCTAAGAGTAGGTCCAGTGTAGCCCCTTCTCTAGTAGGGCCATCCACATACTCCTTCAGAAAACTAAAAGCAAAAGATGCTGGAAATCTGAAATAAAAACAAGAAATGCTGGAACCACTCAGCAGGGGCATGACAGCCCCCCATTTTACTTTCATTTTTAGTTGTTTTTTCTTTTTTCTTCTTTTTTTCTTTTTTACATTTTTTACAACCTTTTTTTTTTGCATTTATTTCATTTCATCTTAGTTTGTTCAGTTTGCTTACCAACTGTTATTTTTTATGTTTGCACTTGCTGCTGTTCAATATTCAGTCCGTTAACACCTATTCTGTACAAATGCTTTGTCTTTCAACACACCATTAACATATTGTTTGCCTTTGCTCCATTACCTTTTGGTCAGCTATGTGGCCTTGTCCAATCTGCACCTTCTCCTTTGTTATCTCTTGCCCCACCCCCATCTCACTTGCTTATAACCTGTGACATTTTTAATATTTGTCAGTCCGAAGAAGGGTCACTGACCCGAAACATTAACTCTACTTCTCTTTCCACAGATGCTGCCAGACCTGCTGAGTGGTTCCAGCATTTCTTGTTTTCCTTCAGAAAACTATCCTGGACACACTTAACAAATTCTTCCCCATCTGATCCCTTAGCACTCAGGCAGTCCCAGTCAATATTAGGGAAGTTAAAATCACCTACTATTACAACCTTATAATTCCTACACCTATCTGTGACCTCCCTACATATATGCTCCTCCAATTCCTTCTGACTATTGGGGGGCCTATAGTCTAATCCCATCAAAGTGATCACCCCTTTCTTATTTCTAAGTTCTACCCATATGGCCTCGCTGGACGTTCCCCCTGGGATATCCTCTCTAAGTACTGCCGTGATGTCCTCCCTAATCAATAGTGCAACTCCCCCTCCTCTCTTACCTCCACCTCTGTCATGCTGGAAGCATCGGTACCCCGGAACATTGAGCTGCCAGTCCTGCCCATCCCTCAACTACGTTTCCGTAATAGCTATAATATCACAATCCCATGTGCCGATCCATGCTCTGAGTTCATCTGCCTTACCTGTAAGGCTTCTTGCATTAAAGTAAATGCAGTTTAGCCTACAAGACCTTCCACCCTCCCTGTCTTGCCCCTGCCCAGCCTGCCTACTGGACTAGCTTGCTTTAACCTTTACATTTGCCTCAACTATCTCATCGGAGAGACTACTACTTTGGGTCCCACCCCCCTGCAAGACTAGTTTAAACACTCCCGAGTAGTACTAGCAAACCTCCTCATAAGGATATTCGTCCCCTTCCAGTTCAGATGCAACCTGTCCTTCTTGTACAGGTCACCTCTGCACCAGAAGAGATCCCAATGATCCAAGTCGCTGAAGCCCTCCCGCCTACACCAGCTCTTCAGCCACGCATTCATTTGCCTTATCCTCCTATTCCTACCCTCACTAGCACGTGGCATAGGGAGTAATCATGAGATTACAACCCTAGAGGTCCTGCTTTTTAACCTTCTGCCTAACTCCCTATATTCACTTTGCAGGACCTCATCTTTCTTCCTGCCTAGTCGTTAGTACCAATATGGACCACGACCTCTGGCTGCTCACCCTCGCCTTTCAGAATGTCCTGTACCCACTCCGAGACATCCTTGACCCTAGCACCAGGGAGGCAACATACCATCCTGGAGTCTCATTTGCGGCCACAGAAATGCCTATCTGCACCCCTTACGATAGAATCCCCTGTCACTATAGCTTTTCCACCCTTTTTCCTCCCCTGCTGTGCAGCAGAGCCCTCCGTGGTGCCACGAACTTGGCTGTTGCTGCTTTCCCCTGGGAGGTCTTCCCCCCCAACAGTATCCAAAGCGGTATATATGTTTGAGAGGGGGATGGCCACAGGGGACTCCTGCACTACCTGCCTGGGCCTACTACTCCGTCTGGTGGTCATCCATCCCTTTTCTGCCTGCGCAGCCATTACCTGCAGTGTGACCACCTCACTAAACGTGCTATCCACGACGTCCTCAGCATCGCGGGCGCTCCATAGTGAATCCACCTGTAGCTCCAAATCCGTAATGCAGGTAGCCAGTAGCTGCAGATGGATACACTTCCTACACACATGGTCGTCAGGGACACTGGAAGCACCCCTGATTTCCCACATAGCACAGGAGGAGCATATCACGGGGCTGAGCTCTCCTGTCATGACTTACCCTCAGGTTAATTAGTTACTCCCTTAATTAAAAAAATACTAATTACACTAGGGGCCTTATTCTACCCATTCCAATCTAAAGTCCTTAAAAAAAGAACACTTTAGTAGTACTCACCTTATCACCAGAGTTAAAGATATTTAAATGCACTAACAGCTGCTACTCACCAACCAATTACCTTGCAGCTCTCCTCTGACGTCACTGTTGCTTTTCGTTTTTCAAAATTCCGGCGTGCTGGAAGAGCTCCGCTCCGTTCCCGGAAGGTAAGAGCATCTGTGGCAGCTCTTATGTTTCTGGCGTAAAAGCTACCTCAAGTGCTCACAAATCTTGTAGTCTTGTTTCCATCACAAACTCATACAGGTTGAAGGCTATTGAACATTGCAAAGGATGGACAACAATATGGCTTTAGTTCAGGAACAGGCCATCCTCACCAAATTGTCATGTCCAGTAAAGGCATGTCCCAATAATAATTTTAAACATGGACTGTATTCAACATAGAATTTTCTGAAGCTGAATTTTCCTTTTGTATATGAACCACAATGGACATTAAAAGTGGACATGGGCTGCAAAGATGGTCGCCGAAGGCCAGCTCACCTGACGTGTTTAACCAAAAACTGACTCACTGGACAAAAGAATACCTTCCAGACTAAGAGGTATCATCAACACCATCCTGAAATAATCAGGAGACATTAACCTTAACCCTCTTCCAGATGAAGGTCTTACAACAATAAACCAGAATGGGGCTCATCAACCTAGACCCCCACCATATTTGGAAAAGGAACTGTAAGAAGTCGCATGGTGTGGCAGCCATGTTGGTGTCCTTTTAAAAATCTTGAGAATACAGACTGCAGAAAAAGCAGCAAGCAGACAAGGCAGTAGGATCATGCCTTAAAAGAACTGGAGGCTGTAACATCATAAGCCTGTTCCTTTTCAAGCCCACCAGTACAGAAAACCAACCTCCTGTTAATGAGACTACAAGCAACTAACTTCCTGACCTGCTGAAAATCCACCTCATTGAGGGAATCCTGCAATTACTTTGATGTACGACTCTGGCTATCAAATCCACCTAACTACACTTCAGGTGTGAAAACGTTTTCTTCACCAGGCCCGCAACGCATGCCTTTTCCCCAAGCCAAGCCAAATAATGTAACTTACAAACTATTCCTTTGCTTGTATTTGTAAAAGTGCACTATCCTTTTAACAGCTTTCTTTCTTGAGTGTGCGTGTGTGTGCGAGTGGTGAATGAATGACATAATTTTAGACTTTCAGGTTGAACGTGTGAATAAAAATAATCCTCTTTATTTAAACCCATGAAAATTGTGCTGCTGGTTATTCAAATTGCCCATACACTCAGGGGTTAAGAAACACACACACACCATCCTTGTCAAAAACACACTGATTACAGATGGTAAAGGGAAAGGAACTGGGGTTTCACTTCTCTCTCAATTCTGTCCGTAACAAAATGCATAGCTTTGGAGTGTGCTGATTTCAAGAGCAAGTGATGCGTTTTCCTTGCCTCTTGCTAAATGAGACCACAATATTCCTTGGTAAATGTGGGATGTGTGGGAAATCACAATCACCCAAGTAACTCATTTTTTCTTCATTTAACTAAATCTGGGCTGTGACTAATGCTCTGTGTGTGTACTGTTCCTTGCTGAGAACACCCTCCCCTCCTCCCCCCCCCCCCCCCACCCCAGGTAGGGAATCAATTCTAGATTCCCAATAGCAACAAATGGGGATAAGGTTTCCTGTGGATTTACATGTTTTACCTTTTATTTTCACCAGTGTAGCTTACATTTTAAATGCCAATCCAAGGGTCTGTATAGTTTCACCTGAAGAGATTTTGTAATTTTAGTAGGGTAGAGGAGAGAAACACCACAGTTTATTTTTCGCTACAAACGTCATTTGTTTGGTCTTATCAGAACTGTCATGACATAGCTGTTGTCCAGTTCTGTGCATTCTGTCATAATTTTTATGTTTTATTGCTAGATATTCTCACAAGTGTAACAAGTCACACCTGTAGTTGGACCTCGCATTCCCTGTGATCGGGAGTGCATTTTTTACTGGTCAAAATCTAGATAAATAATAGCATGTCATGAAGATCAGAATAGAGTCTACTCTGTATACCAGTACTAAAATGTCTCAAGTGTCACCATGTGCATTCTCTTCTCTCTAAGGAAGGTGAACAAAAAGAAACACTTTATTGAGAAAGGCACAGCTTCAAATTAACCACTAGTTTATTTTATATAAAAATACATGAATGAACAATATACATTTTTTCAGTCAGAACAATTTTCTATGCTCCTCAGTTTATTAAAAATAGCAAGAATGTAACTACTACCATTATGAATATAGCCTCACCATCTATAGTTAGATCTCTCAAAGCAGCTGACTATGGATAGTTTTTACTGCTGTCAGGACTCATCTTACTCAAGAAAAATACTGTGGATGTTGGAAATTTGAAATAAAAACAGAAAATGCTGGAAAAAGTCAGCAGGTCAAGCAGCATGCCTGAAGAGAGAAACAGAGTTAAAAATTCAGGTCAACGACCTTGGTTTTTGTATTCAATACCCCTATTTACAAAGCCAAGTATCCAAAATGCATTCTTAACTACTTTATCAACTTGCCCAGCCAAGTTCAAGACTTGTGAATATGCACTACAGGATCCTCTGCTCTTGCATCACCCTCAAAATAGTGCTGTTTAGATTATACTACCTCTCCATATTGTTCTCCCAAAGTGTATCACTTCATACTTATCTGCATTAAATTGCATGTGCCATGTGTCTGTCTATATCCTCCTGACTTCTGCTACTTTCCTTCTCACTACTTACTATCTAGCCAAGTTTCATAACATCCAATATTGTGCTCCCTCTAGCCATATATATAACAAGAAAAACAATGGTCCTTATAATGATCCCTGGGGAACTCCATTGCATATTTTTCTCCAATCAGAAAAGCATCCATTCACCACTATTTTCTGCCTCCTATCCCTTAGCCAATTACATACCCAAGTTCTTTTTTATTTGTTGCTGGGATGTGGGCATTACTGGCTAGGCCAGCATTTATTGCCCATCCCCAATTACCCTTGAGAAGGTGGTGGAGGTGAGCCGCCTTCTTGAAATGTTGCAGTCCAAGTGGTGTTGGTACACCCACAGTGCTATTAGGCAGGTAAGGTTACCATCTTCCTTTTAATTCTAAGTGCTTCTGTTTTCCGAATAAGTCTCTTATGCGGTACTTTATCAAATGACTTTTGAAAGTCCATATATACAACATCTTCTGCACTATCTGTTACTTCATCAAAGAACTCACATCCACAGGGGGATTTGAACCCTTGTTCCCCAGGGCCATAATACTGAAGACTTGCGCTTCGTGCTCCAGAACTAGCTGTGCCCCTAGCCAAGCTGTTCCAGTACAGCCACAACACTGGCATCTACCCGGCAATGTGGAAAATTGCCCAAGTATGTCCTGTACACAAAGAGCAGGACAAATACAACATGGCCAATTACTGCTCTATCAGTCTACTCTCGATCATCAGCAAAGTGATGGAAGGGGTCAACAGCAGTACTATCAAGCGGCACTTAAACAGCAATAACTTGTTCACTGATGCTCAGTTTGGGTTCTACCAGGGCCACTCAGCTCCTGACCTCATTACAGCCTTCGTGCAAACATGGACAAAAGAGCTAAATTCAAAAAGGGAGGTGAGAGTGACTGCTCTTGATATCAAGGCAGCATTTGACTGAGCATCAAGGAGCCCTGGCAAAACTGAAATCAATGGGAATCAGGGGGAAAACTCTCCACTGGTTGGAGTCACACCTAACACAAAGGAAGATGGTTTTAGTTGTTGGAGGCCAATCTCTCCATAAGAGTTCCTCAGGGTAGTATTCTAGGCCCAACCATCTTCAGCTGTGTAAGATTTGATAAGATAGGGGTGTTTTATAACCCCTTCTCAGGTGGGAATAGACTTGGCAGTACAACAGCTTGTCGTGACTCGAGATAAAGATAAGGACAAGTTTGTCAAGTTTTCAGATAAACCATAGTCACAAACTCAGGCAGTAATTAACAATCTAACACAGATACTACCCATATTAGAGTCTGGACAACAGATTGCACAACTAATTTCTATTGCAGCTTTTGGTCTTCAAGTTTTCCTTGTTGGTCTCTCTCTCTCTCTTGTCTCTTGTTCTTGTTGTTTTCTGCCGTACAGTGTCAAAGACAAGACTCCTTTTATCCTGGCAGCTTTCCAGTTAAGCCTTCCCTCTCCCAATCAGTGATTAGTCTTGTATTAAAGGATACCTTTCTTAACAAACCAAGGATCACTTTGTGAAGGTTGCTAACCTTGTGGATTTGCGCAAGTCGTACTCCTTTGTGTTGACTACTTTATCTCAATGCTTTTACATTTCGAGGATGCCTTTCTCACTCCAAGACAAATCCACGCAGAAGCTGTTTTCACTGTCTGTTCTCAAGGTCTCACCCTTTTGCTGCAAGTAAGTATTTTAAAACTTGCCAGAATCTGTCTGCCTTGACAGCTTGTCCATACTGTGCCTTATTTCCTAAGTTATTCCACTTTACCATACTACAAAGAAGGATTCTAATAAAGCTAAGTGTTAGTTTATGATGATAAGTTCGTTGTTAGTTTATAATAGCTGTATTTTAACAATTAGTCTGCTGGTTGGTAACTATTAGTAACCTAATAATCTTACAGCTGCTTCACCAATTACCTTCCCTCCATCAAAAAGTCAGAAGCGGGGATTTTCGCTGATGATTGCACAATGTTCAGTGTCATTCGCAACTCTTCAGCTACTGAAGCAGTCCATGTCCACATGCAGCAAGACCTGGAAAACATTCAGGTTTGGGCTGATAAGTGGCAAGTAACATTCGCATCACACGAGTGCCAGGCAATAACCATCTCCAAGAAGGGAGAATCTAACCATCTCCTCTTGACATTCAATGGAATTATCATCGCTGAATCCCATACTATAAATATCCTGGGGGTTACCATTGACCAGAAATTGAACTGGACCAGCCATATAAATACTGTGGCTACAAGAGCAGGTCAGAGACTAGGAATTCTGAGGTGAATAACTCACCTCTTTTCTCCCCAATGCTCGTCCACTATCTACAAGGCACAAGTCAGGATGCCTAGATGAGTGTGGCTCTAACAACATTCATGAAGAGTGACAGCCTGCTTGATTGGCATCCCATCCACCACCTTAAATATTCACTCCCTTCACCATCGATTCACAGTGGCAGCAGTGTGTACCTTTTTCATGCATTGCCATTGTACAGAATTCCATTTCTTCTTTATCCTTTGTTTGTGAAGCTTCTCCACTACACTTGAATTCTCTTGCTGCAATTAGATACCTATCCTCCAATGTTTATTTTCTAAAAGAAGAAAATGGACCGTTAATTGTTCTGTGCGTGTCTGTCTTATCTCACCTCCCACAAGGGAGTATGCCAAGTGGCTCCCTACATAACTATTAAAAGGTTGAGATTGATTTCACAGTGCCCTTAGACTTTACTTATCTTTTTCTATTTCTAGCAGCAGATTTTCCTCCATTTGCTAATTTTAATGTGAAGCTGAATATGAGTAAACAGCACTGTTGCCGGGTTTATACTCATGCCTACTTAATGTGGAACATTTCTAGTTTTATATCCTCACCTTTTTAATGTGCAGTATGTTTCTCATTTTATACCCATGCCTATTTAATCCAGAATGTTTCCAAGTTTGCATCCACGTCTATCTGAGTCAAACATTTTCTGTTTTATACCAACGCCTATTTAAATAGAATTGCATCAAATATACAGCACAGGCCATTTGGCCCAAGTAGTCCATGCCGTCATTTATGCTCCAGTCAAGCCTACTCCCATCCTTCCTCTATCAGCATAATCCTCTATTTCCCTCTCCCTCACATGCTTATGTAGGATCCCCTTAAATGCATCTATATTATTTGTTTCATCCACTCACCTTGGTTGTGAGATCCACATTCTCCCCAATCTGGATGGAGAAGTTTCTTCTGGATTCCTTATTTGATTTCTTGTTGACTATATTATAGTGATGGCCTCTAGTTTTACTCTTCCCCACAAGTGGGAACACACTCTGTCTGCTCTATCAAAACCTTTCATGATCCCAAAGACAATTTTAACGTCACCCCTCAGCTTCCCTTTTCAATAGAAAAGAGTCCTAGCCTGTTCATCCTTTCCTGATCGGTATAACCTCCCAGTTCTGATATCATCCTTGCAAATCCTTTTGATACCCTCTCCAGTGCCTCTATCTCATTTTAATAATGTAACAACCAGAACTGCAATTACTCCAAGTGTGGTTTAGCCAAGGTTTGATGCAGGTTTAGTGTAACTTCTGTACTTTTCAATTCTATCTCCTTAGAAATGAACCCTAGTGCTTGGTTTGCTTTTTTTTAATGGCCTTATTGACTCATGTTGCAATTTCTAGTGATTTGTGTATTTCCACTCCTGGATCCCTTTGCTCTTCAACCCATTTAGATTCTTATTTTCCAAGTAATATGTGACCTCCTATTTTTCTCACCAAAATGTAATACTTCACACTTATCTATGTTGAGATTCATTTTCTAATTATAAACCCATTCTTCAAGTTTATTAATGTCTTCTAGTAATTTCTTGCAGTCCTCCTCAGTATTGACTATTCCCCCAATTTGGTGTTGTCTGCAAATTTAGAAATTGTGTTTTTGATTCCAGACTCTAAATCATTAATATAAATTGTGAACAAAAGTGTTTTCGGCACTGATCCTTGTGAGACCCCACTTTCCACTCTCTGCTTTCTGTCTTTCAGCCAGCCAGCTATCCATTCTTCTGCTTGCCCCAACTCTGCATGCTTTGAACTTATGCATTAATCTTTTATGTGGTACCTTATTGAAGACCTTTTGAAAATCTTGATATATTACATATACTGCATTATCCTTGCCTACTCGCTCTGATACCTCGTCAAAGAATTCAATGAGGTTGGCCAAGCAAGACTTTCCCTTTTGAAATCCACGTTGACTATTCATTACTATATTTTTGTTTTTTTTGATGTTTTTCCATGTTCTCCTTTAGTAAGGATTTCATTATCTTTCCTATCACCGATGTTAAGTTGACTGGTCCATATCTCTTGAGACATCGTCTATCTTCCTTCTTAAATATAGATACAATATTAGCTATCCACCAGCCTTTTGCCACTACATATTTCTCCAATTAATAATTAAATATGTATAATAGTGCCTTTGCCATCTCTTCCATACATTATTTTAGAATATAGGGATGTAATCTGTCCGACCAGGGGTTTTATACTCTGATTTTGATTAGTTTATTTAATATTTCTTCCTTTTCATTTTAAATGCAGTTATATAATTTCTAATCTCTTCCAATGTCATGCTCACCTGATCCACCTCCATGGTAACTACTGAAGCAAAATTAATTATGAATATTTCTGGCATTTCATTTTCATTGACTGTGATATTATCCTGTCCATTATTAAGTGGCTCTATTCCCATCCTGACTTTCCTTTTTTATTTATGTGCCTGTAGAATATCTTACAATTTTGTTTTATGTTCCTTGATAATTTAATTTAATTGTTCCTCTTTGCCTTCCTAATTGTTTTTTTTTTACTTCTGTCCTAATCTCCCTTGTCTTGCTCTCCTTTGCTGTTCATGTACTTGGTATATATCCTTTTCTTTACCCTCAATTTTCCCTTATTTATGTCTTCATTTATACACGGTGTCTCATTGTGTTTAATTGGTTCTTGTGTTTTAGTAGAATATAGATTTTCTGGGCTCGTTTAATCTGGAATGTTTCCCTTTTTACACCTGTATCTGTTAATACATCAGGTTGATATGCAAGTATCCCACTCTTGTGTTTTGTACTAACCAGACATGTAGTTGTGAGTATAAAACATGAAATATTCCATGTTAAGAATTTTACAGTAAAAGTCAGTTATACTTCTCATCCCTCCCGCTCCTGCCAGGTGCCAAGCTAAGGATCCAATATCCAATAGAAACCCAATTACTGGAGCAGCAGTTCGAGCTGAACATACAGGCACATGTATGGTTGCCAACCCCGTAGGGTTGTCCTGAATTCTCCAGAAATTTAAGATTCATCTTCAAGATACTGCTGCGAACAAATCGGGAGATTTAAAAAAAAATGTTTTATTCATTTTCTTTGAAATTTTTCATTTATGATTATAGAATATTGGGAATGGGAAAAAGACTGTTTGACTAAGTGTCAGGAATCACCCAATTATGTAGCAAAGAATGAGTTTGCTTTCCAATTGGTATGGAAAGCTGCTGTCCTGTAAGGATTGTCACTTCGGGAAACCAATGGGGGAGTGTAGGGGCGGGGCAGTTGGTGGTCATTTTGAAACCTTCAGAGATACGTACAATCTGAGTTGGCGACCTTAGACACATGTAGCACAGTCACCTATATCCCATGTGCCAAATACCAACAATCTGCAGACAGTGATAACATGCAAAACATTTTGTAGCAAGGAATCCTGAGGTCGGATAACTATCTTTTGTCAATAACAATCACTGCTGTAGAGGCCCTGGTGTCCATTTTCAATGTCTGGAGTTATTTCTGCAGAGCTTTGTTCTTATTTTAACAATGATACTATGGACTTACATTTCTTTCTGTGGAGCCTTTACGCTGCCGTACAATGAGCAATTACAATTCCAATATTCTACACTATGCCTATATATCGATGGCTGAATCCACTTTGTTCTTTAACGACTGTTAAAACAACAACATTTGACAATCATGTGGTGCCTTTTAATATAGAAAAACATCCCAAGGCACGTCACAGTAGCATTATCAGATAGAAATCGACGCCAAGCCAAAGAAGGAAATATTTGTAGGGCTGCCTAAAAGTTTGGTCAAAAGAAATTGGTAAGGAGTGTTTAAAGGAGGAAAGAGGCAGAGTTGGAGTGGGTTAGGGAGAGATTTCCAGAGCTTATGCCTAAATGACTGTAGGAACAACCACTAATGGTTGGTAAATGGAATTGGTGATGCAACAGAGACCAGAGTTGGAAGAAAAGTTTAAAAGAGATGGAATATTTTTATACAGTTGTGATTGTTACCAACTGTCTGTGGTATTATGTCAATGGCTTATGACTAACAATGGATCTTTTCTGCAGCCTGTCCAAGGCACTGGTGGTGGTGTTTTGTTTGTTGGATATATGGTTACGGTGTGTTGTTGAATTGGAAATGGTGGATGGGCGTGTGACTATTGTCACCCAGTCTGAATCTCAGTCCTTTTTAGAATATATTAAATCTGAACAAGGTTTGCTTAAGCATGATGTTGAAGAGACACTTGTGATAAAGAGATGGCCATGTATCCATCTATTCATTAAGTCATACTAAAAATGATACATCCAACCTAGCACAAAAATACATTATTAAAGATAGACAAATCTCCAGGACCCAATGATTTCTACCCCAGGGTATTAAAGAAGTGGGTGAGTAAATTGATGATGTATTCATCATGATCTTAGTCACTCTATTATTTAAGAAGGGTAAAAGAGATAAACTAGGAAATTATAGGCCTATTAGTCTAACATCAATTGTGGGAAAGTTATTAGAATTTGTTATCAGGAACGAACTGAATGAGCATTTGGACAAATACAAACTGAACAGAGCGAGCCAGCATGGATTTGTAAAGAGTAAGTCATGTCCAATGAATCTCATTGAATTTTTAGAGGAGGCTAGAAGACGGAGTGTTTATGAATTATTTATATGGACCTCTAGAAGACATTCAACAAGGTTTCATAAGACTGTTAATAAAAATGAGAGTGAATGGAATTGGGAACATCTATTTGCTTGGGTAGGGAATTGGTTAGGATGTAGGAGAAAGACAGTAGGGATAATAGGTATGTATTGGCAGGATGTGACTAGTGTTGCCCCCCACCCCCACACCCCCACCAAGGATCTGTACTTGGGCCACAGGTTTTCACGATATTTATCAATGACTTAGGTGAAGGAATAGAGAGACATAAATCTAAGTTGGGTGGCAGAGTAAATAATGTAGATGGGAGTAGGAAGTTGTAAAATAACATTGATAGATTATATGAGTGGCCAAAGCTGTGGCAGATGAAGTTCAATGTGCGAAAGTGTGAGATCATCCACTTTGGACCGAACAAGATAGATCAAAGTAAAAAGGCTAATGTAATGTTAGCCTTTATGTCAAGAGGGGACATGTTACTGTTATATAAGGCTCTGGTTAGACCCAACTGGAGTACGGTATTCAATTCTGGGCACCACACCTCAGGAAGGATATATTGGCCTTGGAGTGGGTGCAGCGCAGATTCACCAGAATGACACAGGGGCTAAAAGGGCTAACTTCTGAGAACAGGTTTCATAGACTAAGCTTGTATTCTCTTGAGTATAGAAGATTAAGGGGTGAACTAATTATGGTAAGTAAGATAATGAAAGGAGTTGCTAGTTTTTCCAACTGCCCTATTTCCTCTGGTAGGCATAACCTTAAGATTAGACCTAGGCCATTCAGGGATAATGCCAGGAAGCAAAGAAGAGTGGAAATCTAGAATTCTCCCCAAAAGGTGTTGAGGTTGGGGGTCAATTGAGACTTTAAAAACTTAGGCTAATAGACTTTTGTTAAACAAAGGTATTAAAGATTACAGAACCAAGGCAGGCAGATGGATTAAGGCACAAATCAGCTTCGATCCAACCGAATGGACGAAACAGGCTCGAGCAGCCGAATCCTCCAGTCCAGTTCTAAGTTCCTCTTTCACATCATTATTCAATTCTAAAATGCTATGGATTATGAGCTGCAGATTGAAACTGACAGGCATGCAAAGATTCCTGACTAAATAAAGTCTGATTAACCTGAACCTTTATTTTGTTCACAATACTTTCTGTCCTTTAAAGCCCACAGATTAGCAGAATATTTCAATGTGTGTTACGTGATATAACACTCCTATTCTTGTAAATATCATCTGATTACCATGGGTAATGTAACAGGAGAGCTCTTGGCATTTCAAACACAATAATATTAGATGGAGAATAAAAATAAATACACTCTAGCTGCTCCTGCTGTTGATGCTGTGGGCCCTCCAGTCCTCTCTCCCTCTGTGCCACTCCTCCTCTTCACAGGGGGCCACAAAGACTGGGTGGATCAGTTCCATGCCAGATGGTCTCTCCCCCTGTCTAGCATTATCTGTGCAGTCCAACTCTCCCGAGACCTTTCCCTTGCTATTCCTTTGGGAACAAGTGCCACTGCCCTCCTGTGTCCCTTGCACAACGCCCCACCCACTGTTACTGGCAGACTTACACGGTCGCCACCCACTGTTACAGGCACACTTACACGACCGCCACCCACTGTTACAAGCACACTTACATGACCGCCACCCATTGTTGACTGCACCCTTTGAGGCCTTCCGCTGCTGGCCAGCAATGACCCCTGTTCCGCACCCTTCCCCTTCCAGTGCACCTTGCCTTTCAGAATAGCTGGCAGAGGCAGCACTGATGTCTCGCCTCATTGCTACCGCCTTTAATCGGTTGGGGACTGACGGCCCATTAATCCTGTGCGCCGCTGATAAAATACAAACTGCACCGTAAAATTCCGGTCACTTGCATTTAAGTTCATGTTAATTATCTTCTAAACAGGCTCAATTGATGTCCTGCCATGTCAAAGCGAGAAGTTTGCCCTTTATCTTTCCTGCTGCTTGTAAAATTCAGAAGTGACACCATGACATCGGACTTCCATGTGAGCGTGTCCTGTCTCTATTTTTGTACCACCCCCCCCCATCTCCTACCCAGCTCTTACAAGCCTGGTAAAATTTTGGCCATAGTGTCTGGTTGCCCACTGCCAGTCTTCTAATGAAAGGACTTCTGCTGTTGCAAGTGAAGTGGCAGAAGAATCTTAAAGTCAAAAATGGTCACAGTTTCTGTACACCTTGCTAGGCATTCCCCCAATAAATCACAAAAAAATCTCTAGTTGTCCCCCACACCAAGAATCTCCGTGGCATCAGCCTCTCTAATGCCCAATGACCTGGACACTGGGATGAGCTGACTGTCCAAGTTGTTTGAGCAGCATATGTGGGACCTATAATGGATTGTGACTCGGCCCCATAGACAACTACAACTTGCATTGATATATCACCTTTAATGTAGTAAAATGTTCCAAGGCTCTTCACATGAGTGTTATCAGACAAAATCTGAGATCAAGCCACAGAAGGAGATATTAGGATAGGTGACCAATTCCTTGGTCAAAGAGGTAGGTTTTAAGGACCGTCTTAAAGGAGCAGAGAGAGGCTGAAAAGTTTAGGGGAAGGAATTCCAGATCTTAAGGCCTAGCTGAAGGTTCAGCCACCATTAATGAGATGAAAGAAATCGGGAATGTGCAAAAATGCCAGAAAAGGAAGAACGTAGAGTTCTCAGACGGTTGTAGGGACAAGCAAGGTTGCAGAGATAGGAAGACCATGGAGGGATTTGAACACTGGAGTATAAGCAGGATTGGGGTACAAAAGATATATTAATTTTGTAGGTTTAATATCTACTCTAAGTGGCAGTTTAGAAAGATGCCCACTACTAGATTGTTCCATAGGAATTGGTCACTCTGCTCGTAATCCCCAACTGACAGAAGTGTTTTATTTCCATTCTGTTGATCTGATGGAACGCATTTTGTTTGACAGAGAGAGAATTTGTTTCCCAGTAACTACAGGATACATACTATAGGAGAAAAGTCTGATGCAATTTGCTTTAATGTTCAGATGAAAAAGGTCATGGATCTGAAACATTGGGCTGAATTTTATGAGCGCACCGCAAATTGCGGCAGTGTGTTCTCATCTCGGCGGTCTTCAGACAGGGATGAGCCGTTGCTGAGCAACTGCGATATTTCGCGCGGGGGCTCATTCAAATTTAAATGACATAGAGGGGGCAGCCACTTCATCCCTGGCAATGGCGTCTGGCGCATTTTTAAAGGGCTTCAAGCCCTTCGGTGACATTTGAATTTTTAAAGACATGTTATTGTGAATGTGATTTAAAAATTTACATAAAAGCTGGAGGCCCTTTCAACTGACCCCCCTGCCCCCTTCAATGTTTGTTTTAGGCCCACCAACCCTAAATAAATTTTATTGCCAACGTAGACTTCCCCCCGCAACCTCGTTGCCCTTCAACCCCTTCCCAGCATCTCCACAGCCAATAAAAAGTGTTTCAGCACCCCCCCCCCGCCCAACCCCGGGCCCTGATAATTTCTCCCCCACCTGCCCCACCCCCCACCCCCCGACCAATGGAGTTCCAAAGATGCGAGAGTTCCGGCCAACGGCCAGAATTTTGGCGTGGGATGCCCGCCAGGACAAGTTGAGTTGATTTGCACCTTTTTAACTTCATTTTAATATTGAAATGAAGGCCCCGCCACCGTGTGGTGGGGGAGCTACACTGAGGCCTCGCCACCGGTGGTAAAATGCGATGGGGCCTTTTCGGCAGTGGACGTTGTGGCAGGCCCCTCCCAGAAGAATTTTTCAGGCCCCCCCGCCACGACCCCCGACACTGGAGGGCTCATAAAATTCAGCCCATTAATGCTGTTTACATTATAACAGTGACTGCACTTCAAATGTAATTCATTGACTGTAAAGCACCCTGGGCAATCTGTGGTCATGAAAGGCCCTATATAAAAGCAACTCTTTCTTTTTCTTTCTTTCTCCACACAGATGCTGCCTGACCTACTGAATATTTCCTTCATTCTCTGTTTTCATGTAAGGTTTCCAGCATCTGCAGTATTTGCCTTTTATTTTAATATTGATGATGAATTGCTGACATATGGAAGTTAAACCAATGTCAGGGTTAAACTAACCCTTTTACAGGGTCAAATTCCTCTTTCAAGGAGTTGGAGGCTTCAGGAAGTGTTTTCTCAGATGATGAGTGAGTTTGTCAGTATTATTAGAAACAGATAGCTTTGGAAAGGAGATGTTTTGTCTAAATCCTTAAACTAGCAATTAAAGATACTTAAATCATATTGCAAATTGCTCAAAACCCCCATAGAAGACAAGGCTACACTTCCTTCAACTTCATGTGCAAAAATGCCAGAAAGGGCTTAATCAGTAAGAACAAGCAAGCGTGCCAAAAGTTTCAGATTGAAAAAGGTGGGACAAATACTTTCTATAGAGCTTCAATGGATTTTATAACAGATGGAAAGTAAATCTATTAATTTACTTGGATTGTCAGACATTTTGTTCCATTGTCATTTTTCATTGATTTCTCAAAAAATATATTAATGTAAATATGTTATGACGTTATTGTAGATTTTGATTGCACCATGCTTGTGGGACAATTATATTGATATATCCCAGTTTCTTGGCATGATTGTGTTTGTGCTGGGAATGCTGCAGGTCAAGAGTTGAGGCAACTTGTTTGGATTATGTTTCTGGATGTAAGACCCGAGGACTGGGAGGAAAGGCTGTACAAAGCAGTGGTCATGTTGATTGGGGGTCATTACCCTCCATGGTGAGTGGCTGCTTTACTTTGTGCTGGGGGAGGGGTAGCAGTTTGTGCTAAGTAAGCATCTGACTGTTTGGCATGCATTCAGTTCTAGGCAGGAGCCATTTATCACTCATTCGAATTGGGACAAATGCCACAGAGCTGGGAGGAGAATTCTAGTCAGAAGCGTTCTACTAGTCCACTTATTGCAGAGAGCCTTCAACTTCAGTTGGTAGTCGCTGCAAGTGCTAATATCCAGAATGGTTTAATTTGGAACATGAGCAAAATACATGCCGGAAGTTGCCCTGCTGGCCACAGCCTTTCCGGCACTCACCTGGTAAGGAGGATGAAATTTATACTGGTATACATGATGTAAGATCTTGAATTGACTTTTCAGCATTTTGTTGCAGGAGATAGTATCGACGAGCTGTCTCCATATGTCTCATTACTCCTCTCATAATGGATGGCCTAATTCCTGTTCTCAGGTTTACCTAAGGTTTCCTGTCCTGTTTTTGGTCATGGAGATGCAGATGATTCTGTAGGAAACTATTGAAGAATGGAGGAAGAGTTTAGTGGAATTTTTCTGTTACCTTTACCTTCTCTCCTCATTCAATGTATTTTCTGAAGTTTGCAGAATTTAACTGAAAAGTTTTAACAGATATGAAAACAGAACATACCATTTTCTCTCTGTGCCTCACACATGCACAGAGCCTTTTTAAAAAATAAAAAGTCATTACAAAGCTTTTGAAATTCGTCCTCTTTTTAAAAAATTATTTGATGACAAGCTATTGAGTAGAAAGTCAAAGAAACTAAAGAAAAATATTCCATTTGTAAAGCTAACTTAAGTGTAATTAGGCATCCTGTGAAAATAAACATCTGCACATGCTCACATTGCATGATTCAATTTTTTCTCAGTCATAACTCTTGAGCATAAATATCAAATCCAAGCTAGAGGTTTTGGGAGAGGGTGGGGCCTTCAAATTAAAACTTTAAGGGAAGGCATTAAAAGATAGAATGAAAACAATTATTGGATACATTTAATCATGCTATTATGAAGTATGCAACTTTACATTTTTAAATTTTGTTTAAACCCCCATTTTGGACCTCAGAAATTTCAGTTACTAAGAAAAAATGAACAAAAAAAAACTCAGTAAGCATTTTAAATGATTTGTGGGAAATTGGTGCTCTGGTAGACCATCATCAAAAAAAGCATTGTTTGTCACACGGCATGACACATTTAATTTGGAAAGGTCTATCATAGCATCATCTGTCTGTCCGTCCATCTACCTGTCTTTCTATCTATCTTTCTACTGTCTGCATATATTATCTGTCATCATCTATCTACTGTTTTCTTTCACTGTCTTCCCTCCCTTCCTCATCTTTCTTTCTGTCTGTACTCACAATGTTGACATCCTCTCTGTCCCCAGCCTCGCATTCTTCTGTCTTTCTCTTTATATAAACTCCTTTTACTTTTTCCCATCATTCCCTCTAGCCTCCAGTATTTCAAATGCATATCCAAACATTATTTTAATGATGCCAATTTTAAAAGGTAGTGAATTTCTTCAGGACATTAGTAATTTAATAAAATTCATATAAATGTGGGAATAAAGCTGCTGTAGCTCTTGCACAGTTAACAATGACTCTTGACTGACACGGAAGTGCCGCTGCAAAGCCCCCATCATATTACGCGCAGCGGCTGATTTAAATAGAGGGGACAGAGTGGCAGCCCCCCGATGACGTAGAGGGGGTGGCCACCACATCCCCGGCAACGGCGTCCGGCACCACCGCGCAGGTGCCAGTGCCATTTTTAAAGGGCTTCAAGCCCTGCAGGATATATTTAAATACCTAAAGGTTCCGGTGAGCTTAAAAACATTAATAAACCTTTAATGTAACATTGAATCCCCTCTCCCACCTGTGCCCCCCCTACTGAGTCTTAAATACATCAATACACTTTTGGAAATTCTGAACTTGCCCACCCCCCCCAAAACTTCAGTATCTTTGACCCTCAACCTCTTCCCACCGTCCCCACAACCAATTAGATTAGATTTCCCCACTCCCCACCCCTCCCGCCCTGATAATTATATTCCTCCCCCCTCCCCACCAATGTCTCTCCTCGGAACGCCAATGGAGTTCTGAAGGCATGCGAGTTGCGGCCGGTTGGCTGTAAAATCAGCGTGGGGTGGCTGCTGTCGGCAAGTAAGTTCATTTAAACTTTATTAATGCTCATTTAAATATTTTAATGGCACCGAGGCTTCGCCGCCGCCACTAATATCCAGCGGGGCCTTCTCGGGTTTGTGAGTCGAGGCGGGCCGCTCCCACTAGCATTTTACGGGCCTCCCTGCCACGGCCCATGGCATCAAGGGGCTAGTAAAATTCAGCCCTCTGTTTCCATAATAGCACATTGCATGGGATCTAACCGAATAACAAAAATCACACCCTGAGTGCCAGCAATTTCACATACTAAATGTTCCTCTCCTAGTTAATACTGTTTGGAGTGTTACATTAGATATCACTATATATATATATCTCTCAAGCAAATTAAAAATAATCTTTTTTAGTCTTTAAGTGCCTCTCCATTGAGATATCTTGCCTAAAAGAATTAAATGAATTTTTGGGATTATGGAGAATATAAAATTGAACATATACTTTTAGATTAAACTGGATCCTTTGAACAATTGCAAATTAAAAGTGGTCATTGCTAAGTTAAAATCTTTTAAAAAAAACAATATTTAACAACTGTAAGGAGGTTGTAGCTGGGCACTTAGAAAAACTCAAAGTAATCGGCAATAGTCAGCATGGTTTTTTTTTTATTAGAGATACAGCACTGAAACAGGCCCTTCGGCCCACCAAGTCTGTGCCGACCATCAACCACCCTTTTATACTAATCCTACATTAATCCCATATTCCTACCACATTACCACAATTCCCCCACCACCTACCTATACTAGGGGCAATTTATAATGGCCAATTTACCTATCAACCTGCAAGTCTTTGGCTGTGGGAGGAAACTGGAGCACCCGGCAAAAACCCACGCGGTCACAGGAAGAACTTGCAAACTCCGCACAGGCAGTATCCAGAATTGAACCCGGGTCGCTGGAGCTGTGAGACTGCGGTAAAGGGAAATCATGTTTACCCAATTTATTGGAGTTCTTTGAAGGAGTAACGTGTGCTGTGGATAAAGGGGAGCCCATTGACGTATTGTACTTGGATTTCCAGAAGGCATTTGACAAGGTGCCATATTATTGTTGGTGTAGGGGGTAACAAAGTAGCATGGGTAGAAGATTGGCCTGCTGGCAGAAACAGAGGGTATGCATAAATGGGTCCTTTTCTGATTGGCAGGATGTGATGAGTGGAGTCCTGCAGGGGTCTGTGGTGGGATCTCAACTTTTTACAATTTATATCAATGACTTAGATGAGGGGAGTTTCGGCATGGTAGCTAAATTTGCAAATGACACAAAGATAAGTATGAAAGTATGTTGGGAAGAGGACGTAAGGAGCTTGCAGACCGACATAGATAGGTTGAGTGAGTGGGAAAAAAATCTGGCAGATGGAGTATAATGTGAGAAAATGTGAAGTTGTTCACTTTGGCAGGAAGAATAAAAAAAGTAGAATATTACTTAAACGGAGAATGATTGCAGAATTCCAAGGTGCAGAAGGATCTAGGTGTTCTAGTGCAGGAGTCACAAGAAGTTAGTATGCAGGTACAGCAAGTAATAAAGAAAGCTAATGGAATGCTAACCTTTAATATGAGAGGAATTGAAAATAAAAGTAAGGATGTTATGCTTCAATTTTACGGGGCATTGGTGAGACCACGTCACGAATACTGTGTGCAGTTTTGGCCTCCTTATTTAAGGAAGGATGTGAATGTGTTGGAGGCGATTCAGAGGAGGTTTACTAGATTGATAGCTGGAATGAGTAGGTTGTCTTATGAGGAAAGGTTGGACAGACTGGGCTTGTTTTCACTGGAGTTTAGGAGAGTGAGGGGAGACTTGATAGAAGTACATAGGATCCTGAACGGTCTAGACAAGGTGGATGTGGAGAGGATGTTTCCTCTTGTGGGTGAGTCCAGAACTGGGGGGCACTGTTCTAAAATTAGGATTCGCCATTTTAGGACAGAGATGAGGAGAAGTTTTTTCTCTCAGAGGGTTGTGCGACTTTGGAACTCTCTGCCTCAGAAGCTGGTGGAGGTGGGGTCATTGAATATTTTTAAGGCAGAGGTAGATAGATTCTTGTTAGGCAAGGGAATTGAGGGTTATCGGGGATGAATGGGAGTGTGGAATTCGAAACACAAACATATCAGCCATGATCTTATTGAATGGTGGAGCAGGCTCGAGGGGCCGAATGGCCTATTTCTGCTCCTAGTTTGTATGTCTTCCTAAAGGGTGTATAATTCATTCTCAGTTGCATATATGCCTTGTGAGTTATATTTTTCCGATTAAGCAGGGAAAATTCATGCAGTGAATGTAAGCTTCAAAAATAAAGCAATACCGGGTGTAAGTGGCAGTGCCCACTGCCTACAGCGCCGCATTGCTGCAAACACGACATGCCCACTATACACAGTGGCCATTGTAACCTGATGGCCAAGCTACCGTCTGACTCTTGCCACTGCAGTCTGGTCCATTTTCTGGTGAATGTAGGTTGTTGATTAGTTGAAAGGATTCCAGGTATAAGCTATTCTGATTGTGTATTATAGTTCTCACTGCTCCAAAGACATACCCTCTCTTCATTTCTCTCCTACACTGTAAAATAATGAAATATAATTACAGTGTACCGTAAGTGAAGAGTATAAAGAGTATGCTTTGGCAAGAAATCCAGGGGCTGGATTTTCATTATGGAGGCAGGAAACAGGAACCGGGTCTGGTTTTGGGTCTGAAAACTGCCTCCTCTGGGAAATTGACTCAGATTGTCATTTCAAGTGGGAAAGCCCTTAATTGGTATGGAGATGAGTTTCCTGTCCTCTTAAAGCTAGTGGGATTGAAAATAGCAGTGGGTTAAATCAAGTGTGTGGCTCATGTAGACTTCAGTGAGGCCTTCCACAGCAACAGAGGGAAGAAATATGTCACAGGGGAGCTGAAGGGCTGGCACTAGGGGCAGGGTAGGTCCTCGCTTCATCGATGCCCACCTGGAGGCCGTGAGGGAGAGGAGGGAGGTCTCTTCCTGGAAGGTGATAGAGGAGGCCATCTCTTTGTGCAGCAGGTCCACCTCTCTGTTCTGTGTTATCCCACACCGACCCTTCTTCCTCCTCCTCTCTTACCTCCTACTCCTCCTGCAATGAGCTGTCTCCTTCCAGGGTTTCATTGCCCTCAAGGTCCACACCTCTCTGGAAGATCATGTTATGGAAAGCGCAGCAGACCACCACATTGGCAGAGACTCTTGCAGAAGGGTATTGGAGGGTGGCACCTGATCAATCCAGCCACCGGATTTGCATCTTGAGAAACCCGATGGCCTGCTCAATGGTTGTCCTGCTGAGCAGATGGCATTGGTTGTATCATCGCTATGTCTCTGTCTGGGGCTCCCATAGAAGGGTCAGTGACAATTTCTTCAAGGGATTTCCCTTGTCTCCTTGAATCCATCCACACACTTCGGGGGATGGAGTGAAGATCCATGGCAGCCTGGACTGGTGGAGGTTGAAGGGGTCATGGCAACTGCCAGGAAAGTGAATGCACACATATAAAGGAAGCTCTTGTTGTTTTTGCAGGCCAGTCCGACATTGAGGGAGTGGAAGCCCTTCCTATTGATGGATCTCACTGACCAGTCACCTTGATGGTCACACGGGCACATTCAATGATTCCCTGCACCTGAGGGAATCCAGCAATGAAGGCTGAGCCCAATGCCCTCTGTGCCTGCGTAATCCCATCTGTGTCAAAATGGGTGTAGTCCCTGCCCTCCTGAAATTAGCATCGATGACCTGCCTGATGGCGCGATGAGCTGCCGATGCGAGATGCCTCCTAGGTCCACAGCTGATCCCTGGAATGACCCATTTGCATTGAGGTTCAGGGCGATGACACCTTGACAGCTGCAGGTAAGGGATGTCTCAGGTCATTATGGATAAGAGCATGCAGGACCGAGACCATCAAACTGGATAGGTGCAGCCTCCTATGGCACTGGTGCTCTATCATTTGCAGCTAGCTGCCAATTAAGCTGTGCACCCGATGTCTTGGGCTTTGCCTTCCACCCCTTTCAGACTCTGCTGTGTTCCTCTGGCCTGCTATCCAGGAGGTTGCATCTGCCGCAGCTCATCCTGGCTGTTCTGTCCAATTTCAGACTAGCCTGTTACCATCTGAACTCCCTCTGCTAGGCATTGTACGTTCATCAAGCCTGCCCCTGTCAACCCCAGCTGCCCCCGTGATGCACATCCCTCTCTGGTTTCCTGCCACTTATCAATGAGAATGGTAGGAATATGGAATTAGTGTAGGATTAGTATAAATGGGTGGTTGATGGTCGGCACAGACTCGGTGGGCCGAAGGGCCTGTTTCAGTGCTGTATCTCTAAACTAAACAAAATAAACTAAACTAAACTAAACAAATCTTCCAGCTGCAGCAATAGCTACTCTGAGGCACATCTGAAGCAGTTGAGCTTTATTTGCCAACTCTGCTTTATTTCAATCAACCCTTCCCATAGGCCTCACGGCCCTCCACACTGTTCACATCTTCACAACCCTGTTGTATTTCCCCCACGGCGTATTCCTCATTTCCAGCCATCAAAAATTTTGAACTGATACTGACAAGCCTGTTAGCGAGCTTTTTAATGAGCTCAACAGGTACTTATTTGGAGGCGTGCGCTTGACCCATTTCCTTGCTGCCAGTGTCCCTTTAAAATGGCATACTGTTCCAGAGGTGGCTGGGCCCAGAGCTGACATTCATGAACGCAATCTTCAAATCACACTCACCTCTGTTCCTGCGCTCATCGGGCTTTGAAAATCCAGCCTCAGTTCTTTGTATAAAGAGCTCAACATTCTTATTAATTGTACTGGAATCAAAGCCTCTGAGTGGAACAAGGCTGAAGTATGCAACGGCCTGGTCAGTTCCACCATTGTAGCAGGTAAGTGCATGTAAGCAGCAATAGTTGGGGTTGTGGAGGCCACAGGGTAGTGACTGAAGGCAGCTAGACTGCTCAAAAAAACTTAACAATAGGTCATCACACTTTAATGTGGTGCAAACAGCTGCTTGAACTGTCAGAATAGTTAGTACACTTACTATGGATTAGGTGGTGCCTTTGTAAATGATGCCTCTGGTAAAGGACAATGGTCAGCACCATTTCTCCGGTATAGTCAGCTGTCTGGAATAAGCAATATAAGTGATGAGGACTGTACCAGGATGTCACAAATGCTGCCCTGGATTTTCCATCCATTATTGAAAATTGGTCCTTTGTTCTTCTGATTGCTAGTTAGTAAGACAATGAATTTTATTCAGGACAATGTCTAAGTTACCAGTATAGGCAAATCACAGATTTTCCATTGCATAATAAATGATCCAGGAACTCTGGTTCAGCAAATGATGGTTAACACCCTGATAAAACTTCTGTGTATGAGAAACGGAGTTCCAGGTGAGTAATCAGGGAGACTATGCTGCAGAAACAATAATCTGGGCTCATTTCTAGGGCGAGACTCAATGCTGCATGAATAGCTGCAAACCTGGAGGCCAAAACATCAATAGAAGTTGGTACTTGGGGCTTGTTGTATTCTCTCTTTCTAGATTAATCCAATGAAGCTGAAGGGCAGGCATAAAGGTTTGAATGCAGAGCTTTAGTGGAGACTTGTTGTTGCTTCAGTTTACAGATGCTAACTGACTGTGCAAGAGAACTGAATCATGTGGTATTGCATCACTTCATGTAATGACATACATATTAGTATAAACATAAATTTAAATAATTATATTTAACATACTAACAAATGCACTATTATAACATTCGCTTCTCTTCAATGACAGCCCCAGATAGTATAATATTAATATGTATATGAATGAGCAACCCTTATCAGATATAAAAAATTTGATAACTATAACACTATTTACAGAAAACTTTCAACAGTAACAAGGATATTTGGAACATTCTTCTTCAAGGTATTGTCTGTGTTTGGAATTGTACTGGTCGTCAGTTGACTCGACCAGATCTTGTGACAACGACATGTGGGTGTGTTCTGGAACTGTCTGTCCTCTCCTCCTAACAATTGTGTTTGGGAGGATTGTCCTCGGTCGTCAGTGTGTTGCTTGTTGTCACTTCATCTGCAAGACATGTAAATGATGCGAGTTGGTCGCCTTGTGCATGGCTGGCAGAGAGTCACCTGAGGTGAGATCGATTCCTTCGCAGGACTGCACCATTTGGTGTTGTCAACTCATACAAATGTGGTTCTTTGCACCTTGAACACCTCTGCTGGGATTCATGTCTGTTCTTGGGGGTGAAGAACCCTCACCTTCTGGCCAACATATAGTGGCAGTCATTCTGCACCAGCATGCGCATTTTTCATCTTATCTTGTTTCTGACATAACAGGTCTATGATCAAGGACGACTTGGTAAGACGATATAGGTAGTGTGATTCTCATTGGTCAACCAAACAGAATCTCAGCAGGTGATGGCAATCCGGAGTCTAATGCAAAGTTGCAATTACACAACTTGGCTATCTTACCTGGTTTCTGAACACTTTTTGATCAGTGGCAGATGAACTTAGAGCTTGGATTAGTACTTGGAACTATGATGTTGTTGCTATTACAGAGACTTGGTTGAGGGAAGGACAGGATTGGCAGCTAAATGCTCCAGGATTTAGAAGCTTCAGGCGGGATAAAGGGGGATGTAAAAGGGGTGGGGGAGTTGCATTACTGGTTAAGGAGAATATCACAGCTGTACTGCGGGAGGACACCTCAGAGGGGTCGTGCAGCGAGGCAATATGGGTGGAGCTCAGGAATAGGAAGCATGCAGTCACGATGTTGGGGGTTTACTACAGACCTCCCAACAGCCAGCGGGAGGTAGAGGAGCAGATATGTAGACAGATTTTGGAAAGATGTAAAGGTAACAGGGTTGTAGTGGTGGGTGATTTTAACTTCCCCTATATTGACTGGGACTCACTTTGTGCTAGGAGCTTGGATGGGGCAGAATTTGTAAGGAGCATCCAGGAGGGCTTCTTGAAACAATATGCAGATAGTCCAACTAGGGATGGGGCTGTACTGGACCTGGTATTGGGGAATGAGCCCGGCCAGGTGGTCGAAGTTTCAGTAGGGGAGCATTTCGGGAACAGTGACCATAACTCCGTAAGTTTTAAGGTACTTGTGAATAAGGATAAGAGTAGTCCTCGGGTGAAGGTGTTAAATTGGGGGAAGGCTAATTATAACAATATTAGGCAGGAACTGAAGAATTTAGATTGGGGGCGGCTATTTGAGGGTAAATCAACATCTGACATGTGTGAGTCTTTCAAACGTCAATTGATTAGAATCCAGGACCAGCATATTCCTGTGAGGAAGAAGGATAAGTTTGGCAAGTTTCGGGAACCTTGGATAACGCAGGATATTGTGAGCCTAGTCAAAAAGAAAAAGGAAGCATTCATAAAGGCTGGAAGGCTAGGAACAGACGAATCCCTTGAGGAATATAAAGACAGTAGGAAGGAACGTAAGCAAGGAGTCAGGAGGGCTAAAAGGGGTCATGAAAAGTCATTGGCAAACAGGATTAAGGGAAATCCCAAGGCTTTTTATACGTATATAAAGAGCAAGAGGGTAACCAGGGAAAGGGTTGGCCCACTCAAGGACAGAGAAGGGAATCTGCGTGTGGAGCCAAAGGAAATGGGTGAGGTACTAAATGAGTACTTTGCATCAGTATTTACCAAAGAGAAGGACTTGGTGGATGATGAGCCGAGGGAAGGGAGTGTAGATAGTCTCAGTCATCTCATTATCAAAAAGGAGGAGGTGTTGGGTGTCTTGCAAAGCATTAAGGTAGATAAGTCCCCAGGGCCTGATGGGATCTACCCCAGAATACTGAGGGAGGCAAGGGAAGAAATTGCTGGGGCCTTGACAGAAATCTTTGCATCCTCATTGGCTACAGGTGAGGTCCCAGAGGACTGGAGAATAGCCAATGTTGTTCCTTTGTTTAAGAAGGGTATCAAGGATAATCCAAGAAATTATAGGCCGGTGAGCCTTACGTCAGTGGTAGGGACATTATTAGAGAGGATTCTTCGGGACAGGATTTACTCCCATTTGGAAACAAACAAACTTATTAGCAAGAGGCAGCATGGTTTTGTGAAGGGGAGGTCATGTCTCACTAATTTGATTGAGTTTTTTGAGGAAGTGACAAAGATGATTGATGAAGGAAGGGCAGTAGATATTATCTATATGGACTTCAGTAAAGCCTTTGACAAGGTCCCTCATGGCAGACTGGTACAAAAGGTGAAGTCACATGGGATCAGAGGTGAGCTGGCAAGATAGATACAGAACTGGCTCAGTCATAGAAGACAGAGGGTAGCAGTGGAAGGGTGCTTTTCTGAATGGAGGGATGTGACCAGTGGTGTTCCGCAGGGATCAGTGCTGGGACCTTTGCTCTTTTTAGTATATATAAATGATTTGGAGGAAAATGTAACTGGTCTGATTCGCAAGTTTGCGGACGACGCAAAGGTTGGTGGTGTTGCGGATAGTGTTGAGGATTGTCAGAGGATACAGCAGGATATAGATCGGTTGGAGACTTGGGTGGAGAAATGGCAGATGGAGTTTAATCTGGACAAATGTGAGGTAATGCATTTTGGAACGTCTAATGCAGGTGGGAAGTATACAGTAAATGGCAGAACCCTTAGGAGTATTGACAGGCAGAGAGATCTGGGCATACAAGTCCACAGGTCACTGAAAGTGGCAATGCAGGTGGATAAGGTAGTCAAGAAGGCATACGGCATGCTTGCCTTCATCGGTCGGGGCATAGAGTATAAAAATTGGCAAGTCATGCTGCATCTGTACAGAACTTTAGTTAGGCCACACTTAGAATATTGCGTGCAATTCTGGTCGCCACACTACCAGAAGGATGTGGAGGCTTTGGAGAGGGTACAGAGGAGGTTTACCAGGATGTTGCCTGGTCTGGAGGGCATTAGCTATGAGGAGAGGTTGGATAAACTTGGATTGTTTTCACTGGAACGACGGAGGTGGAGGGGCGACAGGATCAAGGTTTACAAAGTTATGAGCGGCATGGACGGAGTGGATAGTCAGAAGCTTTTTCCCAGGGTAGAAAAGTCAGTTACTAGGGGACATAGGTTTAAGGCGAGAGGGGCAAAGTTTAGAGGGGATGTGCGAGGCATGTTCTTTACACAGAGGGTGGTGAGTGCCTGAAACCTGCTGCCGGGGGAGGTGGTGGAAGCACGTACAATAGCAACATTTAAGAGGCATCTTGACAAATACATGAATAGGATGGGAATAGAGGGATACGGATCCCGGAAGTGCAGAAGGTTTTAGTTTAGGCAGGCATCAAGATCGGCGCAGGCTTGGAGGGCCGAATGGCCTGCTCATGTGCTGTACTGTTCTTTGTTCTTTGTCCTGGCCTTATATTCAGCCATTCCATTCAAGCAAGAATATCAGGGTGATGATGTGAGATGCTTGATCGACCATCCTGGAATGGTTTTCCCGTGTAGTGTGGACCGTTGTCGGACACCAATTCTACCCAGGCATCAAAAAGACTAAAGATGGCTCTAACAGTGTTGGCCACTGCTGTTCTTCATGCATCTCGAAGCTTCTGTGCAATAAGAAACTTGGATTAAAATAAAAGCAAAATACTGCAAATGCTGGAAATCTGAAATAAAAACAAGAAATGTTGGAAATACTCAGCAGGTCTGGCAGTATCTGTGGAGAGAGAAGCAGAGTTAATGTTTCAGGCCCTCCTTCAGAACTGACAAATATTAGAAATGTAAAAGATTTTAAGCAAGTAAAGCGGGTGGGTGGGGCAAGAGATAATAAAAGAGAAGATATTGATAGGACAAGGCCACAGAAAATAATTGACCAGAAGGTCATGGAACAAAGGCAAACGGTCTGTTAATAGTGTGCTGAAAGACAAAGCATTCGTACAGGGAGGGTGTGAATAGACTGTAAAGCACAAAGCACTTCAGGCACAAACGTTAAAAAAAATTTAAAAACAGTAACAGTGGGTAGGCACAGTAGAAACAAACTAAACACACTAAAAAACCTAAAATAAAATAACCAAATAAAAAAGAAAAAAGAAAAAAAGAAAAAATAACTAAACATAAAAAGGGGGGGCCCATCATGCTCTGAAATTATTGAATTCAATGTTGCGTCCGGCAGGCTGTAGTGTGCTTAATCGGTAAATGAGATGCTGTTCCTCGAACTTGCGTTGATGTTCATTGGAACACTGCAGCAATCCCAGGACAGAGATGTGAGCATGAGAGCCGGGGGGGGGGGGGGGGTGGCGGGGTGTGGGCAGGGGAGTGTTGAAATGGCCAGCAACCGGAAGCTCGGGGTCATGCTTACGGACTGAGCAGAGGTGTTCTGCAAAGCGGTCACCCAATCTGCGTTCGGTTTTCCCAATGTAGAGGAGACCACATTGTGAGCAGCGAATGCAGTATACTAAATTGAAAGAAGTACAAGTAAATCACTGCTTCACCTGAAAGGAGTGTTCCTCAATTGGATTGATAGTCAGTCACTAGCAGATAGTCTTCTATGCCCACAGAGCACAGACCTGTTGCTGTCTTTATCCATGGTGATGATGGTATATCACGTGGTTGGAGATGCTCTTTTTGTTGACTAGCCTGTGCTCCTGAAACACATCACAAGATCTTACCATCTGGTCAATGTCCTTGCGGATCCTGTCCAATCTCCTGAATGGTCTTGAGCCAACTCTCTACAATGATCTGGCACAGAGCTCAGAGTATGGGGGCTTGAGAAGTCTCCTTCTGGAGTTCTCTCTCTTATTTTGACTGAAGCACATGAGATCTATGTTGTAGACATCCTCCAAGCTTGCACAGACTTTGCCCACCTGGAAGTCGAGTGGTATGTCTCATGCCTTCCAGGGTTGGATAGTTTACGTCCAGCATCTGATAGGACGATTTGACTACCAGGTTTATATATGACATCACAGTTGTAGGCCTGAATCTTGATGAGTAACCTCTGGGGCAGATTGGTGCATTCATGAGCGGTTTTCTCCAGATCATCTCCAGCGGCTTATGATCTGTCTTGACTGTGAACTGTTTTCCGAATAAGTATGTGTGGAACCTGGTGATCCTGAAGACAAGAGTGAGAGTTTCTTGTCCACCATTTGAATAATTTGCTTGTGCTGATGACAGACTTTTTGAACCAAATGCGACAGGTTTGCCGTCTTGAAGAAGACATGCACCGAAACCTTTCTGCGATGCTCTTCTAATGTTGTTGCCTTCCGAGGGTCATACTATTGGAGACATGACTTGGCTGACGTGTGTTCGTTTCAATGCATTGAAAGCACATTGGTGATCGTCCTGCCATAGGAATGGTGTTTCTCTCTTCAGCAATTCTCATAGTCAAGATGTCTTCTCCGAGAAGCTCGGTAAGTATGCAGCAAGGAGGTTGAATAGGCCCAGAAACCTTTGGAGGTCGGCCTTGTCCTGCAATGTCTGCATTGACTGGATGTCTTCGATCTTTCAGGATCTGTGTGGATACCTGAGCTTGAGTAACTTTATGTGATCTGCCTTAATGAAGCATTTTTTGCTGTTGAAAACCAAACCTTAGCATCTGGTGGTCTCCATTAACAAGTGTAGGTTTCTGTCATGCTCTTCTTCTGTGCATTCTACTGCAGCGATGACATCCACAATACACACACAGCCTGGGACTTGTTCTGATATCTTGCCCTTATGCAATTGAAATATATCCTGGCTGACCGACAGCCCAAATGGTAAATGGAGGAAGTTCTGAATGTTGTTAGCTCTTGCGACTCTCTTGACAAGAGTATGGACAAATATCCGTTTTTTGCGTCTAATTCGGAAAAGTGTTTAGCTCCAGAAAACTTTGGGTTTAACTCTTCTAGCATTGGTATCTTATGAGGACGTCTCTTTAAGGCTTTGTTTAGTCCCCTCGGATCCAAATATAGACAAATTGAACCATCCTTCTTGATTGCAGTAGTGATGGAACTGCACCAGTCCGAGTGATGTTGCACCCGTCAATAATGCCTTGTTTTTCCATTCCATCCATGAGCTGACCCAGTCAGAATACAAAAACAAACAAAACAGGTGCACACCCATTGGATCAGTACAAGACCTCCAGAGGTTGCACCTGGACCGATTTGACACTTTTGGGAATTTGCACGGGGATGCAGTCCTACACCTTAAAGAAGGTACAATGCCATCAGTTGACCTGCTGCAAAAATGTAGCATGTACATTCAAGAAAAGTTGTTGATGGAACTGATTGAAAGGTCACAGACCTGAAATGTTAACTCTGTTTCTCTCTTTCTCCATGGATGCTTCCAGACCTGCTGAGTATTTCCAGCATTTTCTGTTTTTATTTCAGACTTCCAAAAGGCATTTGATAAAGTGCAACCTAACAAGGCACATCAGCAAAGTTGAAGTCCATGCGATAAAAGGGACAGTGGCGGCATGGATACAACGTTAGCTGAGTGACATGAAATAGAGAGTAGTAGTGAACGGCATGCATAAAATAGGCCGAATGGCCTTCTTCTGTTTCATACATTTTCTATGATTTCCATGAACGGTTGATTTTCAGACTGGAGGAAGGTATAGAGTGGGCTTCCCCGGGGTCAGGATTAGGATCACTGCTTTTCCTGATATATAGTACTGACCTATACTTGGGTGTGCAGGGCACAATTTCAAAATTTGTGGATAACACAAAATTTGGAAGTATTGTGTACTGTAAGGAGAATAGTGATAGTCTTCAAGAGGGCATAGACAGGCTGGTGGAATGGGCAGACACACGCCAGATGAAATTGAATGCAAAGAAGTATGAACTTATAGATTTTGGTAGGAAGAACGAGGAGAGACAATATAAAATAAAGGATGCAATTCTAAAGGAGGTGCAGAAGCAGAGGGACCTGGGGGTATATGTGCATAAATCATTGAAGGTTGCAGGGCAGGTTGAGAAAGTGATTAATAAGGCAGACGGGATCCTGGGCTTTATAAATTGAGGCACAGAGTACAAAAGCAAGGAAGTTATGATGAACCTTTCTAAAACACTGGATTAGCCTCGACTGGAGTATTGTGTTCAGTTCTGGCCACCACACTTTGGGAAAGATGTGAAGGCTTTAGAGAACGTACAGAAAAGATTGATGAGAATGGTTCCATGGATGAGTGATGTCAGTTACATGGATAGGTTAGAAAAACTTGGATTGTTCTCCTTAGAGAAGAGCAGGTTGAGTGGAGATTTTATAGAAGAGTTTTTTTTATTTGTTCATGGGATGTGGGCGTTGCTGGCAAGGCCAGCATTTATTGTCCATCCCTAATTGCCCATGAGAAGGTTTGGTGAGCTGCCTTCTTGAACCGTTGCAGTCCATGTAGGGTAGGTACACCAACAGTGCTGTTAGGAAGTGAGTTCCAGGATTTTGACCCAGCGACAGTGAAGGAACGGCGATATAGTTCCAAGTCAGGATGGTGTGTGGCTTGGAGGGGAACTAGCAGGTTGTGGTGTTCCTATGCATCTGATGCCCTTGTCTTTCTAGATGGTAGAGGTCGCGGGTTTGGAAGGTGCTGTCTAAGGAGCCTTGGTACATTGCTGCAGTGCATCTTGTAGATGGTACACACTGCTGCCACTGTGCGTCGGTGGTGAAGGGAGTGAATGTTTGCGGATGGGGTGCCAATCAAGTGGGCTGCATGGTCCTGAATGGTGTCGAGCCTCTTGAGTGTTGTTGGAGCTGCACCCATCCAGGCAAGTGGAGAGTATTCCATCACACTCTTGACTTGTGCCTTGTAGATGGTGGACAGGCTTTGGGGAGATAGGAGGTGAATTACTTGCCTCAGGATTCCTAGCCTCGGACCTGCTCTTGTAGCCACGGTATTTATAAGTCTACTCCAGTTCCGTTTCTGGTAAATGGTAAACCCCAGGATGTTGATAGTGGGGGATTCAGTGATCGTAATGCCATTGAATGTCAAGGGGAGATGCTTAGATTCATTCTTGCTGGAGCTGGTTGTTGTCTGGCACTTATGTGGCATGAATGTTGCTTGCCACTTAGCTGCCCAAGCCTGGATATTGTCCGGGTCTTGCATAATTTCTGCACAGACTGCTTCAGTACCTGAGGAGTTGTGAATGGTGCTGAACATTGTGCAATCATCAGCGAACATCCCCAATTCTGACCTTATGATTGAAGGAAGGTCATTGATGAAGCAGCTGAAGATGGTTGGGCCTAGGACACTACCCTGAGGAACTCCTGCAGTGATGTCCTGGAGCTGAAATGATTGACCTCTAACAACCACAACCATCTTCCATTCTGCTGGGTGTGACTCCAACCAGTAGTGTGTTTTCCCCCTGATTCCCATTGACTCCAGTTTGCAAGGGCTCTTGATGCCATAATTGGTCGAATGCTGCTGATGTCAAGGGCAGTCACTCTTGCCTCATCTCTGGAGTTCAGCTCTTTTTTCCATGTTTGAACCAAAGCTGTCATGAGGTCAAGAGCTGAGTGGCCCTGGCGGAACTCAAACTAAGCAAGTGATAGCACTGTTGACGACATCTTCCATCACTTTACTGATGATTAAGAGTAGACTGATGGGGCGGTAATGGGCCGAGTTGGACTTGTCCTGCTTTTTGTGTACAGGACATATCTGGGCAATTTTCCACATTGCAGGGTAAATGACAGTGTTGTAGCTGTACTGGAACAGCTTGGCTAGAAGCGCGGCTATTTCTGGAGCTCAAGTCTTCTATACTATCGCTGGAATGTTGTCAGGGCCCATAGACTTTGCAGTATCCAGTGCCTTCAGCCGTTTCTTGATATCACATGGAGTGAATTGAATTGGCTGAAGACTGGATCTGTGATGCTGGGGACCTCAGGAGGAGGCCGAGATGGATCATCCACTCGGAACTTCTGGCTGAAGATTGTTGCAAATGCTTCAGCCTTATCTTTTGCACTGATGTGCTGGGCACCCCCATCATTGAGGATGGGGATGTTCGTGGAGCCACCTCCTCCAGTTAGTTGTTTAATTGTCCACCACCATTCACAGCTGGATGTAGCAGGACTACAGAGCTTAGATCTGATCTGTTGGTTATGAGATCACTTAACTCTGTCTATGGAATGCTGCTTACGCAGTTTGGCATGCAAGTAGTCCTCGGTTGTAGCTTCACCAGGTTGACACCTCATTTTGAGGTATGCCAAGTGCTTCTCCTGGCATGCCCTCCTGCACTCTTCATTGAACCAGGGTTGGTCTCCTGGCTTGATGGTAATGGTGGAATGGGGGATATGCTAGGCCATAAGGTTACAGATTGTGGCTGAGTCCAATTGTGCTGCTGCTGATGGCCCACAGCGCCTCATGGATGCCCAGTTTTGCATTGCTAGATCTGTTCAAAATCTATCCCATTTAGCACAGTCGTGCTACATAATATGATGGAGACTTTCTCCACAAGGACTGTGCAGTGGTCACTTCTACCAATACTGTCATGGACAGATGCATCTGCGGCAGGCAGATTGGTGAGGACAAGGTCAAGTATATTTTCCCCTCTTGTTGGTTTCCTCACCACCTGTGGCAGACACAGTCTAGCAGCTATGTCTTTTAGGTCTCGGCCAGCTCAGCCAGTAGTGGTGCTACCCAGTCACTCTTGATGATGGACATTGAAGTCTTCCACCCAAAGTACATTCTACGTCCTTGCCACCCTCAGTGCTTCCTCTAAGTGCTGTTCAACATGGAGGAGTACGGATTCATCAGCTGAAGTGGCGGGGTTGGGTGGGGAGGGGGCTGGTGGTAGGTGGTAATCAGCAGGAGGTTTCTTTTCCCATGTTTGATCTGATGCCATGAGACTTCATGGGGTCCAGTGTCGATGTTGAGGACTCCCGCGGCAACTCCCTCCCAACTGTATACCACTGTGCCTCCATCTCTGCTGCGTCTGTCCTGCTGGTGGGAAAGGACATACCTGAGGATGGTGATGGCGGTGTCTGGGAGATTGTAAAGTTTGATTCAACAACTATGACTATGTCAGGCTGTTGCTTGACTAGTCTGAGGGACAGCTCTCCAAACTTTGGCACAAGCTTCCAGATGTTAGTAAGGAGGACTTTACAGGGTCGACAGGGATGGGCTTGCCATTGTCGTTTCCATGCCTAGGTCGATGCCGGGTGGTCCATTCAGTTTCATTCCTTATTGACTTCGTTCAAATGAGGTGTCTGGGCAGAGTAGATAGGGAGAAACCGTTCCCATTAGCGGAAGGGTTGAGAACCAGAGGACACTGATTTAAAGCATTTGACAAAAGAAGCAACGGCAACATGAGGAAAATCTTTTTCACACAGCGAGTGGTTATGATCTAGAATGTAGTGACTGCAAGTGTGGTGGTGGCAGATTCAACTGTGGCTTTCAAAAGTGAATTGGATAATCACCTGAAGAGAAAAGATTTTCAGGGCTATGGGGAAAGGGCAGGGGTGTGGAACTAACTGATTACTCTTGCAGAGAGCCGGCATGGACATGATGGGCTGAATGGCCTCTTTCTGTGCTGTAACCATTCTATGATTCAGCATAAGTCATATGATTGATAACCAAAGAGCTTTACAGAATTATTGAATCATAATTACCATCTGTGCGGCTGCTGTCCCATCCTCTTTATATCAAGGGAATTGGATTTTCATTTAAAAGGAAATATTTGCAAGACTGAGGGGGAAGGGCAGAGGAGTAGGACAAATTGGTGGCTCTTTCAGAAAGCTGGCACAGGCACTATGGGCAGAATGGCCTCCTTCTGTGTTGTATGATTCTATATCTGCCGATAGTGATTAGATCATAAAAGAAATACTTGCATTTATATCACACCTTTCACAAGTCCAGGACGTCCCAAAGCACTTCACAGCCAGTGAAATTCCTTTGAAGTATAATCACGGTTGTAATGTAGGAAATGCAGAAACCAATTTAAGCACAGCAAGCTCCCACAACCAGCAATATGATAAATATTGGTCAAGACACCAGGGATATCTCCCCTGCTCTTCTTTGAAATAGTTCAATGGGATCTTTTACATCCACCTGAAAGGGCAGTCGGAACTTTGGTTTAACGTCTCATCTGAAAGACAACACCTCTGACAGTGCAGCACTCCCTCAATACTTCAGTGGAGTGTCAACTTAGATTGTTGTCTCTGGAGTGGGACTTAAACCCATGATCTTCTGACTCAGAGGCAAGAGTGCCACGAACTGAGCCATAGCCAACATTTATGATCATAGGAACATAGGAACAGGAGTAGGCCATTCAGCCCATCGGGCCTGCTCTGCCATTCAATATGATCATGGCTGATCATCCACTTCAATGCCTTTTTCCCACACTATCCCCATATCCCTTTATGTCACTTGTATTTAGAAATCTGTCAAGCTCTGCTTTAAACATACTGAATGACTGAGCTTCCACAGCCCTCTGGGGGAGAGAATTCCAAAGATTCACAACCCTCTCAGTAAAGAAATTTCTCCTCATCTTTGTCCTAAGTGGCTTCCCCCTTATTTTGAAATTGTGTCCCTTGGTTCTAGACTCCCCAACCAGGGGAAACATCTTACCTGCATCTACCCTGTCTATCCCTTTAAGTATTTTGTTGGTTTCAATGAGATCACTTCTCATTCTTTGAAACTCTAGAGAATACAGGCCCAGTTTCCCCAATCTCTCTTCATAGGACAGTCCCGGGAACAAGTCTGGTGAATCTTCATTGCACTCCCTCTATGGCAATCATATCCTTCCTAAGGTAAGGGGACCAAAACTGCACACAGTACTCAAAGTGCAGTCTAGCCAAGGTACTATACAATTGAAGCAAGACTTCACCACTCCTGTACTCAAATCCTCTTGCGATAAAGGCTACGTACCATTAGCTTTCCTAATTGCTTGTTGCACCTGCATGTTAGCTCTCAGTGCCTTCTGACACGGACACCCAGGTCCCTTTGTACATCTACACTTTCTAATCTCTTACCATTTAAGAAATACTCTGCACGTCTATTCCTCCTACCAAAGTGGATAATTTTACATTTTTCCACATTATATTCCATCTGCCACATTCTTGCCCACTCACTAAGTCTGTCCAAATACACTTGAAGCCACTTTGTATCTTCTTCACAACACACATTCCCACCTAGTTTTGTGTCATCCGCGAACTTGGAAATATTACATTTGGTCTCCACATCCAAATCATTGATATATACTAGTCACAGCCTGCCAATGCGAGAATGACCTGTTTATTCCTGCACTCTGCTTTTTGCCTGTTAACCAATCCTTAATCCATGCCAGTATATTACCTCCTATCCCATATGCTTTAATTTTGCCAACCAATCTCCTGTGGAGGACTTTATCAAAAGCCTTCTGAAAATCTAAGTGTACCATGTCCACTGACTCCCCTTTATTAATTCTATTAGTAACAGCCTCAAAAAACTCCAACAGGTTCGTCAAACATGATTTCCCGTTCATATATCCATGTTGACCATGCCCAATCAGATCATTATTATCCAAGTGTCCATCACATCCTTTAGAATAGATTCCAACATTTTCCCTACTACTGATGTAAGGCTAACAGGTCTGTAATTCCCTGTGTTCTCTCTCCCTCCCTTCTTAAATAGTGGGGTGACATTTGCAACCTTCCAATCTGCAGGAACTGCTCCAGAATCTGTAGAAATTTGGAGGATGATCACCAATGCATCCACTATCTCCATAGCTACCTCTTTAAACACTTTTGGATGTAGAATATCAGGTCCTGGGGACTTATCAACCTTCAGCCCCATTAATTTCTCCAATACAACCTTCTTACTAATACTAATTTCCTTCAATTCCTCATTCCCCCTAATCCCTTGGATCTCTAATTCTGGGAGATTTCTTGTATCTTCCTCAGTGAAGACAGACACAAAGTGTTGTGCCTGCTATCAGTCCCAGATCTCTCTCAGCCTCTGCCCGAACTATTTATTCAATAATTCCTTCTTCCAGCGTGTAACCTCTTGCACTTGCCTGTATTGAATTTCATCTGCCATTCTTCTGCCCATCTACAGCTTCTCTGCCAGTTCTCTATTCCCCATTATAAATTCTTCTAACTCTGCCTTTAATGTACCTGAGAGGCAGAGTTATGCACTCTGTTGATAACAGTGTCTTCATTATAGCAAATAACATCATTCAGTAGATCTACTGGAGATAGCATTCTGGTGTTGTTGGGTAGGTTGGGGACATACTGGATGATAACAATCTTAAATGGCTCATCTTATGTTAAAAGAGTAATTTCCGAAAGGGCTCCATGAATCCTTATATTCATGTGAATGTTTAAAAAGTACAGGCATATAAACAATAATTAAGTTCACCATAAGGCTACTGTCCTTCCAAATGCCACCTCGATATTCTCTGACTTTATGTGGAAACACTTTAACTTTCAGAAGGAGCTGAAAATGGATAGTAGATATAGACCCTGTCCATTCCTTTCCATTGAAGACCATCGAAAGTAAAATCTGGTGAGATGTACAGCAGGTGATCAATCCACAAATGCACATTTTCTGCCCCCACTGAAAGTTAAAATCAGCCCTGTCCTTTAACAAGAGCTTTTAACATCTCTTTCCTGCTTGATTTCAATGTAAGACTTTAATACTGATCTATAGTTTTCTAACAAATTCAGGATCAAACTATTGTAGGCCAAAGTATTCACTCCAGTTATGAGAAAGCAAATTAGAGATTTGTGAGATGGAAATGTGTCAGTATTTTTTATTAACAGAATAAATGTATTGATGTAAATCTGAATAGAAGTCAATGTGGATTTACTCAATATGTGTTGTGGATGGGAGCGGATAGAATTTATAGATGCTGCATTGCACAGTTTAAAGGGCCTATATATACTGGGATGAATATAAAAAGCTCAGTTTTAATGTTGTTTTGCTTTACGTTCACCCTTACTTGCACATAAATTGCAAACTAGGTTTGGAAAAGCTTATAAACCACCTAAAATCAAATAAGTGTTGTGCCTGCTATCAGTCCCAGATCTCTCTCAGCCTCTGCCCGAACTATTTATTCAATAATTCCTTCTTCCAGCGTGTAACCTCTTGCACTTGCCTGTATTGAATTTCATCTGCCATTCTTCTGCCCATCTACAGATTTTGTCCAGACCCGTCTATCATATCTTGGTTGTTTCATCAAATTTGATTAACCTAGTCGCATTTCTCTAGCTTTGTAACATCTGAGAATTTTATTAAGTCACATTTATTTTTTGGATTCAGATAATTTTTGTTTGCATATATGAGGAACAATAGGGGCCTTATAATTGATTCTTGGAATATGCCAGTGGGTATTTTGTTCCAATCTAATATCAGTCTTCTCACTGGAGCCTGCTGCTTTCTTCCTTTCTTTCAGCAAGATGCCTAATGATTGAATTATCTAAAAAGAATAGATGAAGAATGAGCTGAGCAAACATACAATTTGTCTTATGTAATTAGACACAAATATTTTATCATGTGCTTCCATCAAACATAAAATTCTAATTTTTTACACCAGTGCTGGATGGTTATGTTTTAAAGTTAACACCTCATCCATTTGAATCTTTGGGCTGAATTTTAACTCCCCAAAATGGGTGGGTTGGTGTCGTGTCAGAGGTTAAAATGCAAATATTCTGGAACTGGAATCAAACCCGCCCACTTCCAGTTTTAACAAAGGTGGTATTACCACCTACCATTCCACTCACGGGAAGTAAGTTGTTATTTAAATATTATAATGAGCCTTCAGTTTAACAGTTATTCTATTTTTAATCACAGTTGTCTATGTTTTCCAGACCTTGGGAAACCCGGCAGCTTGAAGAGGGCACGCGGGATGAATGCATGGGGTAAGTGCATTTATAGCTCTGCTTGTAGGCAGGAGGAGCAGATGTGCTTTCGCCAGGCACATCAAACTTACCTATAAACCCCCCTGCAATCTGACTGCTCCTGCACCCCGAGCACCATCGGTCCCCCTTCCCACCATCGGGACTTCCGACCACTATCAGATCTCCCCCCTCCTTGATCAGGAACCCCCTTGACCAGTACCCAAACTCCACCCCTTCACCGGGATCTGGAACCTCACCCTATGATCCGAACACTCCCAATTCCCGCAATCTAGTCACCCTCCCCGCCACAATCTCTCTCATTCTCCCAACACACCAACTGTTCTCATAGGCTTCAGCCCTGTGAAGCAGGCTTCCTGACCAAAAGACCTCCAGCCTGTCAATCAGGCTGCCTGTGGGCAGGAACACTACTTACACACACCCTGCAGTTAAATGCTGTAGGACATTTAGGAAGTCCGTTCTTCTGGGTTTCCCGCCCTCACATGAAGGGCATCGTAGAAGCTCTTCATGGCACTGGCACTCACCATCGCCATGCTATTTACAAGGATTCTAAGGTTCATGGTTTTCGTTCCCACTTGTTATTAATTCCAACGACATGTTCTGTATTTGCGCAGTTGTTCGGTGCCAGTTGAGTACAAGTTTGACAAACTCATTCAAGTACTACAAGTGGAATCTTGTTCCCTTTAAGAATAATTGTGGGGCAAGACCACTTCGGGGTCCCAACACTGCACTTTCTGTCAGCCCACCCGGCTGTGGGGTCTTCCCGATGTGGCCAATTAAGAGGCCGCCTCTGAGAGCACCATCCAGTTAAGGATGGCAGGCGAGTTCCTGAGGGTGCAGGCCCAATCAAAGGGAGCTGCAGCCTTGGAAGGACAGCAGCCCCACTGGCAGAGGTGTGTGCCGCCGCTGTAGGAGGGGCCCTCTGAAGAGATCTCAATTTAAAAAAATAAACTGTGGTTACAGCTGCCAGGCCATGCCTGCAGAGGGGAAACGCCTCCATAGGATGGCTTGCAGCCACAATGTGGCCCACTGATCTCTGCAGCTCCTGTGGGGGAGTAAGTGCAGGAGGCCTCGCTGGCCCTCCAGCTTGCCACCAGCAAGCCACTCCCAGGCACCTGCCAGGCTTTGGCCTCAGCTGGGGGTCCATCCACCACCAAGAATATGATGGCAGCATCCCATTATGCCCACAAATGCCAGTGAGGACCCGTCTCTGGCAAGATCGCCCGGAGGCAGGAACGTGTCGGGCTACTGACCCGATAACCTCATTTCAGAATTTTCTCCAGGTCCTGCCTTCAAGCTTGCCTCCACGGGCCTGGGAAGATTGTGCCGAACATCTTTCAATGTGATACTTTGAGGTATGATGGTGTAGCACTTTCAGGTATGATAGATGTAAGATTTTTATATATGGATCGAAAGAAAATAAAGACTTGCATTTGTATAGCGCTTTTCACAACCACTGGTCATCTCAAAGTGCTCTACAGCCAATGAAGTACTATTGAAGTGTAGTTACTGTTTTAATGTAGGAAACACGACAGACAATTTATGCACAACAAGCTCCCACAAACAACAAAGTGATAATGACCAGATAATCTGTTTTAATAGTGTAAATTGAGGGATAAATATTGGCCAGGACACTGGGGATAACTCAACTGATCTTTGAAATAGTGCCATAGGATCTTTTATATCCACGCGAGGTGGCAGATAGGGCCTTGGTTTAAAGTCTCATCCAAAAGATGGCACCTCCGACAGTGCAGCACTCACTTAGTACTGCACTGTATTGTCAGCCTTGATTTTTGTGTTCAAGCCCTAGGTGGATGTATATGCTATATTTCAATTAATTCCTTCAAATAAGAACTAATCTGGGTTTCTGGACCATCAGATCATTTTTATGTTGTAATTGGAACTTCATGGATGTTGGTTCTGGCTAATTATTATTGAATACAAAATGGATTTGGTATATAGCCTAACCTCCATTATAAAATACTGTTCAATGCACAAATCTGATTAACAGTCTTTACACAGTAGTTAAAGTAAATACATCAGAATTAACATGTACAACATAAGCTTGATGCCAAAGATGCTTTTATATGACACAATTATAATAAACAATCCAATGTTAAATTGAATATTATTTACATTTATATGAATTTGTGTGAATTATGTGTGTCAGCCGTGGCTCAGTTGGTAGTCATGCTCCCTTTAAGCTAATTCTTATTTGAAGGATTGAATTGAAACATAGAATATACATCCACTTATGGCTTGAGTACAAAAAAATCTAGGCTGACACTCCAGTGAAGTACTGAGGGACTGCTGCACTGTCAGAGATGCTGTCTTTCACATGGGACTTTAAACCAAGGCCCCATCTGCCCTCTCAGGTGAACGTAAAATATCCCATGGCACTATTCAAAGAAGAGCAGGGGAGTTATACCCGGTGTCCAAGCTAATATTTATCGCTCAATCAACATCACAAAAAATAGATTATCTGGTCACTATCACATTGCTCTTTGAGCCAATGCTGGTCCTGCTTGCCTGTCACACAAAGTCTTCATCTTTCCTTGTTTGGAAAGCAGTCTGCCCCTTATTGTTGAAAACTTAGAGAGATGATGACTGGGCAGGGTAGTTCTTACCTGCCTTCCAAATATCACCTCTGCGGATGAAGGCAAATTTAACGATTTGACGGTGTTCACCATGTGTTCAGCCATACTGTTGGACTTCGGATAATGCGGCGACGATGTCACCTGACAGACTCCCCACCTGGCACACAGGTCTTGAAACGGTCTTCCAGCATGTGGCCGTTGTTGGAGATAATTTCTTCTGGCACACCAACTAAGCTGAACAGAGCACTGATCGCATCAGCAACCACTGCGCTTGCCGTATCTTATAGCTGCCTGATGATCGGAAATTTGGTGAAGTAATCTGTAACAAGGAAGACATCATCATCTTGAACAGGAAATAAATCTGTGCCAATCCTCACCCACTGATGTGAAGCTGTTGCCTGTGGGATCAAGGGTTCCTTCTGAGGATTTGGTGGATAACTTTGACATGCCTCACAGGATTTCACTACTGTCCCAACATCACTGTTGATTCCTGGCCAGTAGACTGACTCGCTGGCAAGGCATCTGGTACGTTCTAATCCTAAATGCTCTTGCTGTCATTGGGTTAAAATATAAGGATGCAGAGCTTTGGATATCAGGACTTTTTTGCCTTGAAAAATCATTGTTTGTGATATACTGAGCTCGTCTCAATACCGCCAGAAACAGACGTTCGGTTACTTCCTGTAGAGTGTCAGGCCATCCTTCCACAATCAACTTCCACGACGATAGGGTAGGGTCACATGCTGTCTCATCTCCTAATCGCTCAGATTTGAGGGGTCCAAAACTCATGAAGTTGATCTTCAAGACATCTACACTCTCAGTGTCCAAACTGTGGACCTGTAAATCTAGCAAGACATCTGCATCATTATTTCAGTTAGGCAACCTGCATAGGGGATCCGATGTGAACATTTTGCTACCCAGTTTATATTGGACATCACAATCGTACCCCTGAACCTTCCCCAAAAGCCTCTGCAACTGCGGAGGAGCACTCGTAAGCAGTTTGTGCCATATGGTCTCGAGTAGTTTGTGATCAGTCTCCACAGTAAAATGCTTTCCAAGTAAATAGGCATGAAACCTAGCAGTACCAAAAACCAGAGCAAAGGCCTCACATTTGATGTTAGAGTAATTGGCTTGGGTTTGTAACAAACTCTTTGACTTGAAGGCTTCCTTTCCTGCATGAAGCCGGTGCCGAATCTCTGCTGGGATGCGTCGACTTCCAGCGTAGTCTCTTTGGTTGGGGTGCAATATTGTAGCACGCAGCCTTGACTTGACAGAGCTAACTTTAAGCACTCAAGTGCCTGCTGGTGGTGTTACTGCCACAAGTAAGGAGTAGCTTGACACAGCAGTTCCCTATGTGGTGCTGCTCGCTGAGCGAAATTGGGGATGTAAGGAACCAAACCGTTGAACAGCCCGAGACACCATTGTAAATCTTCCCGGTCCTGAGGAGTGGACATGGCGCTGACATCTTCGATCTTATCTGGATCTGGGTGCATTCCTGTGGCACAATATATTGACTCAAAGAAGTTGATGTGACCAACCTTGACCTGGCACTTCTTGTTATTAAACACAAGGCCCTCACGACGAGCAGCCAGCATTAGAAAATGCAAGTTTCGGTCATGCTCTGCCTTGGTCCTCCCATTACCGCAATATCGCGACTACATAGATACAGCCTGGGACATTTTCTGTTAGGCTGCGTTTGCTGACAACGCTACCTGTAGGTGGTGCTGCTGTGGCACATGCACAAATGCAGCATGTGCCACTAAAGTGTCACAGTCTGCGACTTTAGCAGCTGCCAGTACTAAAGATGGCGCTGCTCAAATAATCACACGGAGGCAACCTAACAAACACATGGCAGCACACAATGGCCGGAGTGAGAGAGCAAGCGGGCCGGGGCAGGGGAGCGGAGCGGGTCGGAGAGAGCAGCGAGGGGGGGGGAGGGGAGCGGAGCGGCCAGAGAGAGCAGCGCGGGGTGGGGGGGGGGAGCGGAGCGGCCGGCGAGAGCAGCGAGAGTGTGGGGAGCGGAACGGCCGAGAGAGCAGTGGGGGGAGGAGCGGAGCGGCCGAGAGAGCAGTGAGGGGGGGGGGCAGCAGAGCGGCTGGAGAGAGCAGCGAGGGGGGGGAACGGAGCGGCCGAGAGAGCAGTGAGGGGTGGGGGAGCGGAGCGGCTGGAGAGAGCAGCGGGAGGGGGGGGGCGGTGGGGGGTGGAGGGAGGAGGAGTGCGTTTTTCTGCGCATGTGCCATAAACTTGCAACAGCAAAAGATGTACCAGCCGGTCCCCGCACCCGGTGACACCAAGGTCTTCGGCCACTCGCTCCCCGTGGCTCTCCACGGCCACTCTACGGCAGACTCGGCGGGCGGAGTTCCAGAGCGGTAAGTATAAAACACATACCTCGGGGTTTCTCAGAGCAGACTCGGAGGGCGGAGTTGCAGACCGGTTAATATAAAAAACTTACCTCGGGGTTTCTCAGAGCAGACACGGAGGGCGGAGTTCCAGACCGGTTAGTATAAAAAACTTACCTCGGGGTTTCTCAGAGCAGACTCGGAGGGCGGAGTTCCAGACCGGTAAGTATAAAAAACTTACCTCGGGGATTCTCAGAGCAGACACGGAGGGCGGAGTTCCAGACTGGTAAGTTACCTCGGGTGGGGAAAAAAAAACTGAAAAAGTGATGTCACAGGAAAGCTGTGACCTGATTGGCTGGGAGGGAATCTGTGCCAAATTAGAAAATAAAACTGATAAAAATTGATTAAAACACTAATTAACTAATTAATAAGTAGAGTAACTAAACCGGAGGGAGGAGATTACTGTATTTAGTTAGCATGTAGTATTTATTGTAGAAATCTAGCACGAGGGACCATAGAGTTAATTATAACAATTTAGTAAGGATTTAATAAGTATTTATTTATTTTATATCAATTAACTAATCAGTGATAGAAATGACAGTTAGAGGGGTGAAGTGCTTCACCTGTGAGATGTGGGAGGTCCGTGACGCTTCGAGCATTCCGGAGGACTACGTCTGCAGGAAGTGTACCAAGTTGCAGCTCTTCACAGACCGCATGGATCGGTTGGAGCGGCAACTGGATACACTTAGGAGCATTCAGGTGGCGGAAAGCGTCAGAGACAGGAGTTTCAGAGAAGTGGTTACACCCAAGGTGCAGGCAGATAGATGGGTGACCGCTAGAAGGGGCAGGCAGTCTGTGCAGGAAGCCCCTGTGGCTATCCCCCTCTCGAACAAGTATACCGCTTTGGATACTGTTGGGGAGGATGGCCTATCAGGGGAAAACAGCAACAGCCAGAGCAGTGGCACCACGGCTGGCACTGCTGTTCAGCAGGGAGGGACAAAGTGCAGAAGAGCAATAGTTATAGGGGACTCTATAGTCAGGGGCACAGATAGGCGCTTCTGTGGACATGAAAGAGACTCCAGGTTGGTATGTTGCCTCCCTAGTGCCAGGGTCAAGGATGTCTCTGAACGGACAGGGGGCATTCTGAAGGGGGAGGATGAACAGCCAGAGGTTGTCGTACACATCGGTACCAACGACATAGGCAGGAAGAGTGACAAGGTCCTGCAGGGGGAGTTTAGAGAGTTAGGTAGAAAGTTAAAAGACAGGACCTCAAGGGTTGTAATCTCGGGATTACTCCCTGTGCCACGTGCCAGTGAGGCTAGAAATAAGAAGATAGTGCAGCTAAACACGTGGCTGAACAGCTGGTGTAGAAGGGAGGGTTTCAGAAATCTGGACCATTGGGATCTCTTCAGGGACAGACGGGACCTGTACAAGAAGGAAGGGTTGCATCTAAACTGGAGGGGCACAAATATCCTGGCTGTGAGGTTTGATAGCGTCACTCGGGAGAGTTTAAACTAGTGTGGCGGGGGGTGGGAACCAGAGCAGTAGGACAGCAAGTGAAATAAATGAAGGGGAACCAGTAAATAAGGCCAGAAATATGAAGAGGAAGAGCAGGCAGGGAGATGTTGCGGAGTACAGCGGGACTGGTGGTCTGAAGTGCATTTGTTTCAATGTGAGAAGTATAATAGGTAAGGCAGATGAACTTAGAGCTTGGATTAGTACTTGGAACTATGATGTTGTTGCTATTACAGAGACTTGGTTGAGGGAAGGACAGGATTGGCAGCTAAATGTTCCAGGATTTAGAAGCTTCAGGCGGGATAGAGGGGGATGTAAAAGGGGTGGGAGAGTTGCATTACTGGTTAAGGAGAATATCACAGCTGCACTGCGGGAGGACACCTCGGAGGGGTCATGCAGCGAGGCATTATGGGTGGAGCTCAGGAATAGGAAGGGTGCAGTCATGATGTTGGGGGTTTACTACAGGCCTCCCAACAGCCAGCGGGAGGTAGAGGAGCAGATATGTAGACAGATTTTGGAAAGATGTAAAGGTAACAGGGTTGTAGTGGTGGGTGATTTTAACTTCCCCTATATTGACTGGGACTCACTTAGTGCTAGGGGCTTGGATGGGGCAGAATTTGAAAGGAGCATCCAGGGGGGCTTCTTGAAACAATACGTAGATAGGCCAACTAGGGATGGGGCTGTACTGGACCTGGTATTGGGGAATGAGCCCGGCCAGGTGGTCGAAGTTTCATTGGGGGAGCATTTCGGGAGCAGTGACCATAATTCCATAAGTTTTAAGGTACTTGTGGATAAGGATAAGAGTAGTCCTCGGGTGAAGGTGCTAAATTGGGGGAAGGCTAATTATAACAATATTAGGCAGGAAATGAAGAATTTAGATTGAGGGGGCTGTTTGAGGGTAAATCACCATCTGACATGTGGGAGTCTTTCAAATGTCAGTTGATTAGCATCCAGGACCAGCATGTTCCTGTGAGGAAGAAGGATAAGTCTGGCAAGTTTCGGGAACCTTGGATAACGCAGGATATTGTGAGCCTCGTCAAAAAGAAAAAGGAAGCATTCGTAAGAGCTGGAAGGCTAGGAACAGACGAATCCCTTGAGGAATATAAAGACAGTAGGAAGGAACTTAAGCAAGGAATCAGGAGGGCGAAAAGGGGTTATGAGAAGTCATTGGCAAACAGGATTAAGGAAAATCCCAAGGCTTTTTATACGTATGTAAAGAGCAAGAGGGAAACCAGGGAAAGGGTTGGCCCACTCAAGGACAGAGAAGGGAATCTATGTGTGGAGCCAGAGGAAATGGGCGAGGTACTAAATGAGTACTTTGCATCAGTATTCACCAAGGAGAAGGACTTGGTGGATGATGAGCCTTGGGAAGGGATTGTAGATAGTCTCAGTCATCTCATTATCAAAAAGGAGGAGGTGTTGGGTGTCTTGCAAAGCATTAAGGTAGATAAGTCCCCAGGACCTGATGGGATCTACCCCAGAATACTGAGGGAGGCAAGGGAAGAAATTGCTGGGGCCTTGACAGAAATCTTTGCATCCTCATTGACTACAGGTCAGGTCCCAGAGGACTGGAGAATAGCCAATGTTGTTCCTTTGTTTAAGAAGGGTAGCAAGGATAATCCAGGAAATTATAGGCTGGTGAGCCTTACGTCAGTGGTAGGGAAATTATTAGAGAGGATTCTTCAGGACAGGATTTACTCCCATTTGGAAACAAATGGACTTATTAGCGAGAGGCAGCATGGTTTTGTGAAGGGGAGGTCGTGTCTCACTAATTTGATTGAGACTTTTAAGGAAGTGACAAAGATGATTGATGAAGGAAGGGCAGTGGATGTTATCTATATGGACTTCAGTAATGCCTTTGACAAGGTCCCTCATGGCAGACTGATACAAAAGGTGAAGTCACATGGGATCAGAGGGGAGATGGCAAGATGGATACAGAACTGGATCGGTCATAAAAGACAGAGGGTAGCAGTGGAATACCAGAATACCAGAAGGATGTGGAGTCTTTGGAGAGGGTACAGAAGAGGTTTACCAGGGTGTTGCCTGGTCTGGAGGGCATTAGCTATGAGGAGAGGTTGGATAAACTTGGATTGTTTTCACTGGAACAACAGAGGTGGAGGGGCGACATGATAGAGGTTTACAAAGTTTTCAGTGGCATGGACAGAGTGGATAGTCAGAAGCTTTTTCCCAGGGTGGAAGAGTCAGTTACTAAGGGACATAGGTTTAAGGTGAGAGGGGCAAAGTTTAGAGGGGATGTGCGAGGCAAGTTCTTTACACAGAGGGTGGTGAGTGCCTGGAACTTGTTGCCGGGGGAGGTGGTGGAAGCGGGTACCATAGAGACGTTAAAGAGGCATCTTGACAAATACATGAATAGGATGGGAATAGAGGGATACGGACCCCAGAAGTGCAGAAGGTTTTAGTTTAGGCAGGCATCAAGATCGGCGCAGGCTTGGAGGGCCGAATGGCCTATTCCTGTGCTGTACTGTTCTTTGTTCTTTGTTTTGTTTGTTCACTCGCTTCCGGCCCTCACCATCCAGCCGTTCCCTTCAGCTGCAGATCCCCCATCCAGCCGCTTTCTCCCCTCCTTCTCAACTGTACTTCAAGCATTGCAGCTGTCTGGTCCTTTTGCATCCCCCTCTTCAGGAACTTCTGAATTTAACTCTCTCCCACTATACCCCCACACCCCCTCTCACGCCACCCCCCTCTACCTCTCCCCCTCCCCCTCCCCTCCCCCTCTCTACCTCCTACCCCCTTACCTCCCACATCTCCCCCCACCCCGCTCTTCCTCCCCCCTCTCCCTCCCCCCTCTACCCCGAACCCTCCCCTTCCCTCCCCCACCCCCCTCCCCCTTCTCTCCCCCCCACCTCCCCCCTCTTCACCCACATCCCCCTCTCCCCACCCCCCTCTCCCCCTCTACCCCACCCCCCTCACAACCCCCTCTTCCCCCTCACCCTCACCCCCCACCTCCCCCTCACAGCCCCCTCCCCCTAACAACGCCCCTCCCCCTCACCTCCCCCTCGTAACCCCCCCTCCCCCTCACAACACCTCCTTCCCCTCACAACCCCCCCCCCCCACCCCCCACCAAGGACCACACCACAGTTGAATATCTGAAGTGCAGTTGCAAAGCCGGGAAAATAGCATCAAAAACCTCAACCATTCCGTGTTTAATTATTGAGAAATTTTATTAAGTACATGATGCATTCGAGGCACTGCTGTGCATGGATACATGAGTGTTGTGTCGCCAGCATTCCCGTGAAACAGACAGGCCGAGTCTCTGCGATGCAGAACTAAACAGATTGTTCCTGGAGCCTTGCAGTGAATGAACACTTGGCTCACTATTCCACTACTGTATTGTCCATGTGAAGAAGGCAAAGTCACAAGAGTCTGAGCTATTCTTGGTGAATGTTCCCCAAGAGCATCCCAATGTGCGCTCCCACTTCATCCATAAATGCAAGGTTCCTTTCCACATCGTGACAAGCTCCGCAGCATGATCCGGTTGCCTTCGTTGCTTGAATGCTGACCTTAAGTCTCAAGGATTGTTTTCTCAACGGCATGTTTTACATGAAAAGAAATAAGGAAAGAACATCAGTGTCAGAGCTTCCCCCCTCCAATGAAATTACTGTTGAGCATGCTTTATGTTCTGCAGTAAAGTCTTGTACTGATAACACCACCAATGAATCACTTAGTACCCACCTCAGCTGTAGGAGTCAGGATGATGTTACTGCCCCTATCTCGTGATGGTTTAATGCTGTTCTCAGGGAAAACATGAATGATGTAAGGGTGCTGGAAAAAGAAGCACATTTCTTTTGGACTATGAACATAAAGCAGGCCATTTAGCCCAGCTGTTCCCTGCTAGTGGCTATGCTACTCCTGTGCCTTCCCATCCACTCCCATTTAATCCTGCCTACTATTATCAGCATCACCTTCCATTTCTTTCGCTCTTATCTACCTTTGCCTTAAAGCAACATTGAGGATGGATAACGGTGTGGCTGCACTCCCACCTCACCAGCTGTGTACACAGCAAGAGCATTCACATTTGTGCTACCACTGGACACGGCATGCTTGTTTCTTTTAGTGCTCAGTCTCTTCTTGCTGAATGTTCCCCCAGTGCTTGACTGCTTTGGACGCCCTCTCTGCTTGACAGGCAGCAGCTGGCAATTGCGGAGTCTCACAAGGCTCTGCATTGTGTTTCAAGGGCGGATGGGGAAACAGGTGGCTGTGTGTCCATGTGCACTGCTCTGATGGGTGCAGGAACAGAGCAACTTACAACAGGGACTGGAGCACATGTACTGCCTGCACACAGCCCCAGACAATGGAAAGGATTTTAGTGCAGTGCAGTGGACTGGAGCACATGCAGTGCCCGAGATAATGGAAATGTTTTCAGAGCAACTTACAACAGGGACTGGAGCACATGCAGTGCCCCAGACAATGGAAATGTTTTCAGAACAACTTACCTTGGAGCAATCTCCTCTTTCTGGTAAAAATGAAGCAGACTGAAATCTTCAAAACGACTGAATAATTGCGATAAAATGCCCGACAAAACCTCTCCTCCTTCCACTTTCAGAAACTCGTGCCGAAGGTTGACGCATGCATGAATATCCGAAGGTTGACGCATGCGTGAATACCCATTGGCATTGCATAAAGCGCATGCGCAGAGGCTGACCAGGCCCATTGCCCGAAGATGCACACGTCACGCGATGACGTCATCGGCGCATGCGCTAACCAGTCCTGACAAGCCGGAACGCAGTGCATGCGCAGAGAGCAGGAGACCGTCTGCGCATGTGCGCACCGCGGCACAGCCTGATGACGTCAGTGGCGGCCAGCGTTGTCAGGAATCACTTTGTTTCTGTTATCCTGTCCGTATGTTGTTGGAAAATGTCCTGGCTGATGCACAGACCAAATGGTAACCATCTGAAGCAGTATTTCCTGAATGGCATTCTAAAAGTTGTGAGCAGCTGGGACTTTTTGACTAAGTGGACAGACCAGTGGCATGCTTTGCATCAAGCTTTGAAAAATACTTAGCACCAGTAAACTTAACGTTCAGTTCTTGCAGGGTCTGGATTTTTTGTGGGCATCTCTTATGGGCTAAATTCAGTCATCATGGGTCTCAGCAAATCCTAAGGTTGCCATCTTTCTTCAGCATGCAGGTAATGGAGCTGCACCAATCAGAATGCTGGTGCACTCAGTGGATGTTTCCGTTGCGTTCCATCTCATCCTGCTCCACTTTAAGCTTCTCTTGAATGTGCATGCTGCAATTCCTTGGCACGTCGATAGGAGGAACTGTATCCTCCCTCACGTGCAATATGGCATCACCGTTGAAATCACCAATTGCATTAAAATTGTCTGGGTAAAGTAATTTCAGGTCTCCAACCAAATCAACGCATTCTGTGTTGTAACCTTCTGTACCTGTCGGTGCAGTATTGACCTCATGTGTTGTAATGATTCATAAATCTTGGCATACTGGAAGTCTCGTGACAGCTAGTCCAGTTGTGTCTACAATATAAAACATTTGTGGCAGCCATTCAGAGCTCCCATAGCTGTACTACAAGGTTTTCATCCCAATGCACTTGATCTGAGAACCATTGTCGGCAGTCAGCCTAGCCGTGGTGGGTTGCATCCTCGATTCCCATTTCTTTAAATATATGTCCTTCAGTATACGAAGGGGCAAAATATTTGCACTTGCTCCAGTGTAGATTTTCACTCTGAGCTTATGCTTGCCACTTTTCTGCAGACATATAATTGCGATCACGGTGAATGCCTCAGATTACGTGATAGCATTGATACATTGAACCAAATTAATTATGTGAAATGCTTGTTTGCTGTTTGCACGAGTGCATTCTTCATCCGTGTCCTCCTGGCAATCTGTCTCTCTGCTGACCTGATGTACCTGCTTGGGTTTTTGTTGTGTGTTGACATACCTTTTATTGCATTTGCCATCCTGTCTTGCAGACATTCTTTCGACATGTGATCAGCCACCATTCTTGTATGCAGTTTCTGAGCTTGGCCTTCTGCACTGCCTTGCCCAATGTCCTCACATGCCACAAGCTTTGCACTGGTCCTGGTATGCTGGACAACTGCAAATTGGGTGAGTCAGGCCACATTTGCCACAAGGCTTAGCAGACTTCTGAGCCTTGGTTACCATATCAAATGTCATAGCTGCCCCAATGCTTGTAACTGTTGGTGTCCAGCCATGATGGCTTCAAATTTCCTTCCATTATTAGGTAATGCATCTATGCAGTGCCCTTTCTCCTTTTCTTTCAGGTCTTTTTGAAAGGCCTCTAGTGGGGTAGACGTGACGACTAGCTCTATAACCCATTCCAACAATTCAATATATGTGAAGAAGCATTCCTGAGCTTTGTCTCGGCACCTTGCAACAAACTGGTTAACAAACTCATCTTGCCTTTGCCGGTAGGTCATAAGCTCAAGCCAATGCACTTGAAAATTGTACAGTACCTTGAGTTGATCTTCCAGGAATGTCCATAGCTTGCGAGGGTCATTCTGATCCTCAGCTGACAATCCTGATGTATTGGTTCATTTCAGGCCCTCATTGCCCAGTGCGATCTTGATTTTTACAGCTTGTTTCTCTGGTTCGCTCACTTCTTGATCCAGGAAACACAGGTCCATTCACTGGCAAAACAGTTTGAACACAAACACTATGTCTGATGCTTTCCAATCCATTGTCCGTGTAGAAATGCAGCAAGACCTGGACAATATCTAGGCTTGGGCTGATAAGTGGCAAGTAATATTCATGCCACACAAGTGCCAGGCAATGACCATCTCCAACAAGAGAGAATCTAACCATCTCCCCTTGACATTCAATGGCATTACCATCGCTGAATCCCCCACTATCAACATCCTAGGGGCTACCATTGACCAGAAACTGAACTGGAGTAGCAATATAAATACCGTGGCTACAACAGCGGGTCAAAGGCTAAGAATCCTGCAGCGAGTAATTCACCTCCTGACTCCCCAAAGCCTGTCCACCATCTACAAGGCACAAGTCAGGAGTGTGATGGAATACTCTCCACTTGCCTGGATGGGTGCAGCTCCAACAACACTCAAGAAGCTCGACACCATCCAGGACAAAGCAGCCCGCTTGATTAGCACCCCATCTACAAACATTTACTCCCTCCACCACCGACGCACAGTGGCAGCAGTGTGTACCATCTACAAGATGCATTGCAGCAATGCACCAAGGCTCCTTAGACAGCCCCTTCCAAACCCACAACCTCTATCAACTGGAAGGACAAGGGCAGCAAATGCATGGGAACACCACCACCTGCAAGTTCCCCTCCAAGTCACACACCATCCTGACTTGGAACTATATTGCCGTTCCTTCACTGTTACTGGGTCAAAATCCTGGAACACTCTTCCTGACAGCACTGTGGGTATACCTACCCCACATGGACTGCAGCGGTTCAAGAAGGCAGCTCACCACCACCTACTCAAAGGCAATTAGGGATGGGCAATAAATGCTGGCCTGGCCAGCAACGCCCACATCCCATGAATGAATAGTAAAAAAAAAATGGATACTTGAATGCCATTTTCTTGATGATTTTGCTTTTTTTCAAATATAGGCTTTTTCACAGGTTTTCTTTTTACCAGGTACAGTTTTTTTCACAGGATCATTTTTGTTGTACAGGCTGCTGCCAGCCTTTTACTCTATGCTGGGGACTTCCAGTGATGTTGTTGAGCTCTTCTCGCTCTTTTAGCTTCGGCCTCGCCCACGAACATGTCAGCCCGGGAAAACTGATGCATTAATGGCTGCATTGCTTTCTCTCGTGATTTTGTGATTCACTGCGATCAGTTGAAAACTCCGATCCTGTGGTGATTTGCGTTCTTTTTTGACAGAGTTTCAATACCTCATGTGGTCTTGTCTGCAGTCCCAGCTCTCTGCACTGTTGTAGGGCCTTCTGCCAGCCACAGTCCTGAGGAATTTTCAGTCACTCCAGGTAAGCAATCCGCTGTCACTTTGTTCTCTTTTGCTGTGTTTCAGAAGTTCCAAGACGCTGTCACTCGACTATACTTGGTGTTCTTCAGAAAAATCCCAAACTCGGCCACCATATTATATTATTTGTTCCTTTAGTACATGAATTATTATGAGATTCACAGGAATACAAACAATTTACGAAGAACATGTGAGTCTTCATTGTAACTTAAACTGGAACATATATACACACAACTAATACAGGAGTGCACCTACACACACCTTACTCTATCAGTCTACACCCACAGCTTTCTGGTCATGTGTGATGCAACATCACTTCCTTCAGTGACTCTCACTCACAATCTCTTAAAGTGATCCCACAACAGTAACCTGGTAGAAGTGTTTAAGATTATGATAGGGTTTGATAGGGTTGACGTAAAAAAGATTTTTCTCCTTATGCAGGAGACAAAACTAGGGGCCATAAACATATGATAGTCACTAATCAATCTAAGAGGGAATTCAGAAGTTTCTCTATTCAGAGAGTGGTAAAAATGTGGAACGCTACCACAAGGAGTAGTTGACACAAGGAGAATTGCATAGTGACATTTAAGGAGATGCTAGATAAACACATGAACGAGAAAGGAATAGAAGGAAATGATAATAGATTTTGATGAAATAGGAGCATAAACACCAGCATGAACCATTTGGGCTGAATGAGCCATATAATTCTATGTAGTTTAGTTTTAGTTTATGTTTAGAGATACAGCACTGAAACAGGCCCTTCGGCCCACCGAGTCTGTGCCGACCATCAACCACCCATCTATACTAATCCTACACTAATCCCATATTCCTACCACATCCCCACCTGTCCCTATATTTCCCTACCACCTACCTATACTAGGGGCAATTTATAATGGCCAATTAACCTAGCAACCTGCAAGTCTTTGGCATGTGGGAGGAAACCGGAGCACCCGGAGGAAACCCACGCAGACACAGGGAGAACTTGCAAACTCCACACAGGCAGTACCCAGAATAGAACCCGGGTCGCTGGAGCTGTGAGGCTGCGGTGCTAACCACTGCGCCACTGTGCCGCCCCAAATGTAACTCTATAATGATGATAATGATGCTGACAACATCCTGCCCTTGTATCTGTAGTACCCCTTTCTCCTCTCCCTTTATGAATCCATGTTCATTACCTCCTTATCTATCCCTCACACCAGCTGACAGACTTGGACCTGGAGGATTTTAATAGTGGGGTTGAGGATATTATATTGGATGACTCACAGAATATGAAGCCAGAAAAATAGAGAGTGAATGAAAACTGTGTTATTCTACATTGAAGAGAACTTTCCTTGGCTGATGAGGCAGCGGGATCATATCTTATGGGTCCCGCTATGAAAAGAAGGATGTCAGATGAACATTACAACTTGGTGCACACACTGAGGACACTCTACCAAAATGTGTGACAACTGACAACTGACAATTTCCAGTTGATAGCATTCTTCATTTGGTCCACACATTTCATATGAAACAAGCATTTTTCTTATTGCAGACATGAAAGGAGCATGTGGCAGCTTCATTCCAGTCTGTGACCATCCTCTCCCCCACAGCAGCTTCCCATGACAAGTCAGTGTTTCTTCAACATTAGAAGCCCAGACTATGACCTTGGACATTGCACTTTGATTTGGCTTTGTTGCTCAAAGAGATCACATTTGATAGAGGTCACATGGAATTTTGTTAATGATGATATCATAGAATCATAGAATGGTTACAGCACAGAAGGAGGCAATTTGACCCATCTTGTTCGTGTCGGCTCTCTGCAAGAGCAACTGAGTTAGTCCCACTCCCCTGCCTTTTCCCGTAGCCCTGCAAATTTTTTTCTCTTCCAGTAATTATTCAATTCCCTTTTGAAATCCCCAATTGAATCTGCCTCCACTACACTCTCAGGAGGTCAGAAAGACAGATATTATGTATGGAGCCAGAGGACATTGATAGGGTGTTGAACGAATACTTCACATCTGTCTTCACCCAAGAGAATGAGGATGACGATATGGAACTCAGACAGAGAGACTGTGAGGTTCTTGAGCAAATTGTCAAAGGGAGTGGCAAGGTATTGGAGGTTTTGGCAGGCTTAAAAGTAGACAAATCTCCAGGTCCGGACGATTTGTGCCCCAAGATGCTGTGGGAGGTGAGGGTGGAGATTGCAGGGGCTCTGACCCAAATTTTTAATTCCTCTCTGGCCACGGGGGAGGTGCCAGAGGACTGGAAAACAGCTAATATGGTCCCACTATTTAAGAGAGGTTGTAGAGATAAGCCAGGGAACTACAGACCAGTGAGTCTCACGTCAGTGGTAGGGAAACTATTGGAGAAAATTCTGAAGGAGAGAATCTATCTCCACTTGGACAGGCAAAATTTGATTAGGAATAGTCAGCATGGCTTTGTCAGAGGGAGGTCATGCCTAACAAATTTGATTTAATTTTTTGAGCATGTGACCAGGTGTGTAGATGAGGGTAGTGCAGTTGATGTAGTTTACATGGATTTTAGCAAAGCCTTTGACAAGGTCCCACATGGGAGACTTATCAAGAAAGCAAATGCACATGGGATACAGGGTAACTTGATAAGGTGGATTCAAAATTGGCTTAGCTGTAGGAGACAGAGAGTGATGACAGACGGCTGTTTTAGTGACTGGAAGCCAGTGTCCAGTGGTGTACCACAGGGATCTGTGCTGGGTCCCCTATTGTTTGTCATTTATATTAACGACATAGATGACTATGTGGGGGGTAGGATCAGTAAGTTCGCGAATGACACAAAGATTGGCTGAGTGGTTAACAGTGAGGTTGCATGTCTTGGGTTACAGGAAGATATAGATGGGACGGTCAAATGGGCAGAAAAGTGGCAGATGGAATTTAACCCTGAAAAGTGTGAGGTGATACACTTTGGAAGGAGTAATGTGACATGGAAGTATTCAATGAATGGCCTGACACTGGGAAGTTCCGAGGAACAAAGGGACCTTGGCGTGTTTGTCCATAGATCTCTGAAGACAGAAGGGCAGGTTAATAGGGTGGTGAAAAAGGCATATGGGACACTTGCCTTTATCAATTGAGGCATAGATTACAAAAGCAGGGAGGTCATGTTGGAGTTGTATAGAACTTTGGTAAGGCCACAGCTGGAGTACTGTGCCACATTATAGGAAGGATGTGATTGCACTGGAGGGGGTGCAGAGGCGATTCACCAGGATGTTGCTTGGGATGGAACATTCAAGCTATGAAGAGAGGTTGGATAGGCTTGGGTTGTTTTTGCTGGAGCAGAGAAGACTGAGGGGTGACCTGATCGAGGTGCACAAGATTATGAGGGCCATGGACAGGGTGGATAGGGAACAGATGTTCCCCTTAGTTGAAGGTTCAGTTAGGAGGGGACACAAGTTTAAGGTGAAGGGCAGGAGCTTTAAGGGGGATTTGAGGAAGAATTTTTTTACCCAGAGGGTGGTGACGGTCTGGAATGCACTCCCTGGGAGGGTGGTAAAGGCTTTAAAAAGTACCTGGATGAGCACTTGGCACGTCATAACATACAAGGCTATGGGCCAAGTGCTGGCAAATGGGATTAGGTAGACAGGTCAGGTGTCTTTAATGCATCGGTGCAGACTCGATGGGCCGAAGGGCCTCTTCTGCACTGTATTATTCTGTGATTCTGTGATGGCGCCATTGAAGTTGGCAGAAGTCTGTTGTGATGAAAAGTATTGGCACCAATTTAATTTGAGGAGAATTAAATGACTTCCTCTGAATGTCCCTGGCAATCAACATGGCAGAATCCTTTAAATACAGGTATTCATGACAGTGAGTTTTAGACTTCTCAGTACCTGAGCCCATCTCCTCCTGCTTTTCCATATGCAGTTCTGTCTGAATTGTGCAGTTGCGAAAGATGCAGTAAACAATTAGGAACGTATAGCATAGCCTCTCCTGATCTAACAAGGCAGAGTAAAATGTGCCTTCAGAAACTCTATAATCCTATCAATGACTAGTCTGGTGGGTGTGTAAGCCTCATTGTAGCGATATTCTCTCAGTGAATTTGGAAATGGAGGGGGAGAGGATCAAGAATCATGGAAGGAAGAGGTAAGCTTGCTGCAATCCTGACACTTGCATTTCTTTCCTGAATAGAGCTAGAGTTTCTTATGAGAAAGGCAATGAGACAACTTCCTTAAAATTTTGCATTAACATATAGGATTTGTTGTAGTTGGTCACTGGCAATTTGAAGATTGAACGAGCAAAATTCCTTTCTTTCAGGAAATTCAATGGGACCATAGGAGGAGCATACAGTGCAATGTGGGCACAATCTATTTGCTGCAGTCTGGGGGATCTGGCAAATGTGGAACAGAAAAATCCTTTAATGCTGCTTCTTAGAAATCCTCCCAAAATGGATGAATTACAATGGAATTCTGCAGATGGTATCGGCAACTTGATGTATGCAGCTCAGACAACTCCATGTTATATAAGTTTTTTGTTACAGCTTGAAGGTACCTGTGACACAGCAATTGTGAGCTGAGCTGACATTTTCTGACATCCACATCCAGAATTGTTCCATAACTTGATCAGGACTGCAGGCCATCATATAAAAGGTGACATAGCTCACCCAGAGCTTCCTTAGTGAGACAAAGTCACCAAAAGGCAGAGCCCCTCACACAAACTCTCGTATGATCTGCGAGACCTGTACACTTGTTGAGAGGGATAATAGCGGGTTGGCCTCATTCAACTTTGATGCTTTCTCATTGTTCTTTGATCCTTTCTCTCTGCCTCCTCTTTTAAGGTAGTAAACAGGTAAATCCCCATAGTGGCAGCCTTGCTGCTCTGTGGTATCACCTACTGTGGTTGGGGTTGGAAATGTGCTGGTGACAAGACAACTCCTGAGAAAGAAGGAGAAAGAAAGAAAGGAAGGAAACATTTACGTAGTTCTTTTCATGACCTCAGGTCCTCCCAAAGTGATTTATAGCTAATGAAGTACTTTTGAAGTGTAGTTACTATTGTAATGTAGGAAACACAGCAAGGTCCCACTAAAAAAAAAAATGATATTGACCAGATAATCTGTTTTAGTGATGCTGGTTGAGTGCTAAATATTGCCAGGACACTGGAGAGAACTCCCCCGCTCTTCTTCAAGAAGGCTGAACCTCATTTATATGTGGCTAACTAAGCTTGACATAATTCATGCCTAATGGGCATAATTGTCAGGCAGTTTTACTCCTTGTTCCATGCATATGTAAGCTGGTGAGGGTACGAGAGTAACAAATGGCATCTCCCATCCAGACTGGAAACAAAGCAGGAAATAAAAATGGGCAAAATATTGATGGAAATTGGAGACTGCTAAAAAAAAACCCACTCTGCAAATTTGTTGTACTGCCATTATACTCCTGACTCACTAATACAAAAGAATATTTTTGAAGCCATTTTACACTAACAATGATGATCTTGTGGTTTCATACTCCTATAATATAGCACTTTTAAACAGCTACTAAGTTTTCTAAGCATTCTTTTAAAACAGTAGTTTTTACAATTTAAATCGCTTACTCTGTAACTTATTTCTAAATTAAAATTTTTTATATAATGCCAGAAGATATGAATAATTGCTGTGCATTTGGTGCTTTTAAAATATTAAAACAATTCAACTCACAGCCACCCTTTACACAAATGATCCAAAGTCAATAATTTATCTTAGAGCTGAAGTAATCAGGTCAGGGTTTAAGAAAAACTGAAAAATTTGATTTAAAAATTATAATATTTGCCTAACATCCCTGAATTAGATAGGTGAAAAATATTGATTCTGAATTAGGAGGAATAACGCTGAGATCTAGCATGCCCCACAATGAGAACAAAAAATCTGATAACTCAGAATTAACTGCTGTTGCTGCACATGCATCTGTGAGTACCACTACCCAATTACACACAAAAACCTGTAGAGTCATTCGAGAAAATTGTGCATCCACACTGTAGTTATGATTTATCTGCTAGTGATGACTCTTGTTGGGATGCCAAGGGTTGCACGTGCACTTTATCATCAATACCTTGTGGTGTGGATAGAAAAGTAGTTGAGGGAAGGGAATGGAAATAGAGGGCAGAATTTTAACTACCAAGGGGAGGCGGGCTCGGGTGTGGGCGGGGGATTAAATCCACAAAAAGTGGCATCTGGTTGGGGACCCAACATGATCCTGCCCACTTCTGGGTTTGAACCGGGCAGACTTGCAGGCAAGTGGGGAATCCCTGTGCAGTTGCCAGGTAAGTCATTACAATATGTAAACAGGCATCGAACTTTGAATTTAACCCAGTATTCTGGCTTTAACAGACAGCAAACCTATTTTCTAACTCTGCTTCTCTTTCCACAGATGCTGCCAGACCTGCTGAGTGATTCCAGCATTTCTTGTTTTTGTTTCAGATTTCCAGCATCCGCAGTATTTTGCTTTTATTTAACCTATTTTCTAAGCTGTGCAGAAGTCACCAGGGTCAACCAGGTGAGAGCACAGCCAGAAGTGCTACTTCAGTGAAGCTGATACATTGGGAAGCCTTCAAACTGTGAAACTGAAGAGCTCCAGCCATGCCTGGGTGATAGGCTGCTGCTCACAGCACTTTTTCTGAGAGTGTGATCTTACTGTTTGACAGGTGATTTCCAACTTCCTGGAAGTCCGTTCACCTGTCTTGGAATTCACTCACCTTGAGCTGTATTTCCCTGTTGTCAGCCTTCACCTCAACATGGGAGCAGCTTAAGCAGCTCTACCTTTGGCTTCTGATGAGGAACAAAAGGAGCAGTGACACCATCAGTGCCAGGAGAAACATCAGCACCAGTTGCCTTCTCCTCAGCCACATGCCACTCCACAGGATGGAGAGGATGAACACAGAGATCCAGTTCGAAAAATGGGAGACGCCCATCAGAGGGTCTACAGGCAGAAGATCAGCACTCTAGACATGTCTGAGCACCAAAATTGCAGGCCTGAGGAGGCTCAGGTTTTCATGGCAGGTTACTGCTGACATCTGCAGCCTCCTGGAACAAGAACTCCTTCCCAGTGGACATAAGATGATAACAAATAGGAGCAGGAGCAAACCATTTGGCTCTTCGAGCCTGCTCCGCCAACAAATATCATGGCTGATCTTCTACCTCAAATCCAACTTCCCACACTAACCCATATCCCTTAATTGCCTTAGTACCAGGAGGGGACACATTGCCAGTGGCCATCAAGCTGGCTATCACTGAGGGCCCTCCTCCCCCGGTTCCTTGCTCTGCCTGGAGTTGTGCACTCTCTTCTGCAAGGAAAGAAAACAAGAGGGGTGTGTGTGAGAAATGGATTGAGTGGAGACGAGGGAAAGGCAGCATTTGTGGAGGAACATAGGAGCAGGAGCAGCCCATTTAGCCTGTCAAGCCTGCTACACCATTCAATTAGATCATGGCTGATCATCAACCATAACACCACTTTCCCCCGCTATCCCCATATCCCTTGATGTTATTAGTATCCAGATATCCATCAATTTTTGTCCTGAACATGCTCAATGATTGAGCTTCCACAGCCTTCTGGGGTAGAAAATTCCAAAGACTCACCACCCGCCGAGTGAAGAAGTTCCTCCTCATCTCAGTCTTAAATGGCCTACCCCTTATTCTGAGTGTGACTGTGAGGCATGAGTATGAGTTGGCACAAAGGTGAGAGTGAGTGTGAGTGTTGGCTGCTCAGATGGGGATGTGAGGGGGTGCCGGCAGATAGAGGAATAAGTGGAGCTGCAAGTTGTCTTTGAGGAATGCTGTACAGGAGAATGCTGGGAAGTCAGAGTGTGGGGCTTGGCACCTGAAAAATTTATGCCATTCACCTCTCATGCCCTCATGAGATCCTTGAACCTATTGGTGCACTGTATCCAGATTGGAGGGACCACACTTCTGCTGCTCACTTACTCACCACTTCCATCCATGCCTGCTTGGTTGGAGAGGCTGGACTCCTCCTTCCATCCTTGGGAAGGATCACATCCCTCAGATCCCGCAGCAGGATGTCCAGGTAAGAGCCCAAGAACTGGAGGATCGCCTTCCCATTCCTATGGTTGCTGAAGCCGCAGGAATCAATGTACAGTTCAGCCATTCTGACCCCTGCCAGGGTCCCTTTAACTAGAAATTCTTCCTTTGACAGATTCAGCGTGTAATTCTGCCCACCCTCCCTGATTGGCTGGGAAACCTGGAAGTGGGATGCTAATACTGTGGTTCAGTTAAAGAGCCACAGCAAAGCCTGTTGCAATTGCAAACAGGTTCCTGACCCACTACCAGCCACCCCACTGCATGCTGGTGTGCTTTGTTGAGATTCTGTCAAGAGAGTTAGGTAAAAAGTATGTTCCCAGATTTATGGGCAGTAGTAAATGGCACCTACCAGGAATCAGTGCTGAGGTTCCAACGTTTCATTTGGCAGTGGTAGCGCAGTGACCTGTTCTATCAAGCACTGAGCTATGCTTTGTGAGCTGTGTATTGTGTGGCATCATGCAGCTGGGAAGCACCTGTGCAGCTGAGGGTCAGCACACCAGCTGCGCACTAGCCTCATTAAGACCTTGGAAATGATTTAAATTAACTGCTGATCTCTTACCATGCTCACAGTGGCTAAACAGTACTTCATTAGCTCAGGGCTCATATAACATGGAGCTTGGCTGGTAGATTCATGTAACCATGCTGCACTCTCTTTCTTAAAGGGGATACTGCTTCATAATTGTTGCAAACTGACCCAATTATTTGTCTCCTTATTTGCTGTTTCATTTCACCACTGCAGATATTGCATCCTATCTTATCTTCCATCTGTGTTTGTTTGTCAAGGAACTTTAATTGGCTGGAGTGTCAGTAGCACCTATAAGTATCCCATTGACATATCATTCTAGCTGAAGATCTGGAGGAGGATCAAAGAAACAAGGTAGGTGCATTGACACCCTAGGTGCTCAAGATGGAACTGCCCTAACACTGCCATCTGTGTAACAAGGCACACAGCACTCCTACCTTCCTATGTTTGAGGGGATCTGAATATGGAGATTACAATTCACAAGGGAGGTCACACAAAAAAAACTACCTTCTTCCATAGCTGGACTTTGAAACATTTTCAGAACAGAAATAGCTCATTCAGCGACTGTCAAGATGACTTTTTCCTTAAACGTTTTGCCAGTGGTTCTTTCAAATCTGTCAAATATACCCCTACCTCAGCCCTTCATTGGTGCATTTGTCACCTCCAGACTTGATCATTCCAATATTCTCCTGGATGGCCTCCTATCCTCTATCATCCACGAATTTCAGCTCATCTAAAGCTTTACTGCCCAGATCCTAGCAAGCACCAATTACACCTATCCTCACTGACATAAATTGCTTGTCTTTCCCAATGCCTCAAATTTTAAATACTCATCCTTTACAGCCAACCCTCCCTATCTCTGTAACCTCCTCCAGTCCCAGAACTCACCCTACCACTAACCACAACCACCACCCCCAAACCCTGCCAAGGTCTGTACTGTAAAATGGGCATCAAAGCATCCAATAGGCAGCCAACATGTGCGCACACATTCCATGCCGGAGGTCCACCACCGGCCATAATGGCAAAGGTAGAAAATGAGGTGCCCAGGGTCTGCAGCTGAAACAATTGTTAGGCCCTTTGAATATACAAGTAGGGGCCAAACGCTTATTTGAGGCCCCCTTTTCAAAATTGCTTTGCCCTGAATGCAGCCAATGCTAGGCCATCTGCGTTCAGGAAAATGTGGTCTAAATGCGGCCTCACCAGTGGTCCTTAAAGGGATCCACTGCAGTATCAAGACTGTTCAGCACCCACTCAGCCCCTTCACACAGGCCTGCCAGGGTTAACCAATTTCTAGGCCTATAATAATTTTAATCACTATCGAATATGTCGTTGAGGGATACAGTTCAATCTATTTCTTTTAGAAGAAAGGGAGGAGGCTTACAAATGACATCAAGCCTTTCTAGCTGTTTACACATTCATCTATTTCTGCCAGACGTGAAAAAGAAGCAAAGAATGGCATTAATCGTTTTGCAGTCAAAGTCCCTGGAGTACGATAATGGTTCATTTTGAAGTTCTGTTTAATCTGACAGGAAATAAAACAACAGAACCAACTAATTTAAAAATCGACAAAAACAAAATGGAAAAATGGATTCAGAAATCACACTAAATTTTATGGGCAGGTGCCTTGGTAATAATCTTCACCCAGTCTTCAAATTTAATCTGGCCAACTTTTTTTTTAAATGGTAATGTCAATTTTAATTAAAAAATGATAGAAGCAAAATATGAGAGAAATATCGTCACAAATGTTCACCAATTTCTATAGTTTTATGTAAAGGATGCATTTCTCTTTAAAGATGATTTGCATCTTTTATCAAAGAAAAGTTAATTTTGTTTCAGTTCCTTCAGTAAAAGGAATTGCAAACAATGTTACTCAGGCATGGCTTTTCAAAGTCATAAGCAAATTCTCTAGAGGATAAGCTTCATTTAAAAATGGCGGCTGATCTCCTTAAAAGTAGGATAGAATTTAAAATTCCAACACATTTACTCATCCTTTGACAGGAAATACAATGGGCATTTCATTATTTCCATGCATATGTATTTAAGATTTAGTCAGCAATATTTATCACCTTTCATAACAGGACAGTTAATAGTTATGACATTTTGTTTTTAGCTTAGTTAATTAGTAACTGCGAATAATTTTTGGAATCATTTTTATTTGCAATAAAAACCATGGCAGTAAAATTTAACTTCGCAGGGGTGTAAAGCAGGTGTTATCGGATCATTATGCACCCCTTTTTCTTGGAAATGTGCCCATCCATCCCATTTATAAAATGTGGTAAATAAAAGTTAAACATTTGCAGGGGTCCAGGCCAAGTCAGAGCCTTTATCCCCAGGTGGTTCTGACATCTGACTGGCAGCAGGCCAGTATTGCAGTTTTCACTCAGCATAAAGGCTGCCCAATGTTGCACCAGGATGGGGCAAGAAAAGTCCTTGTCTGGAAACCCTGACATGGCTATGCCTGGTGTAATGCTGGTGTTCTTGTTTGGGGCAGGTTACCTCCCATAAAAAAGACTGCAGAAACTGGCAGGGAAAATTGGATGCAGCATTTACATGCCCAGACTAATTTCTGTTGGAATTAACAGTGGAATTGAACATGCCTGTCCATATTTGTGTGGCCAGATACAAATGCAGGCTAATGATGGGAATAATGCCAACTGCCTCTCCTCCCTCTCTTCCTTTAAAACCATCTTAAAAACTCACCTCTATGACCAAGCTTTTGGTCACCCCTTCTATAATTTCCTTCTTTAGTTTGGTATCAGTCAAGGACCTTGGGGTGTTTTTCTGTGTTAGAGGTTCCATACAAATGCAAATTGTTCCTGTTGTTGCAGCAGTAAAGTAAGAAATCAACTTGCAAAAATTGCAGCCTTTAAACTGAAGTGATAACTATAACACATTACCACTTCACCTTGAATGCCAATAACTTGGATTAACCCCTTTTATCTTTTCAATCTTGTTCTCAGTTTCTTTGACTGGTGCTTTTATTTTTTTTCTCCCAGTAATAGAACTTAATACTTGATGAATATTGCTGCAGTTGTGTGCTATCAGGAAGAACACTAAGGAGATTTATCAAAATGTAACAAATCAAAATAATCCAAACAGCAGAAATGAAAGATAAAGGACAGAAGCTGAGGTGGTGGGGGAGGGGCAAATATACCAGCACCGGCCAGCGTGTCAGTTTCGAGACAATGTTCCTCGTGCAGGCAATGTTCACTAGGGCGGGGATGAGGAGGGCAGGACAGTGATCCCACCCACCTCCCAATCAAATCACTTAAGCAGCTTGTTAAGAGCTTGTGTTATGGTCAAGTGAGGAGGGGGGTCAAAGGGCTTCCTCTTTTCCCTCTCCTTGTTTGACCACAACTGGTTTAATTCTTTCTTAAAGTAAATATGCTGGCCAATTAAATAGGTTTTTGATGACTTACTTTCTATGATCATAACAAGAAACAATTGGACAGGTTTTCTTGAGCTTAACAAAGAAAGTGGTTAACTTTATTGTACCTAAACCAAATTAATGAAAATAAATAACTACGCACCAACTTTCACTCACACAAACAAATAGGTTACAGAGTGGGGAAAGGTAGATTGGTTGAGTTAGAGGCCATAGAAAAAAGGGGTATACAGTCTATGGCGTTTGATGATTTGGCTGACTTCTACCTGAATTTGGTGGTCCTGAGGCTTTTGATTTGAAGAGGTAGATAACTGGTTTGGTGGTTCTCTTGGAGACAGCGATGCGGATGATTTCCTCCAATGGCGTTTCTGATTGTAGCCAGAGAATGCAGAGGTGGTCAGTCAACAAGCAAGATTTGCAGCTTGTCAGCTGAAATGGAGGGAGAGAGACCCCCATTTAGGTCTGCACATTTAGTCAGAGTCCAGATCCTTCTCCTGTGCTGCAGAGAAAACATCAGCTTAGAAACCACAGATGGGGAGGGACTTGTCACATGACAGTCAGTGATTCAAACATAGCAGTTAGCAGTATTTCTTCTTCTTCTTGCTAAAAAGAACAAGCAGTTCCCTTAAACTTCCTGGATCTTGGTTCTTGCTGGGATATGAGCAGACATTTCAACTCCACCTCAAACGCCTTGCAAAGTCGGATACAGTGTTGCAAATTAGATGGTCATCTTAAGCTGCTAGCAAAGTCATTGTTTTTTATCTGTTTTTTAAAAATATATAAATTCAGATCTCTCCACTCAGTGGATTAAAGAAAATTATTCAACAAAGTAAGTTGGCATGACAGTTGGTTAGAGCTGGAGGTTGGAATTTTGACAGTCACAATTTAAACGTGCTGTCTGTTGCTGACCGGCAGAAGGGAGGTGGGTACAGAGCGGGAAGCCAGTCATGGCTGCCCCAGGGAGTTACACCAGCCCCATAAGAGGGTCAGCGGTGCAGAAGGGGGCTCCCTTGGAAAGAAGGTGCCCTTGATGGTGCTCAGGTGGCAGGGAGTGTGGGCACTCAGCACCTAGGCATTGAACTGGGTCATCACCACCCTGGCATTGTGCAAGCAGGGGGCAAGGCTGCCATTCACAATTGGGCAGCCACCTGTCCAAAAGAAAGACTGCAGCTGGCAATGGGGCATGACTGTCAGATTTTTGCCCCATGGCGATGAAGGGAAACATCTGCCACAGGAAGGCTGGAATCCTGAGCAGCAAGGGGGCACAAGAGATGGGAGGAAAGAGGGACAGGAAGAACTTGCAGGCCAAACCCTCAGCATAGGATCTACCACCACAGACGGAGCTACCTGGAGATGACCAAGAATCAGTGCCACAGGACACCGACTCTCCAGGCAGACATCATTGACATCTGTGATCTTGCCACCGAGGACCTCGCCGCACTGGTCACCATGTCCTGCCAAATGCCATCAAAGTCACTGTAACTTCTTAATCCAATGTGGATACTGAAGGTAGTTATGTATTGACTGGATTCATCTAACTCAAATTGGTGATATCCAGTAAACAAGTCTAGGGTACTAAAGATTGTTGACCCGTTCAGGTCTTCAATTATCTCACCTAGCATTGGCATTGGGCGCTTTTCTCGTTTTATCGCTTTGTGGGCCTATCTCATGCCCATGCAAATTCGTATTTGTCCTGTGGGTGTTTTTTTTTTATTCATTCAGGGGATGTAAGCATTGCTGGCTAGGCCAGCATTTATTGCCCATCCCTAATTGCCCTTGAGAAGGTGGTGGTGAGCTGCCTTCTTGAACTGCTGCAGTCCATGTGGCGTAGGTACACCCACAGTGCTGTTAGGAAGGGAGTTCCAGGATTTTGACCCAGCGACAGTGAAGGAATGGTGACTTTGTACCAAGTCAGGATGGTGTGTGACTTGGAGGGGAACTTGCAGGTGGTGGTGTTCCCATGCATCTGTTGTCCTTGTCCTTCTAGGTGGTTGTGGTCACGGGTTTGGAAGGTGCTGTCTAAGGAGCCTTGGTGCATTGCTGGGGACTACAGCAATTGAGCTCATCCACAGTGCTGGCCCTTCTGTCTTTTCAATGATGTCCAACTTCTTCAGTCTGTCCAATTCTTTCTCTACGTCTTTTCTGGTATGGAATGGAATCCTGCTGCGTTTCTGTCATTTGGGTTGAACTAACTCATTTATGTGGAGTTTGATTTTCTTGATTTTTACTTTGTTGATGCCTTTGAATAATTGTGGATATTTCTTCAAGATGTCTTCTTTCATCAGGTAGTTCTGTCCTCTGACGATGTTGATCGTAATCAGCTTCAATTGGCTTCCAGCTTCAAAACTTAGCAGATTTCCCTTGCTTGAGTCAACAACATGGAACTCAGTCTGACATGTGGAGCCATGGGAGGATTTGAGTGTAACATGAATCATCCCTATGAGCAGGAGAGGGGTATCTGATCCGTAGGAGAAGATTTTAGATATTGGCTTGTTCAATGTCAGTTTCTGTTTTCTCTAACTCGTGGATTCGGTCAGTGATCCTGACCTGGCCTCAGGGGATTCTTGTCTTATGATATCTGCCTCTTGTCCTAAGACTTCTGCTTGTTTTTTGCTGGCTTCCTGCGTTCTGCCAATATTGAGTAACCGGAGCTTGCCTTCTTAGTCTTGGTGGTTGGCAGGTCAAAATGATCTGGGAGATGATTTCTTTGTCCACATCTGTGAAGTTGCAATTCTGGCTCAGACTTCTCAGTCTCGGCACGTAGTGGTCAAGGGTCTCTCATTTGTCTTGTTTTGCTTGTCTGAAGGCATAAATTTCGTATTGAGGATTTATCCTCAGTTGAAAATATCTTGTTCGAGCATTCTTTGCTGCGTCATAATCATCATCGGTTTCAGTATCTGAGTGTATCGAAGATATTGTGCTCGGGACTTGAGTGAGGTTTAGCTGAGTTTAGTATAAAGGTATGAGGCGAAGATAGTGAGACAAAGACTTCAGCAGTTTAACATAAAGGCTTCTCCTTTCATTCTGTCTTAGTTTCACTTTCCCTTTGATAGCATGTGTTCCACAGCAGACTGTAGAGTACACAATATACAATGCAATTACAAAACACTACATTCCACCCTTCTTAGAAAATGAGAAACTTAGCATGTTTCAATGGTTTGTTTCCAAAACTGTAAACAATAAACTCAAACATAAATAGTTCATTTGGTAACATAGTCACTCAAGAGGTGGTGGGCATTTTCTCTCATGAGTAGGATATTGCCTGACATTAAGTGTAATCTCATTTGGCTCATGTTCTTCATCTGAGGTGTCGATGTCAGAATCAGATTCAATGCTTACGAGTGGTGTATTCAGTGCTTTGAAGAATGTTGCGTTTCTTGTGATGATTTCTGAACTGAGCTTAGCAGTGATCATTAATCCTTTTGGTCACAACAAATGGTTGGATGTCATAAGGGGTCGTTTGCTTTCCAATATGAACATCATTTTTCACAATTTTATCTCCTGGGTAGCTCAGATAGAAACATAGGATGTGCAAAAATGAGTGTAGCTGGAAGTTTTCCAATAGTCGAGTAAGGAGTTGCTCTGTAATTATGAAGAAAGTGATATAACTCTTGCTTCCATGACTTGTTCTCAGCTGTAGCTATACTTATCACTTTTTTCAAGGTTTGCATAAATCTCTCGACTTCACCATTAGCTCTTAGCCAATCATGTGTTATTTTCCTTTGAGTGAACCGTAGCTGGTTTGCGAATTTGCTGATCTCCTCACTGTTGAATGGGAGTCCATTGTCACTTCTTACCATTTGAAGGATTCCAAACAAGGTGAAGATCTGGTCAAGTTTTGGGATAACTGCTTTCGTTGAAGTTGACAAAACTAATTCCACAATTGGGAATCTGCTGTAGTCGTCAGTGACAACAAGTAGGTGTTCACCTGTGGGCAAATCTGTGAAATCAATGCTGACTTCAATCCATGGTCCTGGAGGTAGTTCAGACAACTTGAGAGGATCTTGAGGATTTGACATTGTGGTTGCTTGACATGGCAAACTCTGATTGATTTTGTGCTCTACCATGTGGTCAATTCCTGGGAATTATACCTTTCCCCTACAGAGTTGTTTGGTTTTGACTATTCCCTGGTGTGCTTCATGTGCTATATCGACAACACATTCCCTCAATGAATGTGGAATGACAATGTAGTTGTTGAGATATGCAAGATCGGTGAGCTCATTTCACACATTGTGAAGATCTTGTACTATGCGAACAATTTCGTTGGTAGACGTTCTCTTGATCACGTCTTTCCAGTTTCATAATTCCATAGCCTCGATTCATAATCACAAAGCTTCATCTTGTTTTGTTGCTGCTTTGATGTCAGCTGGTTTTAGCAACTTTGGCACTGCATTTAGGCTTCTGTAAGTAAGATGTTGCTCAGCCACCTTTTACTCACGACGAGTTGGACTGATTGTCAGCAATGGATGTCGCGAAAAGTAGTCCACTGGGTCGAACTTTCCTGGCTGATACTCAACATGGAACTCATACCCTTGCAGTTTGAGTCGCCAATGTTCTATTTGAGTGGGTGGTTTGCGATGTGGATTGTTGAACAAGCTCATTAGTGGTCTATGATTGGTTATTACTTTAAACTCGCTTCCATATAGATAGAGATGAAAGTGTAAGATACCCTGTGTGATTGAGCGTACTTCTTTCTCTGTTTGCAAATATCATTGCTCTGCAGGCATCAACGATCTGCTTGCCATTGCAATGATGTCTTGTCTTTCTGCACAAGAACTGTGGCTTGCATCCACAACTAGCTGGGTGGTTTTCTAAGGGTCAAATTGGCATTTGTGCAGCTTGCCGACAAATGTCGTTTGATCTGGTGTATCACCTGTTTGTGAGATTTAGTCCATTCCAAATTGGTGGTTTCTTTTGTCAGATCGCTTTGGGGGGGGCAGATAGCGTAGCAAGGTCAGGAATGAAATGACTACAGTACATGACAAGTCCGAGCAGACTCCAGACTTCTTGCACATTTGTAGGATCTGCAGCATTTGCAATGGCTTCATCGTTCCATGGATCTGGTGATACTCCTTCACCACTGAACACATGAAATGAAGAATTCAATTCTGCTTTCATTAAACAAGCACTTGTCTTTGTTCAGGGTGAGGTTAAATTCATTAAGATGTTGTAAGCATGCATGTAGGAGTGTCTCGTGTCCCTTTTCAGTGTGACCATTGAGATGAGAATGTCATCACTGATATTCAGCGTGCCTTCAAGTCCTTGAATTGCAGATTGAGATCAAATGCTGAAACACCTCAGCTGCTCAGCAGACTCCAAAGTTCAGCCTCTTGTAGCGGAAAAGTCTGATATGAGTAGAGAATACAGTAAGATATGTTGATTCTTCTGCAAGCTCGATTTGATTGTATCCTCCATTAAGGTCAAGTTTAGCAAAGTGTTTAGCGCCATTCACTTCCTCAAGGATGTCATTGATTGTCACGGTCAACTGTCTTTCTCATTTGTATGGCTTGGTTTGGTGATCACATATCATTGGATAAGTCACAGCTCTGTTATGAGAAAGCTGTTGTTGCTTTGTAGGTGGTTTCCTAGCATGTGAGGGGTGAATAGTGTTCACAGGAGTTGAACTTGGAGTGTGGTAGTTACCATTAGCCTTAACTTCAGTAGCTCTGGACTCTGACAATGACAGTGATCTTGCAAATTCCAACTGCTCTGACAGCTTTCTGTCTTTCGAGTGCTTTACAGCATAGTTGACCAGAGAGACAGCATTCGATGATTTTTGTTTTGTTTTCCCGTTGGACATGTTCAGCATCACCAAAGTCACATTTGATTGCTAGTTGCCTTAAACACATGCTATATTAGTCAATTGTCTTGTTTGCTTCTTGCTTAGTGAGTCTCAAGCCAATGGTTTCATATGTGGTGCTTCACTTGGGCGTGAAGTAGGTCATTAGTGCATTTTTTGCTGAGTCGGAGTCATATTGCTCAGGCATAAGTTTCTCAAAGATATCCTCAAATTCTTCATCTTCATAGTGTAGAACTAAGGCCTTTTTCCTTGTGTTATCTGTGATTGCAAAACCTGCCATCGCGCCTTCGAAACGTGCAGCCACTTTCGCCAATGTGGGGATACAGATGATTGCTCTGAATGCACATCAAAAAGAAGTAGACTAGACATAGATACCACCATACTGATCAGCACCGCGGTGATAATGGATCCAGGATCATGTTCCTTTTCAGAGGAAACTTCTCTGCAATGATGCAGATTATATATTTTTGTTTTGGATGGTCATTTTGGAGAGATCAGTGTGTGCGTATACAATGTACAAGCTTCCTGTGTCTGCCTAACATTGTCTACAAGTTAAAATGCTGTCAGCGAAGGTAGACAAATACCTTCCAAAATTTTCATATCTGAAAGCAATGTTTTCATGTTTTCTTGCATCCTTTTTCTGTTTACCACGTCGCCATGGTGATGTCCTCAGCCTTGAGTAAGGCTGAGCCAAGTGTAGTATAAGGTATAAGGAAAGATAGTGAGACAAAGACTGCAGCAGCTGAACATAAAGTCTTCTTTTATTCAGTCTTAGTTTCACTTTTGTTTTGCTAGCATGTGTGTTCTACAGCAGCCTCTGAAGTATACAATGCAATTACAATTTCAAAGCACTAAAACATGACAGATATCATTGACTTTTGGTCCAGCATTGTGTAGGAGTACGCTCGCTTTCTTAGGGATGTATTGTTATCCCAAACAGTGTAGGTGCAAGAACACAGCCCTGTTTCACGCCACTCAGGATAAGAAAGGGGTCTGATGAGGCGCCCCTATTCTGAATTGTGCCTTTCATATTGTCATGGAGTGGCGTGAAACAGGGCTGTGTTCTCACACCAACAATGTTTGGGATCATCTTCTCCCTGCTGCTCTCACATGCGTTCAAGTCTTCAGAAGAAGGAATTTTCCTCCACATAAGATCAGATGGCAGGTTGTTCAACCTTGCCCATCTAAGAGCGAAGACCGAAGTACGGAAAGTCCTCATCAGGGAACTCCTCTTTGCTGACGATGCTGCATTAAAATCCCACACTGAAGAGTGTCTGCAGAGACTCATCGACAGGATTGTGGATGCCGGCAACAAATTTGACCTAACCATCAGCCTCAAGAAAACGACCATCATGGGACAGGATCTCAGAAATGCTCCATCCATCAATATCGGCGACCACGCTCTGGAAGTGGTTCAAGAGTTCACCTACCTAGGCTCAACTACCACCAGTAACCTGTCTCTCGATGCAGCAATCAACAAGCGCATGGGAAAGGCTTCCACTGCTATGTCCAGAATGGCAAAGAGAGGGTGGGAAAATGGCGCACTAACACGGAACACAAAAGTCCGAGTGTACCAAGCCTGTGTCCTCAGTACCTTGCTGTATGGCAGCGAGGCCTGGACAATGTATGTCAGCCAAGTGCGACGTCTCAATTCATTCCATCTTTGCTGCCTCTGGAGAATCCTTGGCATCAGGTGGCAGGACCGTATCTCCAACACAGATGTCCTCGAGGCGGTCAACATCCCCAGCATATACACCCTACTGAGCCAGCGGGGCTTGAGATGGCTTGGCCATGTGAGCCGCATGGAAGATGGCAGGATCCCCAAGGACACATTGTACAGCGAGCTTGTCACTGGTATCAAACCTACCGGCCGTCCATGTCTCCGCTTTAAAGACATCTACAAACGCGACATGAAGTCCTGTGACATTGACCACAAGTTGTGGGAGTCAGTTGCCAGTGATCGCCAGAGCTGCGGACAGCCATAAAGATGGGGCTAAAGTGTGGCGAGTTGAAGAGACTTAGCAGTTGGCAGGAAAAAAAAGACAGAAGCGCAAAGCCAGAGCCAACTGTGTAACAGGCCCGACAACCAATTTTATCTGCAGCACCTGTGGAAGAGTCTGTCACTCTAGAATTGGCCTTTATAGCCACTCCAGGCGCTGCTTCACAAACCACTGACCACCTCCAGGTGCTTATCCATTGTCTCTCGAGACAAGGAGGCCAAAGAAGAAGAATTGATATCAATAGACAGGGCTAAGCAATCCCACAACCAACAGGTTAGATCTAAGCTCTGTGGTCCTGCTGCATCCAGCCATGAATGATGGTGGACAATTAAACAACTAAACATGAGGAGGAAGTTCCACAAATATCACCATCCTCCACAACGAGGGAGCTCAGCACATCAGTGCAAAAGACAAGGCAGAAGCATTTGCATTCATCTTCAGCCAGAAGTGCCGAGTGGATGATCCATCTCAGCCTCCTACTGAGGTCCCCAGCATCACAGATGCCAGTCTTCAGCCAATCTGATTGACTTGATGTTATTTCAAGAAATGGCTGAATGCACTGGATACTGCAAAGGCTATGGGCCCTGACAACATTCCAGCAATAGGACTGAAGGCTCGTGCTCCAGAACTGACCGCGCGCCTAGTCAAGCTGTTCCAGTAAAGCTAAAATACTGGCATCTACCCGGCAATGTGGAAAATTGCCCAAGTACGTCCCATCTACAAAAAGTAGGACAAGTAAAACCCGGCCAATTACCGCCATATCAGTCTACTCCCAATCATCAGCAAAGTGATGGAAGGGGTCATTGACAGTGCTATCAAGTGGCACTTGCTCAGCAATAACCTGCTCACTGATCTCAGATTGGGTTCTGCCATGGCTACTCAGCACCAGACCTGATTCCCGCTTTTGTCCACACTAGGACAAAATAGCTGAACTCCAGACGTGAGGCGAGAGTGACTGCCCTTGATATCAATGCAGCATTTGACAGAGTATGGCATCAAGGAGCCCTGGCAAAACTGAAGTCAATGGGAATCAGGGGGAAAACTCTCCGCTAGTCGGAATGGTACTTCACGCAAAGGAAATGTGGTTGTTGGAGGTCAATCATTTGAGCTCCAGGACATCACTGCAGGAGTTCCTCAGGGTAGTGTCCAAGACCCAACCATCTTTAGCTGCTTCATCAATGACCTTCCTTCAATCATAAGGTCAGAAGCAGGGATGTTCGCTGATGATTGCACAATTTTCACACCATTCGAGACTTCTCAGATACTGAAGCAGTCCGTGTAGAAATGCAGTACGATCTGGACAATATCCAGGCTTGGGCTGATAAGTGGCAAGTAAAATTTGTGCCACACAAGTGCCAGGCAATGACCATCTCCAACAAAAGAGAATCTAACCTTGTCCCCTTGACATTCAACGGGACAATTGACATTTCTGAATCCCCCACTATCAACATCTTGGGGGTTACAATTGACCAAAAACTGAACTGGAGTAGCCTTATAAATACCATGGCTACAAAAGTAGGTCAAACGCTCGGAATCCTGCATGAAGTAACTCACCTCCTGACTCCCCAAAGCCTGTCCACAAAGCGCAAGTCAGGAGTGTGATGGAATACTTTCCACTTGCCTGGATGGGTGCAGCTCCAACAACACTCAAGAAGCTCAACACCATCCAGGACAAAGCAGCCCTCTTGATTGTTTGTGGACAGAGTGCCATTCACTTCTCCACCACCGATGCACAGTGGCAGCGGTGTGTACCATCTACAAGATGCACTGCAGCAATGCACCAAGTCTACTCAGGCAGCACCTTCCAAACCAGTGACCTCTACCACCTAGAAGGACAAGGGCAGCAGATGTGTGGGAACACCACCACCTGCAAGTTCCCCTTCAAGCTACATACCATCCTGACTTGGAACTATATTACCATTCCTTCACTGTTGCTGGGTCAAAATCCTGGAACTCCCTTCCTAATAGCACTGTGAGTATACCTACCCCACATGGACTGCAGCAGTTCAAGAAGACAGCTCACCACCACCTTCTCATTGGCAATTATCAATGGGCAATAAATGCTGGCCTGGCCAGCAACGCCCACATCCCATGAAACAAATTTTAAAAAAAATCCTGAGATTACTTTTGAGGTCCTTCCTAGTTCCCAAAAATCTGTTTTCAGGCCTCATCTCCTTTCTTCCCTTTGTCATTGGTGCCAATGTGGACCACGACCTCTGGCTGTTCACTCTCTCACGGAAGAAAGTCGCAGCCGCTCCGTGACATCCTTGACCCTGGCACCAGGGAGGCAACACACCATCCTGGAGTCACGTTTACTGCTGCAGAAAAGCCTGTCTGTTCCCCTAACTAATGAATCCCCTATCACTACTGCTCTTCCACTCTTCTTCCTCCCCTCCTGTGTAGCTGAGCCACCTGTGGTGCCACAAACCTGGCTCTGACTGCACTCCTCTGAGGAACCATCACCTCACTAGTATCCACAATGGAAAATGGATTAGCGAATGAGATCATATCAGGGGACTTCTGCACTACCTGCCTGGTTCTCTTAGACTGCCTGGTGGTCACCCATTCCCTCTCTGCCTGCATGCTCCTAACCTGCAGTGTGTCCACCTTCCCAAATGTCTATCCACGTAATCGTCCGCCTCGCAGATGCATAACAGTAACTCCAGCCGCTGCTCAATTTCCGAAACCTGGAGCTCAAGCTTCTGCAGCCAGCGACACTTTTCTTCTTTTATTCTGTTTTTAGTTTCACTTTCGTTCTGCTATCATGTGTGTTCTACAGCAGCCTCTGAAGTACACAATATACAATGCAATTACAATTTCAAAGCACTAAAACATGACAGATATAATTGACTTTTGGTCCAGCATTGTGTAGGAGTACACTCTCTTTCTTAGGGATGTATTGATATCAATAGACAGGGCTAAGCCATCCCACAACCAACGGATTAGGAGAGGTGATCTCATAGAAACCTACAAATTTCTAACAGGACTGGACAGACTAGATGCAGGAAGGATGTTCCCGATGGTGAAGGAGTCCAGGACCAGGGGTCACAGTCTAAGGATAAGGGGTAAGCCATTTAGGCGGCACAGTGGTTAGCACCGCAGCTTCACAGCAACCTGGTTTCAATTCTGGGTACTGCCTGTGCAGAGTTTACATGTTTTCCCTGTGACAGCGTGGGTTTTCGCCGGGTGCTCCGGTTTCCTCCCACAGCCAAAGACTTGCAGGTTGATAGGTAAATTGGCCATTATAAATAGCCCCTAGTATAGGTAGGTGGTAGGGGAATATAGGGAAGGTGGGGTTGTGGTAGGAATATGGGATTAGTGTAGGATTAGTATAAATGGGTGGTTGATGGTCGGCATAGACTCGGTGGGCTGAAGGGCCAGTTTCAGTGCTGTATCTCTAAATAAATAAATGAGGAAAGATTTCTTCACACAGAGAGTGGTGAATCTGTGGAATTCTCTCCAGAAAGCAGTTGAAGCCAAATCATTAAATATATTCAAGAAAGAGTTAGATATAGTTCTTAGGGTTAATGGGATCAAGCGATATGAGGAAAAAGCAGGAACAGGTTACTGAGTTTGGATGATCAGCCATGATCATATTGAATGGCAGAGCAGGCTCGAAGGGCCGAATGGCCTACTCCTGCTCCTACTTTTCTATGTTTCTATGTCTGTCTAGAACACATGGTGCATCCATGAATTCCCATATGCTACAGACTATACATTCCATTCAGCAGAGCTGCCCTGCCATACCTTAATTTTACAGATTACTTATGATAAGTAGAATAGCATACCAGGTACTCAACCAAACAGCTCCTTCCACTGACCAAAGCAAGAACCAAATACTGGAGGGTTAAAAAAGTAGAAAAAAAAGTAGAAAATGGAGCACCACTCCCCACTCCCCACTCCCCACTCCTCACTCCTCACTCCTCACTCCTCACTCCTCACTCCCCACCACCCTCACCCTCACCCTCACCCTCACCCTCACCCTCACCCTCACCCTCACCCTCAAATCTCCACACTCAGCTTGCAATCTGCACACCGTTTGCAGGTTACTCCCAGACCTCTGGATTTATATCTTTTGAAGCTGAAACTGCAGGAACCAGATTAGACTGGTCAGCTACTTAACCAATCAGCTACTCTGCAGTAGAGCCTGTTCTCCCTGCCAAAGACTGTAAGAAACTTACTTTACCTTCTTAACCCTACTTTCCTTTCTTAACCCTACTTTAAACTAGAGGGTAATCCCAGTTAAATGCTAACTGCAGACCAGACTTTTATCAAGATAACAACATTTAAAATCCCCACTCACCAAACTCAAATCTCTGCATTCAGCTAGCAATCTGCACACTGTTAATTAATTCATTAACATTAGTCTTGTGCATGCTTTGTGCAAAGTGTTAGTGCAATGCTACAGAGGGAAGAAAGCATGTTTTTGTTATTGTAATGATCAGCGTAAGTAACATTGCCATTAATTAGTCAATTTGATGCTCAACAGTATGATTGCAGTCAATTCAAATCAAATACTGAGGTAATTGTCAATTTCTGTGTTAATTTAGCCATCTATTAAATTCACTTTTTTATTCTGTAGCTGATTAAATTGGCAGATTGTAATTAGAGATGCAATGGCTAGTTGATTACTCCACAGCATCTGTGGGTGTTTAAAATTTGCATATTCAATTAATCATCAAAAATAATAGATAACTTCTTCAACCATGCAGTGCTGCAGAATTTTACAGCAGGATGATAATGCATTATGGCTGCTCACCCTGTATAACAGTTAGAAATATAAACAGACACTGACAGCCTTGACTTGTGCCCTGTGTGACTATGGTGCAGGAATTCTTCAACAGTTGAAAGGCAACTCAGGAAAGACTGATTAGGGGAGGTTTCTGGTGAGTATGTTTCTGAGGTCATTCATTAGAGAACTAGAACTCTTTTCTAGACCTCCGAATAGTTCCAGAGATGTAAAGGATAGCGAAGATGATTCTTGACAGGGGCGAGAGTAACAGGGTAGTTGTTATGGGGGACTTTAACTTTCCAAATATTGATTGGAAATACTATAGTTCGAGTACTTTAGATGGGACAGTTTTTGTCCAGTGTGTGCAGGAGGGTTTTCTGACACAGTATGTAGACAGGCCAACCAGGGGCAATGCCACATTGGATTTGGTACTGGGAAATGAACCTGGCCAGGTGTTAGATTTAGATGTAGGTGAGCACTTTGGTGATAGTGATGACAATTCGGTTAAGTTTACCTTAGCGATGGGCAGGGACAGGTATATTCCGCAGGGGAAGAATTATAGCTGGGGGAAAGGAAATTATGATGCGATTAGGCAAGATTTAGGATGCGTAGGATGGGGAAGGAAACTGCAGGGGATGGGAACAATCGAAATGTGGAGCTTATTCAAGGAGCAGCTACTGCGTGTCCTTGATAAGTATGTACCTGTCAAGCAGGGAGGAAGTTGTCGAGCGAGGGAGCCGTGGTTTACCAAAGAAGTTGAAGCGCTTGTCAAGAGGAAGAAGAAGGCTTATGTTAGGATGAGACGTGAAGGCTCAGTTAGGGCGCTTGAGAGTTACAAGCTAGCCAGGAAGGATCTAAAGGGAGAGCTAAGAAGAGCAAGGAGAGGACACGAGAAGTCATTGGCGGATAGGATCAGGGAAAACCCTAAGGCTTTCTACAGGTATATCAGGAATAAAAGAATGATGAGTTAGATTAGGGCCAATCAAGGACAGTAGTGGGAAGTTGTGTGTGGAATCAGAGGAGATAGGGGAAGCGTTAAATGAATATTTTGCGTCAGTATTTACAGTAGAGAAATAAAATGTTGTGGAGGAGAATACTGAGATTCAGGCTACTAGGCTAGATGGGATTGAGGTTCACAAGGAGGAGGTGTTAGCAATTTTGGTAAGTGTGAAAATAGATAAGTCCCCTGGGCCAGATGGGATTTATCCTAGAATTCTCTGGGAAGCTAGGGAGGAGATTGCAGAGCCTTTGTCCTTGATCTTTATGTCGTCATTGTCGACAGGAATAGTGCCGGAAGACTGGAGGATAGCAAATGTTGTCCCCTTGTTCAAGAAGGGGAGTAGAGACAGCCCTGGTAATTATAGACCTGTGAGCCTTACTTCGGTTGTGGGTAAAATGTTGGAAAATGTTATAAGAGACAGGATTTATAATCATCTAGAGAAGAATAAGTTCATTAGCGATAGTCAGCACGGTTTTGTGAAGGGTAGGTCGTGCCTCACAAACCTTATTGAGTTTTTCGAGAAGGTGACCAAACAAGTGGATGAGGGTAAAGCCGTGGATGTGGCGTATATGGATTTCAGTAAGGCGTTTGATAAGGTTCCCCACGGAAGGCTATTGCAGAAAATACGGAAGTATGGGGTTGAAGGTGATTTAGAGCTTTGGATCAGAAATTGGCTAGCTGAAAGAAGACAGAGGGTGGTGATTGATGGCAAATGTTCATCCTGGAGTTTAGTTACTAGTGGTGTACCACAAGGATCTGTTTTGGGGCCACTGCTGTTTGTCATTTTTATAAATGATCTGGAAGAGGGTGTAGAAGGGTGGGTTAGTAAATTTGCGGATGACACTAAGGTCGGTGGAGTTGTGGATACTGCCGAAGGATGTTGTCGGGTACAGAGGGACATAGATAGGCTGCACAGCTGGGCTGAGAGATGGCAAATGGAGTTTAATGCGGAAAAGTGTGAGGTGATTCACTTTGGAAGGAGTAACAGGAATGCAGAGTACTGGGCTAATGGGAAGATTCTTGGTAGTGTAGATGAACAGAGAGATCTTGGTGTCCAGGTACATAAATCCCTGAAGGTTGCTACCCAGGTTAATAGGGCTGTTAAGAAGGCATATGTTGTGTTAGCTTTTATTAGTTGGGGGATCGGGTTTCGGAGCCACGAGGTCATGCTGCAGCTGTACAAAACTCTGGTGAGACCGCACCTGGAGTATTGCGTGCAGTTCTGGTCACCGCATTATAGGAAGGATGTGGAAGCTTTGGAAAGGGTGCAGAGGAGATTTACTAGGATGTTGCCTGGTATGGAGGGAAGGTCTTACGAGGAAAGGCTGAGGGACTTGAGGTTGTTTTCGTTGGAGAGAAGGAGGAGGAGAGGTGACTTAATAGAGACATATAAGATAATCAGAGGGTTAGATAGGGTGGATAGTGTGAGTCTTTTTCCTCGGATGGTGATGGCAAAACGAGGGGACATAGCTTTAAGTTGAGGGGTGATAGATATAGGACAGATGTCAGAGGTAGTTTCTTTACTCAGAGAGTAGTAGGGGCGTGGAACGCCCTGCCTGCAGCAGTAGTAGACTCGCCAACTTTAAGGGCATTTAAGTGGTCATTGGATAGAAATATGGATGAAAATGGAATAGTGTAGGTCAGATGGTTTCACAGGTCGGCGCAACATCGAGGGCCGAAGGGCCTGTACTGCGCTGTAATATTCTAAAAAAAAAAACTGGAGGAGAATGAAGCTCAACTCACTCTGCTGGAGTTGTGGTGGTAGCACTGAAGAGGCTCAGTGAAGGGTAGCGAACAAATGAAAATTGGAGATTAAAAACAAGCACTCTTAGTATGGGACTTCTAAAGCACAGTTTACACAATTACTTAAAATAACCTAGATCAATCTGCAGTTGGTGTCATTCTTAGTTCTTAATTAGGGATTACTGCAAAAACAGAATTCTGAATCCTAATCAATTTGAATTCAACCAATATTTAGAAAATCACGTTCTTTAGCCTATGTTAAATAAGATTGGATAATAGAATATTCTGTTTATGTCTTGTTAACTAAGCCAGTGCTGTGGACATTTTTGCTTGTTTGTCTATTCTGTGCACATGTAGGGCTGAATTTAGTGCGTCCATTTGGAGTAGGAATGGTGGTATGGGGTGGGGATGTGGTGGATAAAGTATTGTGTTGGAAGCGTCTGACTGGAAATCCGGCATCGTTGATGTCAATTACTGATTTCGTTGGTGGCGGGAAAGTACCAAGGCGGCATTGCTGCCCCCATGTGACGGGAATGTAATTTAAACTGTAGAGCGCTTACTTTTAATACATTTGCATCTAATTCATTGCAATTCAATGGGGCGTTTGGGATTAAGTAGACAGTGGGCAGCCCTCACGTGCCTTTGGATTCCCTACTGTTAAAAGCTGGTGGTGCTGAGGCAAAGCTTCAGTGCCGCGATGGGTAGGCAGCCATGAACAGCACTGCAGAGGGGAAGAGTGGGGAGTGGAGGCCATTGTTGGCCTACAGTGCTGTGCACTCTGCATAGAGGGGTTGGGGGGGGAACTCTGCAAGAGGGGGGTGGGGTTTTCAGGTGGGAGTGCTGTCTAAGGAGGGTCTTGGGTGGTATGCAAGGTGGGAGGGTGCTTGGGTTTGGGTTCTATCGGGTGACCAAACTGTTGGGTGAGATGTTTGGTTGCCCATACTGCTGGATGAGAGGGTCGGTTATCAACAATGGTGGGCACTGAGGAGCATCAGGAAGTCTTCTGGGAGAAGTAGCAAAAGCTCAGTTGCCAAGGCAGGGTCATCTCTGCATCGACAGTGCTCTGTAGACCCCTGATCACTCGGCATGGTTCTCATACATCCTGACTTTTTGGACCCCTGTGGCATGATACAGTGCCTCCAATGGAGGGAGGGCCAGAATACAGTTGCACCTGCCCATGAAGCTCTAGGATGAGAGCAGCAGCAGTTGGACAGGCCAAGAAGGGCCCACCTGTGCCAGAAAGTGTACCGGACTCAAATCAGCTACCTCCAAATGTCTGAGCGGCATTGTCAGTGAAGATTGCGGCTCTCCAGAGAGGCTGTCAATAATTTTGCGCTGTGCTGCAGGATGAGTTGCAACCTATAGGATTTGGGGATCACCCTATGCCAGTGGCCCTGAAGGTCACAGTGACACTAAACTTTTACGCGTCTGGATCATTCCAAGGATCCACCGGAGACAGGTGTGGGCTCTCCCAGGCAGCATCCCACTGCTGCATCAAGGAGGTGCCCAATGCTCCATTCAAGAGGGCCGGCGACAATATGTACTACTGAACTGACCCTGACAGTTAGGCCAAGAGGGCCATTGGATTTGGGGCCATTGTTGGATTTCCCCAGGTGCAAGGTGTGATAGATTGCACACATGTGGCTGTCAAGGCTCCAACAGACCAGCCAGCTGCCTTCAACAGGAAGGGCTTCCATTCCATCAATGTTCAACTGGTCTGTGACCACTGAAAGCGTTTCCTGCAGGTGTGTCCCTGCTTCCCTGGAAGCAGCCATGATGCCAACATACATCGACATTCCCAGGTGCCACTGCTTTTCAGGACTCCCACCCAGCCCCCGCTTTCCTTAAGGGATGGATTCTCAGGGACAAGGGCTACCCATTAAAGACTTGGCTTCTCACACCTGTGAGGAACCCTCACAGTGCAGCAGAGGAGATGCCCATCTGAGCAACCATTGAGCAGCCCATTGGGCTGTTGAAGATGAGATTCCGGTGCTTCCATCAATCTGGTGGAGCCCTGCAGTATGCCCCAGTGAGTGTCCTATATCATGGGGGGGAGGCCTTGCATGAAGAGCAAATGATTGATCACCAGTCCTCAACCGTTGAGGGCGTGAAGGAGGGAGATGAGCAGGCAGCACTGGATGCTGAACCCCTTGCACCGGAGGTCAGGCAGATTGAGCGACAGGCCAAGGAGGCAAGAGACCACCTCATAATTACCTGCTTCCAGCCACCATGATGGCCACTCAGAGAAAAAAGCAATAAAGACTGATCTTAATGCATGTAGTCTGTCACCTCCTTTCTAATTGTGTTCCGTGCTGAGTGCCCAGCTGAACCATGCGCTATGGCCCATGGGAGATCATGGGCTGTGCCTATATTTGCATTCCACTGAGGGGATAGGGTATAGAAAGAAGCTCACAATAAATGCATGATAGAGTAATCACTTTTACACAATGAAGGTTCATGGTTTAATAAAAGAACTTTATATGATGCAGCGCATGTTAAATTTCAAACACCCATGAACCACCATGTGTCTCTAGGTGGTTTTCTTTATACATCTATGCGTGCTTCTACGAGGTGTGAACCCATTGCTAACAGCTGGGCTGGATGCAGGCTGCTGATCAGGCTGCCTCTTGGCCTGCGATGAATTCGGCTGCTGCTCTCTGGTTGCACGAGGCCTGGAAGGCCCAGCTGCCTGAGGGTTTCCTGCATTGGTGCAGGACTCTCCTCAGGTGTCATGGCAGCTGGAGCTGGGCTCACTGGTGGAGAAGCTGAATAACTACTGTCCACACTCTGTGCCCTGAGGGGAGCCCCCTGGTGTGGAGGTCAGCCTCTCCTCCCTTTTCAAGGCTTGCCTGAACCTCTCTGCTGACCAGAGAAGAATGAGGAGCTGGAGAAGACTCCAGGGGCCTTGTCCTTCTCTCGCCTTGCCGCTGCTGTGTAGAGATTGTGGCCAAGGCAATGGTGTGCAGACCTAAGCACATTTGTGGGATCTGGCTCTCCATGAGGGTCGCCAACCTCTCGATGGAGGAAACCATACACTCATTTGCCTGAGGCATGGCGGCACTCATGGTATGAATGGACTCCTCCATTGTCTTTTTTTTATTCTTTCCTGGGTTGTGGGCATCGCTGCCAAGGCCAGCATCTGTTGCCCGCCCTAATTGTCCTTGATAATAACTGATTGGCTTGCTAGGCCATTTCAGAGGGCAGTTAAGAGTCAACTACATTGCTGTGGATCTGGAGTCACATGTAGACTGGACCAGGGTAAGGACGACAGATTTCCTTCCCTAAAGGATATTGCCTCTGGCATCTCTGCCATATATTGCCTTGCCTCTCTCCAGCATGCCCTGTGCTGTCTGTCCTCAGCCTGGGGCTCAGCATGGACCTGACCACCCACAATCCTCTGACTTTCTGAGGCCTCGGCTGTCTCAGCCTCAGCCAGGTGCTCAGGCATGTGTGTAGTGCTGTCACCAGCTTGTGACCCCGATTCTACAGCCGAGTGCAAACCCGGAAAGTATCTGCGTGGTGGAAGATGTAGAAGAATCATGGGATGGTGCATCCTTTGAGTGCTCCTCCTGCTCAGAAGTTGATGGCTGTCCCATTTCTGGTTGAGTCTCCTGCAAACGTCAACCTGCATGAGACAACACAAATATCTGTGGGTTCGGCTGTGCAGATCCTGACATGCCAAACATGCATTATGTGGGTCTCGAGAAGTGAACTGTATGTTAATGGAAGCCAATCTTCACTCTCGTGCGCAGAGACTCCAGTCTCCCAACTGATATGGAGCAGCCGCCCTAGGTCCCCACTAATTCTATTGCCTCCTCTGCTGTGGAAAGAGGCTGAAGATCTGAGATACCTCCGCCAGTTCGGGCTGTCTCCCTCCTGTTAGTGGCCTTTTGTCCTGCATGTGGAAAGAGGGAAATAGTCATACTTCACAGATAGATCAATAGTACAGTTCTGTTAGTGTCAGCCTCTTGTGCCCTACTGGTGTATCCTTTTTTTTCTCTCAGGCTCCCGACCGCTCTCGGGATTTAGCGGGAGTGAGTTTTGAAAGGCGGTGGCCCCTGTGGCCAAGATGCAGCCATGCATCTGTCAGGATGTGGTGATGCCTAACTCTCTCTGTCCGCACCATTGTAGTACCTCCCTCCCCATGTCCCGCAGCTTCCTGCATAGCCCCTTGCAATCACTGAAAAGGCGAAAGGTATGGCACACTCACCTTGGCAGAATGCAGGAGGTCATTGACCCTCTTGCATCACTGTATCACTGTCCGGGATGTGACCCCACGACTGCTGACCTCCTCGGCAAGCTCCATCCAGGCTTGCTTGGTCAGATGGGAGGACATCTTCCTGCCATTGCTGGGGAAGAGGATCTCCCGCCTTTCCTTTGTAGCCTGGAGGAGAATCTCTGGGGAGACATCACTGAACCATGGGGCCACCCATATTTTGCCTCTGCCATCCTGCAGGGTCCGCCTTGCGGGAGTGGGGGGTCCAGAATCACTGCAACATGGGCCTCAGTTTTGACGAGCTAGCAGCAAATGAATGCAAGGAGGCAATGCAAGCAGGACAGGCAGGCCTTTTAATATGGTGTGAGCACCTGCTCCAGAATCATTTGACGTGTATCTCGAATCCCGCTCCCCCCCCCATCATGTGATTGGATGGGCACCGTGCCTCCATTATGCATATTGGCTACCTGCTGCATGATCGTGGTGGGCTGGCCGCCCATGTGACTGGCGGGAACAGCACACACTTCTGGGTCCAATACCGGGTTCCACAGCATGCTCACTAAATTCAGCCCGTAGTGTCATTTGTAGAAGACAACCCAAATGGTGCAGTGCTGCTGTTGACCGTGGCCTGAAGGGAGTGATTGATAGTATGCAGCTGTTCTCTTCTTTTAATTTTTGGCATTCTTTCTTCTAGTGGCGATGGCACGAGCACTTTTTGTATGTGAGTTTCCTAATGATAGTGAAATGGGAATCCTTTTTTTTTCCATTGCTAACAGCGTAGCCTCCTCTACACTGCAGAAATTGGGTGATTACTTTGTACAATACCTCTGTTCTGCCCTCCAGCAAGCTGCAGACTTCCCTATGGCTGCCCCTTCAACTCCCCTTCACATTTTCATCATCTCTCTACTTTGGCCTCTAACACTGGTCAAACCAATTCAAAGGATTGCTAAGCATTCTGTAAGCTCTCCCATTCTCCTGCCAATTTCTTCCTTTCATATTTCACTTTGTCCCCATCAATTCTGGAACTGTTTATACCTTTCTTTCATCTTTCTAATATTTTATCATAATCTGACTAGGATAATCATTTGAAATAAAGGTTTACATGTATCTTCTAAATATCTTTAGCATCTTATGCCTCTTTTCAGCATTTTAAAAAGAATGCAATGAAGATACTAAATCCATTAGCTGCCTTGTCTAGTAGTAGTTTTGCTGACCTACATTGGCCCCTGTTCCGGCTATACCTGGATTTGAAAATTTCCATCTTTGTGACCTCCTCCTCCAGCCCTACAAACTTCCAAAATCTCTGCATCCCTCCAATTCTGGCCTCTTGTACATACCTGATTTTCATCGCTCCACCATTGGCGGCCATGCCTTGAGCTATCTGGAATTTCCTCTCTGCCTCTCTACTCCTCTGTCCTCCTTTTAAAATGCTCCTTTTAAACTTGCCGCTTGGACCAAACTTATGTTGACCTGCGCTAATAAGTGGTGTGATATCAAATTTTGCTTTATAATGGTCTTGGGATATTTTACGACATAAGGAAGACATTAGGGGTCGAATTTTATTATTGAAATGCCGGTCCCACCATTGTGACTGAAACTGGGCGTAAGGCACATTGGGAGCTGCAGCAACCAGCTGCATGTAATTCAGTGGCAGTCGACCAATTAAACTAATGAGCCATGACACCTGACCAATCACATGGTCTTGTTGGGTCTGTAGTCGTGGAGCATGGCATCAGGTGATACCTTGGCAGGTGCTGGTGCGATTCTGAAGGCCTGGGAGGAGGAGGAGGTGATTGGAGAATCTGAAGAGATAGCGGAGAGGAGATCCTGCACAGCCCCACACTTACCTGATTCCTCCCTCCAGGTGCTTTTGCAGGCCATCTTGTTCCTGAGGGACGGGAGGAGGACACCTGGGAGCCAAACCATGCAGGCATGGCTGCAGATCTCAGAGGAGGTCAGCAGCCCTGGGGTCATGCCACAGACATGGATTCAGTGCCACAAGTGGCTCAACGACCTCATCTAGGCTGCGAAAGTGAGTACCTTTGAATACCTTCATCCGCTTGGGCCTTGCATCTGACAAAGCAGGACGGTGCATTTGAGAGGAGAGGGATCAACCTTCTCCCCAGAGATGGGCAAAGGGTCAGGCAATGCAAGATAAATTACAGCGGCATGGCAAAGTGGCCCTGAAAGGAGGGCCCCTGTCATAGCACAATCTTGTGAGGTCCTTGGAAAAGGACACATACAGGAGGTGTTTGCGTGACCCAGTCAGTGGAAATTGGACAGCCAGAAGGCTATGTGTTGGGACAGCTATCGCAGAGGGACCAACATCTCCCTTCCCTCTGTCTGCAGGAAAAGATAGCACATAATCTGCGAGAGCACGCCACAACCGGCTATGGGCTGCCCATTCTGCATGTCTTAACACCAATGGAGGAGGAGGCCATGGAGCTGGCTGGACTGCAAGATGGCCGGAGCATGGCAGAGGGAGCGGCAGGGGCAACATCCCAAGACGGTGAGTAAGGTTGCCATGAGGCACAAGGCTGCATCTGGAGCAAAGGAGCCATACTACTCATCAGACATCTGATGCCCACAGGGGCCTGCATCTTAGGGGTGTGTGCTATGGCAGGAGGGCAGGCCATTGACCGTTACATGTCTTTCATGTAGGTCAGATGGTGCCAAATCAGAGAGCCTCTGAATCCGTAGGGGGAAACTGCTACCTCTGAGGGGGAGGAAGGAGCCTCAGAGGGTCCATCGGCACCTCATACTTCTGCACCCTTCCCCAGTGCAGATACTTGCACCTCGATGAGTTTGTGCTCGAGTTTAGATCTGGGCACACAAGCATCCAAGCAACTGACAGAGGCTGTGACAGCCCTGGTCTCTGACAGTCGGGGGTCTGTGGGAGGCCAGGCCCATGCTGATGCCCAGGCTCATGATGTGCCTCAGGTGTCAGCAGCATAGAAACATAGAAAATAGGAGTAGGAGCAGGAGTAGGCCATTCAGCCCTTCGAGCCTGCTCCGGCATTCATTATGATCATGGCTGATCATCCAACTCAGTAACCTGTTGCCGTTTTCTCCCCATACCCTCTGATCCCGTTAGACCCAAGAGCTATATCGAACTCCTTCTTGAAAACGTACAATGTTTTGGCCTCAACTGCTGTGGTAGCAAATTCCACAGGCTCACCACTGTCTGGGTGAAGAAATTTCTCTGCATCTCAGTCCTGAAAGGTTTACCCCGTATCCTTAGACTATGACCCCTGGTTCTGGACTCCTCCACCATCGGGAACATCCTTCCTGCATCTACCCTGTCAAGTCCTGTTAGAATTTTATAGGTTTCTATGAGATCCCCCCTCACTCTTATGAGCTCCAGCGAATATAATCCTAACCGACTCAATCTCTCCTCATATGTCAGTCCCGCCATCCAAGGAATCAGTCTGGTAAACCTTCGCTGCACTCCCTCTATAGCAAGAACATCCTTCCTCAGATAAGGGGACCAAATCTGCACACAATATTCCAGGTGTGACCTCACTAAGGCCCTGTATAATTGCAGCAAGACATCCCTGCTCCTGTACTCTAATCCTCTCGCTATGAAGGCCAACATACCATTTGCCTTTTTTACTGCCTGTTGGACCTGCATGCTTACCTTTCAGCGACTGGTGCACAAGAACACCCAGGTCTTGTTGCATATTTTCCGTTCTCTCAGTTTATAGCTGTTCAGATAATAATCTGTCTTCCTGTTTTTGCTACCAAAGTGGATAACCTCACATTTATCCACATTATACTGCATCTGCCATACATTTGTCCACTCACTCAACTTGTCCAAATCACCCTGAAGCCTCTCTGCATCCTCTTCACAACTCACCCTCCCACCCAGTTTTGTGTCATCTGCAATTTTGGAGATATGACATTTAGTTCCCTCATCTAAATCATTAATATATATTGTGAATAGCTGGGGTCCTAACACCGATCCCTGTGGTACACCACTAGTCACTGCCTGCCATTCGGAAAAAGACCCATTTATCCCGACTCTTTGTTTCCTGTCTTCCAACCAGTTTTCTATCCATCGCAATACACTACCCCCAATCCCATGCGCTTTAATTTTACACGCTAATCTCTTATGTGGGACTTTGTCGAAAGCCTTTTGAAAATCCAAATAAAGCACATCCACTGGCTCCCCCGCATCAACTCTACTAGATACATCCTCGAAGAATTCTAGTAGATTTGTCAGGCATGATTTCCCTTTTGTAAATCCATGCTGACTCTGTCCGATTCTACCATCACAGGTAATGTTGCAGCTGCAGTGAGATCTCAGGTAGCATCTGGCGGAGATGCCAGAGCCAATGTGTGCCCAAGTCCATCCAGGCCTTGACTATGACATTGTCTCTGACTGGTGCATGAGTGGCCTCCTCCATTGAGAGATTGGCAGCTCTGATGGAGAGCCACATCAAGCAGACCATTTACTGTCTGCAGGTCTTTCATGCAAATCTGTATACCCTGGTGTTGACCATGGGCACAAGGCACTTTTTAAAAATTCATTCAGGGATGTGGGCATCGCTGGCTAGACCAGCATTTATTGCCCATCCCAAATTGCCCTTGAAGGTGGTGGTGAGTTGCCTTCTTGAACTGCTGCAGTCCATGTGGTGTATGTACACCCACGGTGCTGTTAGGAAAGGAGTTCCAGGATTTTAACCCAGCGACAGTGAAGGAACGGCAATATAGTTCCAAGTCAGGATGGTGTGTGGCTTGGAGGGGAACTTGCAGGTGGTGGTGTTCCCATGCATTTGCTGTCCTTCTCCTTCTCGGTGGTAGAGGTTGTGGGTTTGGAAGGTGTTGAGGAAGGAGCTTTGGTGAGTTGCTGCAGTGCATCTTGTGGATGGTACACACTGCTGCCACTGTGCGTCAATGGTGGAGGGAGTGAATGTTGAATGTGGTGGGTAGGGTGCCAATCAAACGGGCTGCTTTGTACTGGATAGTGTTGAGCTTCTTGAGTATTGTTGGAGCTGCACCCATCCAGGCAAGTGGAGAGTACTCCATCAAACTCCTGATTTGTGCCTTCTAGATGGTGGACAGATTCTGGGAGTCAGGAGGTGAGTTACTCACCACAGAATTTCCAGCCTCTGACCTGCTCATGTAGCCACAGCATTTATGTGGTTGGTCCAGTTCAGTTTCTGGTCAATGGTGACCCTCAGGATTTTGATAGTGGGGGATTCAGTGATCGTAATGCTATTGAACATCAAGGGGAGATGGTTAGATTCTCTCTTGTTAGAGATAGTCATTGCCTGGCACTTGTGATGTGTGAATGTTACTTGCCATTTATCAGCCCAAGCCTGAATGTTGTCCAGGTCTTGCTGCATATAGACATGAGCTACTTCATTATCTGAAGAATTGCGAATGATGCTGAACATTGTGCAATCATCAAAGAGCATCCCCACGTCTCACCTTATGATGGAGGGAAGGTCATTAATGAAGAAGCTGAAGATGGTTGGGCCTAGGGCACTATCCTGAGGAACTCCTGCAGTGATGTCCTGGGGCTGAGGTGTTTGGCCTCCAACAACCACAACCATCTTTCTTTTGTGCTAGGTATGACTCCAAGCAGTGGAGAGTTCCTCCCCTGATTCCCATTGACTTCAGTTTTGCTAGAGCTACTTGATGCCGTACTGGGTTAAATGCTGCCTTGATGTCAAGGGCAGTCACTCTCTCCTCACTTCTGGAGTTCAGCTCTACTGTTCATTTTTGAACAAAGGCTGTAATGAGGTCAGGAGCTGAGTGGCCTTTACGGAACCCAAACTAAGTGTCAGTGAACAGGTTATTGTTGAGCAAGTGCCACTTGATAGCACTGTCGATGACCCCTTTCATCACTTTGCTTGGACAATTTTATACATTGCTGGGTAGATGCCAGTGTTGTAGTTGTACTGGAACAGCTTGTCTAGGGATGCAGGTAGTTCTGGAGCACAAGTCTTCAGTACTATTGCTGGAATGTTGTCAGGGCCCAAAGCCTTTGCAGTTTCCAGTGCCTTCAGCCATTTCTTGATATTACGTGGAGTGAATCGAATTGGCTGAAGATTGGCAACTGTGATGCTGGGGACCTCAGGAGGAGGCCGAGATGGATCATCCATCTGACTGGAGATGGATGCAAATGCTTCAGCCTTGTCTTTTGCATTGATGTGCTGGGCTCCACCATCATTGATGATGGGGATATTTGTGGAGCCTCCTTCTCCTGTTAGTTGTTTAATTGTCCACCATCATTCATGACTAGATGTGGCAGGACTGCAGAACTTAGATCTGATCCATTGGTTGAGGGATCAATTAGCCCTGTCTATCGCATGCTGCTTCTGCTGTTTGGCCTGCACGTAGTCCTGTGTTGTAGCTTCTCCAAGCTGACAGTTCATTTTGAGATATGCCTGGTGCTGCTCGTGGCATGCCCTACTGCACTCTTCGTCGAACTAGGGTTTGTCCTCCGCTTGATGGTAATAGTAGAGTGGGGGATATGCCGAGGCATAAGGTTACAGATTGTGGTAGAATACAATTCTGCTGCTACTGGTGGCTCACTGTGCCTCATGGATGCCCAATTTTGAGTTGCTAGGTCTGTTCGAAATTATATTTGCAGCAGCTTGTCCGGAAGCAGAGAGTGCTGAGCGAGTGATCAGCTGGGAAGGTCAGTTTCAACTTAAACTTAATTTTCCTTTTGTTTTCGGCGGACCAGGGGGCTGCTGGGTAAGTAAAAACCTATATATTTGGGCTGTTTAAAATAACTTGCCTTTCATTGCAGCAGCTTATTCGGAAGCAGAGACTGCTGAGCGAGTGATCAGCTGGGAAGGTCAGTTTCAACTTAAACTTAATTTTAATTTTGTTTTCGGCGGACTGGGGGCTGCTGGGTAAAGTAAAAACCTATATATTTGGGCTATTTCTGAACCCGAGACACTACACGTGTAGTGTCTCCCACCTGCCCTCCTCCTCCAACCAAAAAAAGGGACTTGGTGGTGTGTAGATAAGGTAAGGCTTTTTCTATTTCTCTTTTTTTTTATCGTGAGATTGGTAAAAACTTTACATTCCTTTATCAGTTATCTAAGTTAAGTTTAAGATTAAAAACGGCAGGAGATCTCAGACCCGTGTTATGCTCCTCTTGCTCAATGTGGGAGCTCAAGGACACGGCTGATGTCCCTGACTCCTTCACGTGCATGATGTGTGTTCAGCTGCAGTTCTTGTTAGACCGCATGACGGCTCTGGAGCTGCGGGTGGACTCACTTTGGAGCATCCGCGATGCTGAGGAGGTCGTGGATAGCACGTTTAGCGAATTGGTCACACCGCAGATTAGGATTAGGATTGCTGAGGGAGAAAGGGAATGGGTGACCAAAAGGCAGAGAAAGAGCAGGAAGGCAGTGCAGGTGTTCCCTGCAGTCATCTCCCTCCAAAACAGGTATACCGTTTTGGATACTGTTGAGGGAGATGGCTCACCAGGGGAAGGCAGCAGTAGCCAGGTTCATGGCACCGTGGCTAGCTCTTATGTTCGGAAGGGCGGGAAAAAGAGTGGAATGGCTATAGTCATAGGGGATTCGATTGTAAGGGGAGTAGATAGGCGGTTCTGTGGTCAGAAATAGGAAGGGTGCGGTAACAATGTTGGGGCTGTACTACAGGCCTCCCAACAGCGAGCATGAGATAGAGGTACAAATATGTAAACAGATTATGGAAAGATGTAGGAGCAACAGGGTGGTGGTGATAGGAGATTTTAATTTTCCCAACATTGACTGGGATTCACTTAGTGTTAGAGGTCTAGATGGAGCAGAATTTGTAAGGAGCAGTATGTAAATAGTCCAACTCGGGAAGGGGCCATACTGGACCTGGTGTTGGGGAATGAGCCCGGCCAGGTGGTTGAAGTTTCAGTAGTGGACTACTTTGGGAATAGTGATCACAATTCCGTAAGTTTTAGAATACTCATGGACAAAGACGAGAGTGGTCCTAAAGGAAGAGTGCTAAATTGGGGGAAGGCCAACTATACCAAAATTCAGCAGGAGCTGGGGAATGTAAATTGGGAGCAGCTGTTTGAAGGTAAATCCACATTTGATATGTGGGAGGCTTTTAAAGAGAGGTTGATTAGCGTGCAGGAGAGACATGTTCCCGTGAAAATGAGGGATAGAAATGGCAAGATTAGGGAACCATGGATGACAGGTGAAATTGTGAGACTAGCTAAGAGGAAAAAGGAAGCATACATAAGGTCCAGGAGGCTGAAGAAAGACGAAGCTTTGAAAGAATATCGGGAATGTAGGACCAATCTGAAACGAGGAATTAAGAGGGCTAAAAGGGGTCATGAAATATCTTTAGCAAACAGGGTTAAGGAAAATCCCAAAGCCTTTTATTCATATATAAGGAGCAAGAGGGTAACTAGAGAAAGGATTGGCCCACTCAAGGACAAAGGAGGAAAATGGGTGAGATTCTAAACGAGTACTTTGCATCGGTATTCACTGAGGAGAGGGACATGACGGATGTTGAGGTTAGGGACAGATGTTTGATTACTCTAGGTCAAGTCGGCATAAGGTGGGAGGAAGTGTTGGGTATTCTAAAAGGCATTAAGGTGGACAAGTCCCCAGGTCCGGATGGGATCTATCCCAGGTTACTGTGGGAAGCGAGCGAGGAAATAGCTGGGGTCCTTAACAGATATATTTGCAGCATCCTTAAACACGGGTGAGGTCCCGGAGGACTGGATAATTGCTAATGTTGTCCCCTTGTTTAAGAAGGGTAGCAGGGAAAATCCAGGTAATTATTGACCGGTGAGCCTGACGTCAGTGGTAGGGAAGCTGCTGGAGAAGATACTGAGGGATAGGATCTATTCCCATTTGGAAGAAAATGGGCTTATCAGTGATAGGCAACATGGTTTTGTGCAGGGAAGGTCATGTTTTACCAACTTAATAGAATTCTTTGAGGAAATGACAAAGTTGATTGATCAGGGAAGGGCTGTAGATGTCATATACATGGACTTCAGTAAGGCGTTTGATAAGGTTCCGCATGGTAGGCTGATGGAGAAAGTGAAGTCGCATGGGATCCAGGGTGTACTAGCTAGATGGATAAAGAACTGGCTGGGCAACAGGAGACAGAGAGTAGTAGTGGAAGGGAGTTTCTCAAAATGGAGACGTGTGACCAGTGGTGTTCCACAGGGATCCGTGCTGGGACCACTGTTGTTTGTGATATACATAAATGATTTGGAGGAAAGTATAGGTGGTCTGATTAGCAAGTTTGCAGATGACACTAAGATTGGTGGAGTAGCAGATAGTGAAGGGGACTGTCAGAGAATACAGCAGAATATAGATAGATTGGAGAGTTGGGCAGAGAAATGGCAGATGGAGTTCAATCAGGGTAAATGCGAGGTGATGCATTTTGGAAGATCCAATTCAAGAGTGAACTATACAGAAAATTGATGTACAGAGAGATTTGGGTGTTCAGGTCCATTGTTCCCTGAAGGTGGCAACGCAGGTCAATAGAGTGGTCAAGAAGGCATACGGCATGCTATCCTTCATCAGACGGGGTATTGAGTACAAGAGTTGGCAGGTCATGTTACAGTTGTATAAGATTTTGGTTCAGCCACATTTGGAATACTGCGTGCAGTTCTGGTCGCCACATTACCAAAAGGATGTGGATGCTTTGGAGAGGGTGCAGAGGAGGTTCACCAGGATGTTGCCTGGTATGGAGGGCGCTAGCTATGAAGAGAGGTTGAGTAGATTAGGATTATTTTCATTGGAAAGATGGAGGTTGAGGGGGGACCTGATTGAGGTGTACAAAATCATGAGAGGGTGGATAGCAAGAAGCTTTTTCCCAGAGTGGGGGATTCAATTACTAGGGGTCACAAGTTCAAAGTGAGAGAGGAAAAGTTTAGGGGGGATATGCGTGGAAAGTTCTTTACGCAGAGGGTGGTGGGTGCCTGGAACGCGTTGCCAGCGGAGGTGGTAGACGTGGGCACGATAGCGTCTTTTAAGATGTATCTAGACAGATACATGAATGGGCAGGAAGCAAAGAGATACAGACCCTTAGAAAATAGGCGACAGGTTTAGATAGAGGATCTGGATCGGTGCAGGCTTGGAGGGCCGAAGGGCCTGTTCCTGTGCTGTAATTTTCTTTGTCTTTCTTCTTTGAAATCAATCCCTTTTATCTCGGTGGTAGTGCCACACAACACGATGGTGGGTATCCTCAATGCAAAGACGGGAGGTCATCTCCAAAAGGAGTGTGCAGTGGTCACTCCGACAAATACTGTCGTGGACAGATGCATCTGCGACAGGCAGGTTGGTGAGGATGAGGTCAAGTAGGTTTTCTCCTCTTGTTGGTTCCCTCACCACCTGCTGCAGACCCAGTTTTGCAGCTATGTCCTTTGAGTCTCGACCAGTAGTGGTACTACTGAGCCACTTTTGTTGATGGACATTGAATTCCCCCACCCAGAGTACATTCTGTACCCTTGTTACCCTTATTGCTTCTTCCATTTGGTGTTCAACATGGAGAAGCACTGATTCATTAGCTGAGGTGGGGGCGGTAGGTGGTAATCAGCAGGATGTTTCCTTGCCCGTGTTTGACCTGATGCCATGAGACTTCATGGGGTCCAGAGTCCATGTTGAGGACTCCCAGGGCAACTCCCTACTGACTGCATACCACTGTGCCGCCACCTCTGGTGAGTCTGTCCTGCCAGTGGGACAGGACGTACCCAGGAATGGTGATGGTAGTATCTGGGACATTGTCTGTAAGGTATGATTCCGTGAGTATGACTATGTCAGGCTGTTGCTTGACTAGTCTGTAGGACAGTTCTCACAATTTTCACACAAGCCCCCAGATGTTAGTAAGGAGGACATTGCAGGGTTGGTTTTGCCATTGTCGTTTATGGTGCCTAGATCAATGCCGGGTGGTCCATCTGGTTTCATTTCTTTTCTTACACTTTGTAGCTGTTTGATACAACTGAGTGGCTTGCTAGGCATTTAAGAGTCAACTAGTAGTCACATGTAGACCAGACCAGGTAAAGACAGCAGATTTCTTCCCTAAATGACATTAGTGAACCAGATGGGTTTTACAACAGTCGACAATGGTCGACCTTGTCGCCATTAAACTAGCTTTTAAATCCAGATTTTTTAAAATAATTGATTTGAAATTTCACCATCTGCCATGGTGGAATTCGAAGCCATGTCACCAGCGCATTAGCCTAGGCACCTGGATTAATAGTCCAGTGACATTACCACTATGCCACCACCTGTGGCAAGTCGAGAGGCAAACAGGGATCCTGGAGTCACCACCAGGTCCTTTGTCTCTCAGGTCAGCAGGGAGGCAGAAGTCTGCCTTGCTAGGGAGGAGGAGCTGCTGTCTCTGGCAGCTAGGGGCTTTCCTCCGTGTGCTCTTGGTTCAGCCAACAGCTCCTCTGCCAGTGTCACCAAATGCTCTTTCATCCCTGCTGTGACCTCAGACCGCTAGCCCCTCAGCTTTCCCAAAGAAACAGCTAATGTTCACTGTTTGTCCAGATTTGTGTGTGTCCCCGTGATGCTCAGAAATTCTGCTCCCTGCAGTTCTTCAAAAAAAGATAGTCCAATGGAAGTTGTGCTCAGCCAGAGTGAATGGATACAGACACAAGTTGACATCATGGCTTACACTGGGAAGAATCATCAAGTGGAAATCTGCCTCCGGGGTGCAACATTAGTGGAAATGGTTTTGCAGATTTTCAGGGCCATTGGCTCTACTTGAACAAGTGCCTTTCTTGCCCTTGTACAGTTTTGAAATAATGACTAGTATTTAATATTTGGATGACAGTGAACACCACAAAATCTAACTACAAGTTATTTGGACCTTCCGATAATAACCATTTTAGCATGTCTAGTTTCAAATACCAGGTTGTCTTCCTAGGTAGTAGCCTAATGTATGATGACATTTACAATGGAGACTCCTATCCTGAGCATTATCAACCAATCCCATCCCCAGGTTATGGTGTAAATTAAAAATATTCAAAGAAAATTCTTTGTTCAGTTTTGTTTCCTGCTTGGATGTGATATCCACAGTCAATTTCTGCAGGATTTCCATGAGCAAACTTGTTTTTAAATAGTAATGGGAGGCTCAGATGTTTTAATGAGCATTTGACCTTCTGGTTGAGGGTCAATTGGCACTTTTACCAACCATGATCACATAGCTTAGCATTGCCAGAACATTAATAGTAAACTTGCCTGTATAAAACTTCGATCAAACACTATAAAAAATGCCTCAACTTGTAATCTAATGAACTGTCATCTTTCAGCTGAAATAATGTGATATAATCTGGAGCAGCACAGTCTGTACTGCTTTGATGCCAATAGTCAGAGTCGCCAGATTTCTCTTAAAATGCAACTATCTCATCCATCACTTTGAACTTTATTCTGGCCTCCTTAATTTTCTAACTCCTATTGTTAGATCAACTTGCTATCAGAGTCTGCAAATGTAGAAGTGAGACAACTACAGTTTATTTCACTAACAAGTTAACAAGATTTTTGAAATTTATGGATGCAATAGCCAGGATTTTATCTGGGGGACAGGGGTCTCGACCACAGGCAAAATCGCTGGCGAGAACCCTGCATTGACTCCTCTGGGGAAAGCCCGTCAGATCAAGTGCCAGATCAAGGACAGCGGTAGGCCTTCCCAGGGATCAAGGACTCTGGTGGCAGAAGTCCCGCCTGTTGAGAGCTGCCAGCGAATGAGAGGTTGATAGCTCTTTAACTGAGCAGTGCCAACGCGGAGGCAGTGGCTGCTGCCCATAGAGCACTCAACTGAGGCACTGGAATCAGGCCACAGGTAAGTCTCAGCAGAAGGGGTTTCGCAGGGTAGGGGGTTGGTAACAAGGGCAGGGGTGTGGCTTTCAGTGGGCTCACCCCTTCCCGATGCCAGGTTCCTCCCCAGAGCTGGTAAGCTACCCGCAAGGGTTTGCTTGGCGTGCCCCTCATGCGGTGATAGGCCCGCCAGCCACTGGGCTAATTCTGGTGCCGGGGGGGTGGGGAGGAATGAGGCCCTTAATTGGACATTAATTTCCCACTTAAGGGTCCTTATTACTTTATTAGCAGCGGGGCGGGAAGGCCATTAACAAGCCTTCCAGCCCAAGACTTAATTTGATTCGGGGCGCAAAGGGGGCGGGGTACCCCCCCCACCCCCCTGCGACCATCCCACCTGATTATATGCTTTATCCACCTCCAAACCCAACATGAGGCAGAGCATATAATTCCCCACAACGCTAGAAAAAAATATTTTTTTTTTCTATTAGGAACAGTGTTTGGACACAGACTTTTGGCAAATTTACTTTTATTTCCTGTTGTGAAATCGTTCTGCAGGTAGCATGTGAAGCATGTTTAACTTCAATTATAGTTTTGGAACTGTCAAAGGGTAAGGTTTTAATTGCAAGAAATTGATAATAGAAAAGATCTGGAGCTATTTGGTTGTCTTGAGATCATCAACAAGGAATTGGTAGATTTCATCAAGGAACCGGTGCATATGGAAGCCTGCAATATAAATATTCCCAAAATGAATAGTTGCAATATCCTTTACAAACCCTAATTCTTTTTAAACACAATCTTTTAATATAATTACAACTGTCTTTGCGTGAGTTGATAAGTTTAAGTATCTATAAATGCTCATAATTACCTTTCGTACACAAATATATTTGAAAGTATAAATTAGTTTTGCACGTAATACATAATTTGTTGGCATTTCTTTGAAAAAGTAAACGTTATTTGGTTCAAGAAATAATTGACTCAGTCCTTAGGTGACTGCTCCAAGAACTGCAATATCCTGAAGCTATTTTTAAGATGAAGTTTTGTTCTGTTTTCTGTACAACTGAAGCAATTTTAAGGTATTCCCATCAAACGTCTTATCTCCCAATTGGTGCACAGTGGGCTGAAGGCTTGTTTCCAGCAGCAGTTGATCGACCTTTCCTCTTTCAAGGTATCCTGATTGAAGAGTCAGTAAATGCTTGGAATCAACACCATGAATGAACATATTGCCCCCATTGTTCCTACACAGCACAGCATGCTGACTTTGATCAATATAAGCATTTGTATGGATGTTGGTTATGGTTTACAGCAATAGGGCTGTACCCAAGTGTCTGTTGCACTAACGTGTTTTGTGGTCACGGTAAACCAGTGATAATCCAGGCACCTGAACACAAATAAATTTTGCTTGCAGTAACATCTTCAAAGGCGAGCAGGAAGTTGAATCATCTGTCATTTTTTTTGGCATTGCTAAAGAATGAAATGAGTTGAATGCACCTTTTGAATGTTTTGGTGGGCGAGGTTTTGCACTTGTTAAGCTAAGGAATGTGCGTTAGAGGCCTGCTCAGGTCGGGAAAAAGGAACCTACCCGAACCCGACCATCCGTTTATTTACCTTCCTGACACCGAACCTGCAAGAAGCTGCAGCGCATGCGTGATGACTGCTCAGTGATGTCACTCGCTCACTGCGCAGACTCAGTTTCATCCCAGACTCCCAGCTCAACTAAGTTTTATTTTATTTTTTTTTATTTTTAATACTTACCAGCAGAGCACTTACCATGTGTGTCCGGCCCGACCAGGACCCGAGCCCGAAAGCCGGACCATGAAAATGGGCCCGACCCGACCCGAACCCGACACATGTCGTCTGGTCCCGTCGGGTTCGAGTTGGGTAGCAGGCCTCTAACGTGTGTGCTGTGAAATGGACTACTTTTAATACTCAGTGGTAGCATGGCAGCATCTCATGTTTGGTAAAGTACCAGGCAATACAAGAGCTCAGAATTCCCTCTCTAATGAAAGTGCAAAAACTTAATATATATGAGCAAGTAGGGATGAAATTTAGGGTAGGAGCCAATTATGCCTCTTTTTGCACTTGCCGAATTTCTTCTGGAAATAAGGATGGGCAAATACACTGGGGGGGTGGGGTGGAGAGATTCAATTTGCATATAAAATGGATGTGAAGTCAGAGAATAACTTCTGTGCTGGCCTGAGACAAATTCTTCTTCGGAAACTACCCAAAGTAGTTAAATGACCCTTGCCCTGGTAAGAGTGCAAGGATCAGTGTGTGACCAGTGAGCAGCCAGATGTTTGCCCTCCCTACCAGAGTGAAGTGAGACAGAGGAATTCAGGGTCAAAACCTTGTCATTCTGTCTCAAACATGAGCATGCACAGTGCTAACAGTGGGTACTAAACAATGTGGGACAGGAAAGGAGACTGGGGATCCTGTCGGATGGTTCCCCGAGCAGACTGCCAAAGTCATTTGGCGGAATGCCTCATCACCAGAACTTTCAAATAAGCACCAAGATGTAGCTTGGCTGGTGGTGAGAAGGGCCCTCCCCGTCAGATCCTTCCTGCACGCCCGAAGTCTTGCCCCCTCTGCGCAATGCCCCTGCGGTGGCTGGGGTGGGGAAGAGACGGTTGCCCACCTCCTCCTGGAATGTGTCTTTGCAAAGCAGGTGTGGAAAGAGATGCAGTGGTTTTTGTCGAGGTTCATCCCAAGCAACTCTGTAACACAGGAGTCTGTGCTCTATGGGCTGTTCCCAGGGACGCACACCGAGACAAACATCAACTGCTGCTGGAGGACTATCAATTCGGTGAAAGACGCCCTTTGGTCTGCCCGAAACTTTCTGGTCTTCCAGTGCAAAGAGTTGTCCACGGCCGAATGTTGCAGACTGGCACATTCCAAGGTCCAGGACTACGTGCTGAGGGACGCACTAAAGCTTGGGGCAGCCGCAGCAAAGGCTCAATGGGGAAAGACCACAGTGTAAGGTCCCCCCACCGAGCTGAACTGAGGGGCTGGACCCATGGAAAACCCCTCGAACTGTATCGGGAAAATTTTCATTTGCTGTAAATGTAAAAATGTAATTGGCATGACAAATGTGAAATGGAAGGGTTGTGAAGCAACTCATGATTGTATTGAAGGAAACTAATCTCCCTTGCAATGTTTGTATTTTCTGGTGCTGTTTGAAACTGTTTTGCAATGTATTTTTTACAGATTTTTATGAATAAAGTATATTTTGGAAAAAAAACCAATGTGGGACAGGAGGGTGGACACCTGCCTCATCAGCCTGGACCAGGAGAAGGCTTTTGGCAGGATATCGCACACCTACATGATGGAT